>NC_060121.1:895832768-896163509 GCF_021461395.2 Schistocerca americana
CCCTGCATCGCGGTGTAGCTTGCTCTCCAGGTTTCGAGAGGGTGCGTTTCTGGATGAGGTATCGAATATATTGGTTCCCCCTACTTATACCTCCCGAGGAGATCACGGATGTAAAATTAGAGAGATTAGAGCGCGCACGGAGGCTTTCAGACAGTCGTTCTTCCCGCGAACCATACGCGACTGGAACAGAAAAGGGAGGTAATGACAGTGGCACGTAAAGTGCCCTCCGCCACACACCGTTGGGTGGCTTGCGGAGTACAAATGTAGATGTAGATGTAGAACTTCATTGCCACACTCAACCTCCACCTCACTAGAGACAATATCTTTGTCAATTGCAATGAACACTGCCCCTCCTATGGCCTGTAATTTGTCTCTCCGATAAACTTTTCAGGACCCGCTAAATACCTCAGAGATTTCCACCTCAGGTTTCAGCTATATCTCGGTCCCAAGAATAATTTGAGCACGAGAGCTTCATTGGAGGGCAGTAAATTCGGGAACTTTGTTACGAATACTTCGACAGTTTTCTGATAAAATTCTAACAGTCAATGTGCTTTTATTTTGAATGCCGTTTGACTTCCCTTGCTGCAAATCGACTGGTGAGCGTTCATCAGAGCCCCTCAAACTACTGTCTACCCTGAAAAACCGCCATGTGCACTCCACAAGTACTCTGCTATCCGAGTATCTGGTTCCTCATCAAGGAGAGTCCAACAAATTCCCAGCACAATAAAGCATGTCTAGAAATTTGCAGCCATGGCCGTCACAGAGTCGACGGAGCCTGTGGTTGCTGTTGATAGTAGGTTATCCACGTTCCTATTTTCTTATTCATTATTAAACCCACCCCTGCATGATCCCTATTCGATTTTGTATTTATGATTCTGTATTCACATGACCAGAAGTCCTGTTCCGTCCAAAATTTCGTAGTCGTAATTCTGGAAATGCCTGCCACGCAAATTCTTCGTCATCTGGAGAAAGAGAGAGACGTTACTGGATTATGTGTCAGGAGAAGACCATGGGCGAGACAAAGTTAGACAACCTACAGAAGTTGCGCGTGTTCTGTGCAGAACAGGCTGTGACGTGTTCGTGGAATTGAAACAGCCTCTTGGACGGTTCCCACGACAATTCATTTCGACCGCCTGCTGTAACCTTGTCAAGAGATTCGGGTAGAATACTCCCGTGATAGTTTGCCCTTTACGAGAATAATGTATTATCACCATACATTCGCAGTCGCTAAACTGCACACAGCATCATCTTGCCCAAACACAATTAGGTCTTGGACGTTTTCAGCATTGGTGATTTCGCTTACTTCGAATGCTTGACTTGCTGCCATTCTAGGGGTCTCAGTGACGTATCCAGGCACTCGCACATGGTCAGCAGATGGCCAAGCTCGATTGGCCTGACGCAGCTACGTCATTTCCGCTGAGGTCTTTGGTGGGCTTTTTGAATGTGTGTCTGCAGTCGCGAACCCAATTTGTGGCGCATTTTGTCGCGTTCAAAAACATGTGCAAAATATTGAAATATTGAAATCGGATACACGACTGATTTTTTTTTTTTTACTTTTGCAATACCGCCTTGCCAGTGGTATGCCGGTCTTCGTGATTCCCACTTTTTCACAGAGAGACGGACTGCCGCATAGTTGTTCGTCATTTGAATTGGTTTGACTACACTGGAAGCGCATTCAGACTGGTCTGACTAAACTGGAAGCGTCAGCACCAGCTAACCATTGTACCAAATTATGCTGCACTGTTTCCATACACTTGAGAGTGTAACTATCTGCTATCAAAAAACCAAGATAAAGGAACTAGCCCAGGAGTTTCATGTTGAAAAATGGCAGAAAATTAAAAAATTGCAGGATGGCGAAAATACATTAGTTGTAGTAAAATAAAAGTGGAGGGAAATAAAAGAACTAGTGTAAGATGGCAGAACTAGCCCAGTTCCATAACCACTCTGACCTTACATTCCACATGCTATGTCGAACAGTATCTGAACGACGTGACCTATTCATCAACAATACGTAAAAATATTGGCAATATTAATATAACGTACAGCACTTTTAGGTCTAAAATGAGTATATTATTTATCACAAATAGGTAAGTACAGAAATTGGTTACGTCAAACACAACACGCTATTTCCACATCTAAAGTGTATGTCAAACATACGTAAAGGATGTGGCTGATAGGACCTCCTCATCAAACACATCTGTCAAAAATATGTCAGCAGAACACACAGTGTTTATTTGAATATTACCTCCACGACTAAAACGTCTGTGAAAAATTATGGAAAGATATGGACGATACCAGTGTAACTTACAGTATTTCAGCATTTAGAATGCCTGTCAAAATACACATGACATTACTGATTTATCTTTGAGGTTAAGCTGCACTGGACAACCAGCAAACTTTTCACCACACTTGGAGCAAAGTAAATTGGAGTCGCAAATTAAATATTTTCACATCCAAGCTGTTTGTATTACTTTTCTACAAAATACACGTTAGGGAAAATAATGTGCTAAGTACTGGGGGAGTGCAATTATTGTGTAACTTGCAGGTTAACATAGATTTGACTCTTGAAACGTAGCTGTGAACTTTCACATTAAGTTCGAGTAATTGTATGTCCACGCCTAAATTCTTCTATAACACATATCGCTAAAAACACATATCGCTAAAACAACATGCTAAGCAGACGCTTCCTCTCAGGCGTATGTCATAGATACGTCACCGCTAGTACAAAAGCAAACCTTACCAAGCACCAGTTTAAGAGGAGAGACTATAATGTGCCAAAACATTTAATTGACGCCACTGACTGACTAATACAACTTTGTTTATTGCGTTTGATCTTCGGACATACTTGTGATTGCGTTCCACTATAATGTTTACCCATCTGTGTCACATTTTCAAATAATTAAGCACAATAAACCAAAACCAAAAAAGCGCTTTTTGACGAGTTCTTTAATTCGCTGTATAGCGTCGACTACATATTTTTGTAATACAGAACTATAGCATCTAAATGTGCCAAGTACGGTAAGTAAACGCAACGTGTTTTGCTTGTGCCAGAAAGAATGATCGACACAGTTACACAGAGAGGAAGGTTAGATACCTGGAAAATTCAGTCTATGCACTAAAATAAAATGTCGTCCATTATTTATCAAACTACGTAAAGATTTCTTCCATAACAGTACAAAACACTCAAGGGGTCACTTGTTGTAATATACAAGTATAACTCTGAAAATCACCAAATGCATGCTCAGTAGAGGCAGCGGTGGACGAGGTTCCACACACATCTCGGATCACAAACGAACAGTCGATCTTTGTACCAAAACAAATTTTTCTGTCTTATTTACCAAAATATGTAAATACTTCTTCTACAACAGTACAAAACACAAGTGGCACTACTTTTATAACTTAATTGTTCCATAACAGTAAAAAAATACAGATCGCCCACACATTGGCTCTACTGATCGAATTTACAAGTTAAGCTGCACTTAGCAACGAGCGGAGTTCGATATTGGTACCACACATGCTGCAGGGCATTATTAAATATTTTCACATTCAAACTGTCTACGTTATCTATCAAAATAAGTAACAGTGGCGCTAGTGATTTAACTTAGAGGTTAAAGGGCACTAGTCAACAACAATAGGTCGATCTTTGTACTACATATTAAATAAACCGAGGCGGTTATTTAACTAATACTACTTTTTCCTTTTATTGTATTGGTGATTAGTTTGAGGGTTGCCCTGTTTTCTTCAAATGCTGGTGGCCGGCCACCGTTTCTTAACAACAGTGTTGTTAATTTAAGCTCAGTCTTTTAGTATTTTTTAAACAATTTTGTTATGTAACAGGGTCTGAGTTTTCTTATGGATGGCTATGTGAAATTCTGGTGGAATTGAAGTGTTTCATTAGCCATATGAACACCTGCGTCTAAAGTCAATTAAATTCACTAGTTGTGTTTTCTACTGCTGGTTATCTTAGCAGTTGCCTTTTTATTTATTTATGTATTTGTTTTTACTTGTGTAGGATTGGATTTTAACCTTGTATGTTTAGTACATACGCAAATTTTGTTATAGATTTCTTTACTTAAAGTGTTTCGTAAGCAGCTAATGGGCGTAAGAATCTGTTTGGTTACAGTTCTGTAGAGGTAATCTCGTTCCTTCTTGCCTTATTGTAATACATGCCAACAAACACCTTGGTTGCCTGACAACTATCGGCTGTATTTGTCTCTGAGCATCTGATTATAATTGTGACTAGCCAGCTGATTAAAGCTTGAGGCTGCCTTTAATTCTTGTGTTCTCTTCTCTTGAATAGAGAGGCACTGAAAAGCACAAGTATATAGGTAATAAAAGACACCAATAAATAAAATGGAGGGGCTCAACCAGTAATCACATTGAATTCAACCCTTCAGTAAGGCACCAAGACCAGGTAAAGCCAGAACCTCTCCTAATACGACCACTGTACATGAAAAGTGAAAAGGCGAAGGCAAGTTGAATATTATCAGAACAACATTAAATATCCAGTCGCACACAGCAGTGAATCTTCTGAATCAAAAAGTAACGGACGTCGAGACCAACCGGACCCTTTCTTCCCAATAATTGTAGCAGGCGAGAAACTCTGAGGCCGTGACCAAAACAAGTACCCGAGAATGACAGCTGCCGCCGGTACTCCGGGCTGCTGGTCGTCCTGGGCCGCCGTAAACAGCTGTTGGCTTGCCCTCGTAGTACCGGCTCCCTCCGCCTTTCGCCGCCTCCTCGAAGCACCGCCAGAGATGTTGGTGCAGAAAAAGAACCGAGACACAGAGGGCAATATGTCGCCATTGACACATACGACTACGGAAGGGGCCGGCCGGTGTGGCCGTGCGGTTCTAGGCGCTTCAGTCTGGAACCGTGTGACCGCTACGGTCACAGGTTCGAATCCTGCCTCGGTCATGGATGTGTGTGATGTCTTTAGGTTTAAGTAGTTCTAAGTTCTAGGGGACTGATGACCACAGATGTTAAGTCCCATAGTGCTCAGAGCCATTTGAACCATTTTGAACTACGGAAGGCGGGGAAGAAACGATAAGGAGCCTCGCCACGGCTCAGTAGCATTTATTTTTATACTGTCGAAGATTTTCTTTGGTTTCACAGCAACAAAGTTAAGAAAAACACGTTTCAATACACAAAAAAAAGATCTGAATATAAAATAGCGATGCATGGAACTATTTGTTACAATTTCGTTTTATGGTAAACAGGCGATATATGGGGCAGTTTGCTACAGTTTTATACGGGCTACTTGTTACATATAGTGCGGTACAGAAACGAAGTAAGTTCGCCAACACATGCACTTTAACCTGCAAGTTATATCAGTATTATCAATAAGTGTCCTACGTGTGCTTTGATAAATAATACAAACAGTTATTGAGTTCTTTAATGTGTTATACAAAATCGAATTATTCGTGTCATCAAGTGTTCTTTAAGCTGTGAGTTAGATCACTACCGCCGATTAACAAGATGTGTGTGTTTTGTATTATTATACAAGAAATCCTTAAATATTCTGATAAGTGATAGAGAGAATTTATTTTAGCTCTAAAGCTTGCACAGATCAGCCTTTTGTCTTCGTGAAACCTTGTCTATCAGTTCTTTGACGTAAGCAAAGCATGTCGTACTTAATACCATATTTGGTGCATTTTAAAGTAATCATCATCAACATTATTTTCCTTTAAAGGATTAGACTGTTGCGTGTTCCGGATTCACAAACTAACTCATTGCCATCTTTTTCGAGGTCTGCCAGTATCTATTTTCCCACTCGGCTTGTAGTTCAGGATCTTCTGGGGAATTCTGTGAGCTGGCATTCTCATGAGGTGGTGTCTCCAGTCTCCATGCTATTTTTGAATTTCTTCATAATGTTGAAATGGTTTAATTCTGTTCTAATATCTTCGTGTCTAATCACTTCTTTTCTAGTGCAGCCCATCGTGTTTGTTAGGAAACTCATCGCCACTGACTGAATCTTTTTATTTATTTATTTTTTGTAACCCAGATTTCACCTCCATAGGATAACACAGGAACAACCATTACTTTATAAAATTTCATTATGGTCTCTTTTTGCATTTTATGGCCCAATGTTCTGCTAATGGTGGCACAGACAGCTCAGAATGTGTGTATTTTGGTTTCCGTATCAGAGTCAAAATCAAAACTTACAGCACAAGCTAAATAAGAGATCTGAGACACTACTTCTAAAACTGAACTATCCAAAACAATTTTTGATCTGAGTGGACATTATTTTTGTTTTATTTCTAGAAAACTCGTACTTCTTGCAAATTTCTTTCAGCCGGTATACTGATCTTTGGAGGTTAAAAATGGTTCAAATGGCTCTGAGCACTATGAGACTGAGGTCATCAGTCCCCTAGAACTCAGAACTACTTAAACCTAACTAACCTAAGGACATCACACACATCCATGCCCGTGGCAGGATTCGAACCTGCGACCGTAGCGGTCGCGCGGCTCCAGACTGTAGCGCCTAGAACCGCTCGGCCACCCCGGCCGGCCTTTGGAGGTTACCTTCATTCTTTCCAATAATAGCTATGTTAATAACTATGTCATAAACAAACATAAGTACTTTCAGGTATTCCTCATTACATTTCAATTTGTGTAGAATGAAGTCAATGTAAATATTCAGAAGGGTAGGTGATTGTCCATACCCCTGTCTCTAACACCTTAGTTAGTAATTATGCCTTCTGATCTACTCCTACCTCTCTTTATTACAATGCGTGTAGTTTTGTAAAGACGTTTTAGTACCTCTCGTAGTCATAATGATTCCAAAATCAGACACCATATTCCGTAGTTTGTCACCGCTCACACGGTCAAAAGCCTTCTGTAGATCGATAAGGGCTATACGGGTTTCTATATTAAATTCTCTGTGTTTTTCTGTAACGCTTTTGATTACAGACACATTGTCTGTGCATGAACGACCCTATCTAGACCGATTTTGTTCTTGAGAATTAATAGCTTCTGTGATATTCTTCATGTGGTCATCGATTATCTTTGAGTACATTTTGTAGTAAGTGTTTAGAAGACTGATGCCATGATAGTTTTTACAGTCACTGCGTTTCGCTATTTTGAAAGGAATGTTACTTCTGCTGTATACGATAGATCTGGGATCTCGAAGTTCCTCCAACATTCATTTATTAATTGTAAAAGTCCTTTATCTAGTAGTAATCCCCCATACTTAATTAGTTCTGCATTTATTCCATCTATTCCACTAGTTTCTCCGTTCTTCATGCCTTTCAAAGCCTCTTGCAGTTGCCCCATAGTAACTATATCTATTGTTTCATTGAACACACTTTCTCTTGTGCCATCTTCGGCCTCCTTTGTACACCACAAGTCTATATAATGATTCACACATTACTCATTGGGTATAATGCTCACTGAGGCAGTATCTTGTTCTTCCTTGTTCAGAGGTTTCATGACTGTCTACCGCCTGCATAGTGTAATAGGACTCTTATGAATGAGTGCCACGACTCTTGGTGTGCTTTGCGCACTATTCGTTACGCAGTATTCCATTTTATTACGTGTATTTTCCAGGTCTCTGATTTTTTAAGTCTGTAGGAACTTCAAATGAGCTACTTTTTTCCATTAATGGCTCTTTTAATTTCTGTCTTCATAATATTGAGTCATTTTTTCCCATCTGTTTTCTTCCTTTTACCAAGTGCTTATGAGGCTGTCTCAATGATATTATTTTGATATTATTCCATCCTATATCGATATATTTATTGAGTGGCAGTGACGAAAGATTCTCTTGGTGTCTGTACTGATAAAGTTTCCTGATACTGTATTCCGATAGGAGGTGTACTTTGACCAACACATGTTTTGGCGTCATTTGGAGTTTCTTTCTTTTCTTCATTTTGTTGATAGTCTTGTCTTACTGGATAAAAAGGAAGTGGTCACTATGTATGTCGCTTCCTCTATAAACACGTATACCTTGCATAAGTTTCTTCATTTTTTCATTAATCAGTATACAATCAATCAGAGACCTTAAACCTCGTGCACTCCGTGTAAACTTGCGACTGCCTTTCTTTCTGCAAAATTAGTTAGCAATTTTAAAATTATTGAAGGAGGCAAATTGGAATAGTGCCTGTCCATTATTCGAGGAAGAGGTACAAATATGGAATAGAGACACTAATATGGATATTATGGTTTCTCGCCTTGTAAGTGCTGTACTTCGGTGAGCTGCTTGAAAACTATGTTCAACAGTTGTAGACTGCTTTGGGATGCATTCATCTTACAGTTGTCAGTTATCGCGAGTGAGTGAATCTGCTTTAAAGAAAAAATTCACTAAGCTGAATAATTATTGCAATTTGGCGGTTTACAGTTCCGTTCTCACGTAAATTATTAACGTATTTTGTAAACAGACGTTTAGCTAATACATTAAGCCGTAAAACGGCGTGTTTGTTGCCTACGTAAATTTGATTTTCAAGTATACTTGTGTTTCTGAATTTCAAGATGGCTGTGTCACTAATATGGTATACTAGTATTCCATATTTGTACCCTAGTATTAAGTGTTCCTACCGTACTTTCACAACCTGTTTTACTTATAGGAACTGCTTCACAAATGGCTTCAAGAGCTCAAAAACATTGCGATGAGTCTGCAATGCAAATAGCAATTAAAAAGTTGGAGAAAAGAAAAAGAGCCATTCCAGAAATGCGGATGTTATAAATCTTGCATCTTGTGTCTGCCTCCTCATGCCTCCCACGAGATGTAACCGCTCGATAGAACTTTCATGTATCCTTTGAAAGCCTATTAATCTGAGCTGGTACGCGCATGGATGAGGGAAAATTCACGCCCAGTAACCAACAAGGACGTCGCCGAACTGAATGGGAAGGCCTCCCTCAAACGCCAGACAGGAGACATACCAGTCAATTAGCTTAGGATGGCAGGAATATATCCGTTAAACCCTCATATTTTCACGGATGCATATTTCATTCCCAGCAATGAAGGAACAGTTCTTGAAGTATCGATGATAGCAACAAATGAACCGGAGAGGAAGGAACAGAGATCACCAAAGCCCAGGAACCAAGAGTTATCTGATTCTGAGGATGATGTTTTTAGTGTGGGAGATGATTCACCCAGCCTCAGTAGCGTTCCGGGCGACAGTATACCCACTAATGAAGATGGCAATTCTCTCTTTCGCTCAGGTAAATTTTCGCAGGGTGAGCAGGGGAAGAAAGAGTAATGTGTATAATGTGTGAAATGTGGGCGAACACTGAATATGTAGGTTACGGTAAATGACGCGATGTGTGTAACCTCTGCAAGTGAAATTACTTAGCGTAAGGAATTAGGTAACTGAAAATGGTTTTTTATTGTGTTATTATGTTTTTGGGGTGTTTTTTGTTTGACAATGAACTACTAAAATTTCCATTATTTGTTTTAACTTTAACAAACTTGAAGCGAATGGACTATTCCATATTTGTGTCCCATAATCTGAAGCTCCAAAAATGTCAAACTTTGGGTTAAGCCTAATTTAGAAATGTTCCTAAAGTAGTATATCTTCGAACATATGGGAAGCATTAAAATATATCCCAAAGTATGTACTACAGATATCTTTTTGTTTAATGTGAAAAACTGAGTAACTTATGAACGAAAAACAAAATGGTATTCCACATTTGTACCACTTCCTCTATTAAGAGTCTTTACAGCAAATAGTCATACTACTCTTGGTGTAGGTAGATTTACAACTCTTGTGTTGACTTCTTCCTGAAGATCTTCATCCAGAAGATCATCAGAAATAAAAGAAATACCGGTATCATTCTTCCTCCTCTCCTCTGGGCCGTAAACAGCTATAACTCTTAGATGACCTCTTGGAATTTGAAATCTGACTCTCATTATTCTTTCTATTATGAACCTGTATTCACAAATCTTTCCTCTCCATTTATCATTGACTAAAATTGCTACTCGAGCACTAGCGCATTTTCTGTGCAGGGCGTCCTTGTAAGCCATCCAGTAGTCTGCCAAATGTTTTGTTTCTTTTAGTTTTTTCTTAGTTTCTGTTATTATTGCAATGTCTACTTTCCTATCTTTGATTACTTGACTTCAGTCTTTTTCTTTCTGATCAACCCTCGATCATTCCACCTTAGCAAAGACATATGATCCGTAGTGTCAAATCGTTTGCCTTGTAAGATTTTCTGGTTATTCCCAGTTGAGCCAGTCTTGTATCCGAGACTGGTTGCCGTGCCAGCGCTGCGCAGCTTAAGCTGCAGGTGATGGGGCCTGCAGCGCATCTCCTAGGTACCGCGAACTACCTGGTTTCCTGTCGGGGTTGTCTGGATCCAGCGCGCCTCTACAGCCCTCCCTGCCCTGTGTTGTGGGACACACTTCGCCTGGCTCCTCAGCCGAGAGCCTCCGGCTTGGGTGACTCTGCCGCTTCCTCGACGCACGCAAGCCCTGCCGCCCGGCACTGAAGGTGGCTTTGATAAGACGGCGGCGTCCCCTGGGAGAGGACATACTACGAAATTCCATATTACGAAAATATTCAATTTATTGATGGTGTACATTAAATATCTCATCAAAATGGACCGATTTTAGTGCAGTTTGTTGCTCTAAACTCTCGGAAAATGTTAATTCGGTGTATAAATATGACAGTGGAACCTAACTACATGCACGTCCAGAATTACAGGTAATAGAAAAACGTAGCGCCAATTATAGTTTTCTTCATGCATTATCTTCACCCCCTTGTCTAGCCTAATGCATGGTCAGGCTATTATTTGCACTACCAGTAAAATAGCTGTAATGTAGACCCAAGAGGAAGTGTCTGCTTAGTATGTTGTTTTAATCATATGTGTTCTGTACCGTTGTAGACAATTTAGTCGTGGAAATACCATTTTTGGAACTTAAGTTCACACTCTTATTTTAGGCATCAAGTATATCTTAACCTGTAAGTTATACAATTGTTGCATTTTTCCAGTAACTGACACTTTATTTTTCGTAACATGTGTTTTGTAGAAAGATAATATAAACAGCTTAGATGTGGATATATTTAATTTGTGGTTCCATTGTGCCTTGCACCTAGCGTGGTAGAATGACTAAAATTTTATAGTTTTCTTTTGCTAAACTGTAAGTTAGTTCAGTGGTGTCACGTGCATTTTAAGAGACGTTTTACATGTGAAAATATTCTAAGTTACACCAGTGTTGTCCTTATCTTTATATATTTCATAGATATTTTAGACGTGGAAATAGCATTTAAATCAGTGCCATGTGTGCTGCTGATATATATTTGACAGACATTTTTTATGTAGAAATGCTGTAAGTTACAGTCTTTACGTATTTTTAACAGACATTTAATGTGTGGAAATAACATTGTGACACTTGAAATATACACTGCTTTTGCTGTTAACCTTTATGTATATTTGACGCATGATACAGACGTTTCAGAAGTTGAAATACTGTATGGTACACCACTTACTATTTTACCACACATTTCAGACATGGTAATAACGCTGAAATACGGCTCTCTTGGGCTTCCAAGTGCGTTAAGTTAAAAGTACTTGTCACCGCAAAACTATTTTTTCATATATTACATATCTCTGTAGAGAGGAAACGTGACACAGTATTGACTGCCTGGTGAAGCTACACATTAAAAATGCTAAATTATTAAGCTCTTTAGCCATCCTACAACGTTGCTATGAAGAGAAAGGAATCCCACGTTTCGCTATCATGAGCCACCAAATCGACACTGCCACAGCCAGGAGAAATTTCGTCATGCCACTTTCCTCTGCTGCACTGGAAAACAGTCTGATATGAACGGCCTCAGATCCATGGTCGTCCGTCTGCGAATGATAAATTTCAGCTTCGGATTGAAACTGCATTGAGACAGCCACAGTAGTTCAACAGATATCATCATAGAGGGAAACTTCGGAAAGGCGAAAAAGAAAACTCAGCTGACTTTCACATCAACAGCATGTGGAGTATGGAACACAGCAGAATGTGTAATCAACGTGATGGGGAGAAGCATCGGCGCAAAAGCGATGTCAGCATTTAAGAAGGGACTTAACTTCGCACCATCGCCTTGAAGTATCCCTATTCATGTTATAATAAATGGTGTGGAACAAACTGTTCGTAAGATTCCCAGTGAAACTGCAGATGAAATTCGTTGCGAAACGATCCATATTCTTTCGAAACACAAGCCACCTACATGACCAGAGATGGGCGTAACGGCTGAGCAACGACCGTCTGATTGTTGTACTCCCAGACGACAAGGGAAATGCGACCGTTATAATGGAACGAGCCAACTATGACACGAAGATTCGGTTGATACTGGAGGAAGAGACACTCCGCAAGTTATCACGGGACTCAATATCAAGGCTAATGTAAGAGCTTCTCAACCAGTCTTCGCCGGAAGAGGGCGTCATTAGAAATCTCTCTCGGGCACCTTGACTATCTGTATTTTATGGCTTCCGAAAAAAAAATCATAAGAAGGACACACCCTGTCAAACCACCGTGAGCACCACCGTATCACTAAGTTACAGCCTCGCAAAACATCCCGCCAGCCTACTTACTCGATACATATGACTCTGTGCACATCATATCAAGAATACAACAGATTTCTTCAGCTGAATTAAATGCTTGTGTCTTGGAGAAGGAAATAAGATGGTCAACTCTGATGTGCTCTTGCTATTCATGCGCATTGCCAACAAAGACTCTCTTGATCTGCTCAACCGGATACTTGACGACATTGTTGTGGATTTATTGAAGCACACTCTGCTATCATAGTACTTTTAGTATGATGTAAAATATTTTAACCAGATGGATGGGAAGCCCATTAGCTCCAGTTATAGGCAACCTGTTTATGTGGAACTTTGAGGACATCAGCTACGACGCAACTCCTGGAAAGTTTAGTTGCTTTTATCGGTACTTTGACAATACATTCGGTGTCTAGCCTCACGGCTGAACGAGATCTTGGACCACATCAGTAGTATCCACAGCCACATCATGATGGAGGTGGAGACAGAAAATATCTTGCTATTTCTTGACGTGCTTGTCCACCGAATAGCAAACGGAGGTGTCACTTACGGTCTTTACCGAAAACACACCCACGCGGATCGGCATCTACACGCTACAAGCTACCACCACTAGCACAGAAAAGTTATTTCCTGAGGACCTTGACACATCAAGCGGAAGCCGTTATAGATGCTGAAAACATACCGAAAGACCTGAGGCACTTACGCAAAGGTTTCAAAGAAAACTCCTGCAGCAACCAATAAATTTCAGAAGCCATTTCACTGAAGATTCGTAAGCAGAAGAAAGGACACAAAGGAGCTTACATTTTTGCCTCTCTGTGAGACTGTAATAGGAAAGCTCCTAGATAGGTATAAAATCGATACAGTATTCAGGCTTCCAGCACAAATTCGAGAAGTCATGAGGGCGGTGAAATATGATGTAGGTTTAAGAACGCCAGGAATATACAGCATAACATGTGGCTGTAGTTGGTTTGATTTTAGACAGATTGTGTGCACCACTGAACAGTGTCGTATCGAACACAAGAGGTGTTTCCGCCCAGCTGTCCCCAGAAATCAGCAGTAGCAGAGCATGCATTGGCAAACAGACACCGAATTTCATTCGACGAAACATCTGTTATTAATGGGACAAATGGTTTCTGGGATAGTATCGTAAAACAAGCTATCGAAATCGAAATCGAAATTTCTGAAAACATTCTCAACAGAGATAGCAGTCTGCAACTAATCAGAGCATGGGATCCAGCCACAAGAATGTTGAAGCATGGGCAGTATCCGCTTAACCAAAACATTATACAATAGGGCGATGGGCTAGCTGTCTGTGACGTCGTAGGCGACAGCATCTCTATGTGAGGATGGCAGCAGAAGCAAAATGTCAGCCACCACTTGGTAGTAGTTGAGAAGAACTCAGTCAAAATCTCGTGGATTACGTGACTGAAGCCCAACAGGGTTTCATCAGTACATATAACCGTGAACCATGCGTTCAAACAATGTTAAACTCGCCGTAACTATTGTGTGCTCACTTATTTATTTTTTATATTTAACGCAGACATTTTAGATGTGGGATTCCTGTAAGTTACTCCAGTACTGTCAATAATTTTACATGTTTTTGATAAATATTAAAGGGCGTTCAGATACTTTTATGCATGGCACCTCGATTCTGACTGTGCACAGCTGGGCTAGTTCAACCAGCTTTAATTTTATTCTTTGGATTATCGTCCACTTTCAACTTATGATCACTGGGCTACTTCCGCCATTTTGGAAGTTTGAATTTCCCACCACCGCCATCTTGAATCCGCCATATTTGTTGCTGGACCTATCAGACAGTCGGGACTGCGCTGCACTGCAGGCAGCCGTCCTGCTCACTTCCACATGGGTGACGTGCTGCGGTTCTGTGTCGGGGGGATTTCGGTCTGTACAAAGGCAGCAGACACACGAAAAATTAATTATAGGGGAAGGCGGGGCAAGACGGGGAGGTGGGGTAAGACGGGGAAGGGCTATAAGCTACAGCTAGAGTATTGCCATCTGTGGCTAGCTACGTCAACATCATCAATACACAGGTCCCAGTGTGTTGACATTGCTGAACCTCAGTTTCGCGGCGGTTTCTGTGAGCTTTTCAAGGTACGTACAATTGTTATACTGATTTGCAATGTTTTACACCTTTCGAGGTCCTAAAACATGTGTTTCGTGAACATTTGTCCAGACTGTATATATAGCACTGAATAGTACGTCTTATTAACAGTATTCGTTATTCCAACACTTTCCTAATTAATTACAAAGTATGCCTTAGGCTATATGGTGAATAAAAATACACAAAACGTGCAAAGTCAGTATTCTTGCCATGCTTTAACGACTGACTATTGGAAATATGATATTTACTGTATAATATAGATTACCAGGAATGATCTGACTCAATTGTACGTTCCATGTGTTTTATTTCAGATGGTTCACAAGTATCGGCGACAAACGTCTAGGCAAGATTGGTCATTGGAGTCAATGGAAGACGCTGTAAATGTTGTTATGGAAGGTCATATGGGTTCTATCAGGGCTGTTCAACAGTTCAACGTGCCACAGAAATACGTGTTTCAGCGTCGGGGTGCCCACGACACTTGTGCAGGGACAGAAAGTGATGATGACGAGGCTGTCCACACTTGTGTACTATGTGAGGCCTAAATAAAACGTAATACCTGATTCTACACTTAGCAGAACCATCTTTTGAAACCTTATCGTCACATTACTTTGTTATTCCAGTCCATATTTATGTTTTAGAGATGAATTCATGCTAGTTCCCCATCTTACCCCGCATATGGGGCAAGATGGGGAATTGGTAGTTTATGTTTCAAATCGAGATATTTCTAAGTAAATGTAACAAGTTTGCGGGTTTCTTTGGATGCTCTTGTAATTCAATGGTTAAATAAACAAATAATAATCAAACCTACTTGAATTTGTTTGTTTTTGTCAATTTTGTAAGGGTTTAAAGTTAGCTTCCCCATCTTGCCCCGCTTTCCCCTAATTTCTTTTTCGTGTTGATAATTAAAACTTTGTGACTGCCCTCGTAAATCAACTGAGTGAAACAAACAGTATCAGACCAACGTTCTGAGATTCTGTGTAACTGCAAATTACGTGACGTGCAATAAATGAGTAAACTTTCGTTCCATTTGGAAATAACGACCTCCATAACATTAGTATGAAGCAGGACGCTTACAAGCATCGATACACTCTTGTGTTTATTGTGTCGTGGGAAGATACACTTCCCAATGTCATCCACAGGAATTTCTTACCGTATCTGAGCCACATGCTGTGTCATTTCATACAGACTGCCGGCTGGCTTTTGGTATCAAAGTATACATCTTCCCATCCAGTGAGGATACCGGGCAGTGAAGTCGAGAATCCGTACATTCCCCTAGGCGTTTGAGGCGTGGACTGCAGTGTGTGCTCTCTCGCTGTACTGTTGGTATATGCAATTCGGAGGGGCTTGACAACAGGATTTACCACTCTTCCCGCAGACTGGCAAGCATTATAACGCCTCTCCAACAATTACCAAATCTTCTGTCATAATGCAACTTCATTTCGATGTGTCATAAGTCCATCATTCAGGATCCAAAGTAAACATAAAAGGGTGCTCTGGAAGCCAGAAGTTACACACAAGAGCAGCTGGGAGCGATGACAGGATCACAAAACGAGAGCACATTCGGTCACCAGTGTGGGAAATACTACATCGTCATCTGTAACAGAAGCTTCACACTCCTCAAGTTCATCCTCAGAGTTAGGTCATTGCATCTGCAATACAGATACCGATTGGAGACGAGCTCTGCTAAGTTGAAGATTGCTCTGGTGAATTCAACGACGGTCTACAAGCTACCGCCAACTTGGAGTCCACTGCTGCAGATCCACAGCTGTCCGGCCTTGGAGGGGACTTGTGATCTGCAAGCCGCATTCCTAATGGTGACGATGTTGACCGACTGAGGATGAAGGCCGGGCCGATCTTCTGTGGATGAAGAACAGACCTGCGCATCTGCAAACCAACTTAGGCTTTGGGCTGTGTTACCGCTACTGGAACAGTGCAAGTACCGCCCAACTGGCTGTATGCTGGAACTGCCGCTTTGGCTCTCCTTCGTGATGCTGCTGCGTCTTTTGCCAACACGCCATCTCGACAACCGACAACAGGAGAGCGCAGATATCTGCTTGGTTGGTTGGTTTAGGGAGTAAAGAGACCAAACTAAGGGGTCATCAGACCCGTTTTCCTCATTCAAACAGGTCTCGAGTTAAGGTCTCAAAAGGAGTCATGGAAAGTGAAAGGCATAAGACTAACTTCGAATCACACTGAAAGGCAAAACAACAGAATCTAACACAAGGGGGAAGACGTACATAAAAAGGAAAAAGTAGTGGAAGATATTAAAACAATATAGCAGATGGCCTGGGCTGGCTGATCGCAAAAATAAAAAACTTTGAGCCAGCAACGCTGCAACACACTAAAAGCCTGAAACACAAGGCTGGAGGAAAGGGAAAAGACGAACACCAAGGCAAACAAACAGCAAAGTGAGAGTGAGGAAGAGCTAAAATGGAGGGAGGGTGGAGGCCTAGGAGAGAGGCCTGGGAGAGAAGACCAGATGCCCAACCTTAGATTGCGTGAGAAAAAGCCGACTCACAAACAAAACGTAAAACAACATCAGCCATTGAGGCATTGTCTCCCAGTACTGTTGGCAGTGTGTCATGAAGATTGAAAGTCCACCACAGGGTGGCTACGATTGGCCAGTGCAGCAAGATGTGGACGACAGTCATGTGGGATCCACAGCGACACTGAGGTGGGTTCTTGTGAAGGAGGAGGTGACCATGTGTTAGCGAAGTATGGCCAATGCAGAGCTGGCAAAGGACAACAGAGTCCCCGCAAGTAGCTCACATGGATGACCACCACACATTGTTGTCTCCTTGATAGCACATAGTTTACTTGGTGTACTGAGTGTGCGTCATTCAGTATCCCAGATCGTAAAAACTTTATGGCGGAAGAACGATTGGAGATCACTCTCTGGCAGGACGAGGTCCAGAATTGGTTTAATAGTAGCCTGTTTGAACTGGATGTCAGCAAGTTCATTGACCAGGATCCCGACAAGTCCTGAGGTCCAAATGAAGGTAACTGAATACATAAAGTGACTCCTGTATCGTCATTACCAAAGAATGGTGGAGCAAGCACAAGTCGAGAGCTTTCAGGCAGCTTAAGGAGTCACTACAAATGATGAAAGACTCACTGGAGCAGAAGCATATATGCCCAAGAGTGCGATATATAGTTACCAGCTCTGCAGTGAAAACACTGCAGCCATCCATTATTATGTCCAACGTGAGCATAAGTGAAGCCAATGAGACTGTTGATCATTGTTCCATTGGTGTAATCTATTTCTGAGATGTGAAACCCACAAAAAATATAGAAAAATTGTCAACGATGGGCCTCAGGTGAAACTGAGCCTTTTGAGCCTTCCACGACCTTTGGAAAAAGCAGTGGGCAAGGTATGGACCATGGAGCTGTACATAACTGGACCCGCATGAAGGGTGGTAGAGGGAAAGTGTTGAGTTCAGTAGGAAGCGACCAGACTTGGACTGCAACGGGATTCCCCTTTCTGGACCGCCATTGCAGAATATAAATCGTCTTGTTAGGGAAAAGGAGAGGGTAATTTTTGGATGATGAGGCGAATTGTGAATGTGGTCATTATAATTTGCAAACAGTAGTTGTCACTGGAGCCACAATGGAGGAACGCCAGCTTCCATGAGAGGCTGCTGACTGGGCTCACTCAGAAAGCTCCTGTCGCAAGCCAAACTCCACAGTGGTGGATAGGATCTAGCAGCTGTGGTGCGAAGGGCGATAACCATACACCAGGCTCCCATAGTCAATGTAGGACTCCATGAGGGCTTTGCTCAACTAGCAGTGTAGGGCGATCACCGCCCCAGTCAGTGTGACTCAGGCATCAAATATGATTAAAATACCACCAGCGCTTTTCCTTAAGCTGATGAAGATGAGGTAGCTAAGTGGGCATCGAAGACCAGTCCCAAAAAGAGTAAGTCTCCACTACATCAAGTAGCTGATCAACAAGGTAAAGTCCTAGATGGGGGTGGACAGTACAACGACAACATAAATGCATGAAGTAAGTCTTGGTGACTGAAAAATGAAGGCCGTGAGTGAGAGGCCATGACTACATCTTCCACATGGCTCCCTGCAGTTAGTGTGCAGCCACACAAATAGAAGAGGAGCAGAAAGAAATACAAAAATCATCAGCATATAGAAGGGGAGATACTGAGGACACTACTGCTAGTGCAAGACCATTAACAGCAATTGAAAGGAATGGGACTCTCAGGATGGAGCCCTGCGGAACTCCATTTGCTTGTATATGGGGCGCACTGTGGGGAGCACTGATGCAAACTCGCAAAGTGTAGAGTGACAAGACGTTCAGTCTAAAAACAGGGAGTGGGTCCTGGAGACCACACTCATGCAGAATAGCGAAGATGTGGTGTCACCAAGTGGTATCATGGAGCTTCGTCGAGTCACAGAAGACGGCAATAGCGTGTTGTCACTGGGAAAAGGCTGATCGATGGCAGATGCCAGGTGGACCAAGTTGTCAGTAGCGGAACGCCCTGGCGAAAACTGTGCTGGGACAGAGCCAGAAGGTCCTGACACTCAAGGAGCTAACACACCCACTGACTCAACATAAGTTCGAGCAGGTAGTGGATACTTACCACGCTCTAGAACTAAAACGATGATACTTTCCTGCCACTGCGACAGGAATTCGGAATCACTCCAAATACACCTGCAGAGGACAAGGAGGGGGCATTGGTTATCCACTGACAGATGTTTAATCATTTGGGAATGGATGCGGTCTGGGGCAGGGGATGTGTCAGGACAGTCAGCAAGGGCACTGATAAATTTCCACTCACTGAAGGGAGCATTATGTGGCTCAGGGTGGCGTCGAGCAAATGATAGGCGTTGTTACGCAACCCGCTGTTTGAGGAGATGAATGGAGGAATGGTAATTCTCAGATGCAGAGGTGCGAGCGTAATGTTCAGCAAGATGCTCCATGATTATGTCTGGATCAGCAGAGACAGCTCCATCTCTGGAAATTCCAGGAAGACCTGCAGGAGTCTTACAGCTGTAAAGGCGTCAGAGCTTGGTCCAAACCGAGGAAGGAGAGTTTGTGTTCCACTGGTGGAAACGTGCATTCCCAACACTCCTGCTTCTGTTGTTTGATGAGTAGGAGGACTTGGGCATCGAGACCTTTTAAGGCAATGAGATTCTCCACAGACAGGTGGTGTTATTGGAGGGCCCACCTACAGTCTCTAATGGCCACAGCGATTTCTGGCGATCACCAAGGCACTAACTTCCGCCAGAGGCAAACCTCAGGACAAAAGAATGGTCGATTAAGCTGCAGCAACAACGGTAGTAGTGATAGTGTGGATCACCTATTCGATGTTGCCACGCAACAGAGATTCAGTGGTGGTACCAGAGGTGAAAGTATCTCAGTCAGCCTTGGTAAGAGCCCATCTGGGCAAGGGTCCACATGAGTGATGCTGGGATAAAGACAGGAAGAGTGGAAAGTGGTCACTACCACACAAGTCATCGTGTTCTCTCTTGTGAATAGAAGGGAAAAAGCCCAGACTTGCAATCGAGAAATCAGTGACAAAGTAAGTGCCATATGCCACACTGAAATGTGTGGAGGGAACCTGTATTTAGCTGACAAAAGTCGAGTTTAGTTAGTAGGTCCTCGACATCTTTACCAGTGACATTGGTTCTACCCTACAAAGGGTTAAGGGCATTAAAATCACCCAGAAGTAGAAAAGGTGGGGGGAGTTCAGAAGTTAGTGTAGCCAATGCATAGGGCAGCGCTTCACCATATAGATGGAGGAAGGTGTTACAGATGGCAATTTCCTGCATAGTCCTCACCCTGACAGCCACAGCTTCTAAAAGTGTTTGAAAGGGTACAGGTTTGCTAGTAGTATCCCTGATATCCACGAAGGGTGGGGGTTCAGGTTCCCTGAAGGGCAACACAAAAAGCAGGTGTAAAGCTTAAGAGTTGCGGTAACTCAGGCAGGTGGGAGAAAAAACCACTGCAGTTCCACTGGAAGATTATGCTTTCTGTAGTGGGGAAGACATTAAGGGACCAAGGAGTCAGTTTACACCCTAGTATCTCCTGCTGCCGCCGGTTGAATATTTATATCCATTTCCTTTGTTAGTAAGGTGTCAGCGACAGCCAGGTCCTCAGAGAATGCTAAAATCTTAATCTCATCTGAAGATGCGGAATGGTAGGGAGTGGTAGTGTTGGGGCCACCAGAGTACCCTGTTTCTTAACAGACTTCTTCTTCGTCCCTTTGCTCTCTCATTTCTCTTTAGGGGCTTGCATGGAGGAGTTCGCCAAAGTCACTTCAGGCAAGGAGAAAGACTGTGAAGCCCTCTTTTGCCCAACAGCTTGGGACTCCTTCAGCCACTGCCGAGAGTCCACTGTGGAATTACTGGAGACCTTGGAAGGGCATCAGGGCGGATGACCCCCAATGAAGCGCACCAAGTCATCTTTTGCTGGGAACCGAATGCCTCAGCAGTCTCTAATAAAGGGAAAGTCGAATTTAATACTGAGAAACAGAACCCCAAATCGTTCCCCTCCATAACCACAGCATGGGAGGACGTAGAACAATGGGAAAGAGGGATCCTTATTCGCCAAGGTATTTAGTGTGCAGTAGAAGGCATGGCGACTCCTTTCTGTCTACAAAGGCTCTATTTTTTGTCGAACAGCTGGAGGTTAAGTCTGGGGAAGTTGCTGCACTGTCAAAAATGAGAAATGAGGCAGTACTCATTCAGACAGCATCCCCAGCCCAGTCCCGTGTGTTGCTAGCTTGTGACCTGTTTCTGAAAACCCTCATAAAAGCCTTAACATGGTCCAGGGGATTATTCTCCATCGCGACCCGGTCTTGCAGTCTGACGACGAGCTCCATGACAGTTTAGGATGGTGGGTTTCTCACTTCAAATGTTCAAATGTTTGAATTGCTAAGAGACCAAACTGCTGAGGTCATCGGTCCCTAGGCCGGCCGGAGTGGCCGAGCAGTTCTAGGCGCTACAGTCTGGAACCGCGTGCCGCTACAGGAGCAGGTTCGAATCCTGCCTTGGGCATGGATGTGTGTGATGTCCTTAGGTTAGGTTTCAGTAGTTCTAAGTTGTAGGGGACTGATGACCACACTAGTTAAGTCCCATAGTGCTCAGAGCCATTTCTCCCCACAAGTGCCACCCAGCCACAGCAAAGGCAGCCTGGCGTGACGGCCATTGCCGGGAGTCCCGATGCTCCAAGAAGATGAGCATCTGCTCCTTGGCATAAGTGGGGAGTTTAGAGCTCAGGCATCAGCAATGCGATCCCTGTGATGTCAGGGGACTACCACCAAATGGGTACATGATGGCCTCACCACGACTGACTGGCTACTGTGCTGGATATAGAGTCCCAAGAAATCCAATATTGCCATGGGGGCAAAAGAAGACAGTAGACTATGGAAGTAGATAACGTGCCCTGGAATGAGTCCTCGCCCAGATAACTGGATTGCAGGTGCAGTTGCAGATCCAGGACAAAATGCCCACTGGGTATATGGTGCACCACGTAAAACGTCCTTCCCCAAATGGCCAACACTTCAGATAATTTTGAAAGATGCGTAGGCCAAACCCTAAAAGGGAATCATAACTGAGTAGTTCGAAAAGTGAGAGACTTCTTTTAGTCACCTCTTACGACTAGCAGAAATATCTCGGCCCTGTTCTAACCACCGGACCCACAGGGGGATGGATATCTAGGGCCGATCCCCGGCACATCTTCAGCATTCGAGAGCGCTGAGGCACTCACGGGCGTCGACAGCCACGCCAGGCTGTGGGGACGCACGGCCGCCACGTCCTCCCGCACCAGGGCCGCAGCACTGACCACGGGCAACCCCAGGATCTGCACGCAGCAAATTCCTCGCCGGCCAATGGCGTGCCGCCTCTCGCTTCCGTGCAGCACGGGCACAGCACGGCCGCTGTCGCGCCGTGCCAAGAAGTCACAGTGACTGTCAAACTCCCGCCAATAAGTGACTGTTGACTGAATGATGCTTCATTAGCGTCCCGACGCTCTACAGAATCGCTGACCCCCATGGCTCGCACGACCTCCTGATAGCAAAGCTCGTGTCGTAACACCAGCGACACATTGTGCAACTAATAAAAAATTCTGTATTTTACAAAACTGCTCCTCATTCAACGACGCAGATGGCTGACCAGAAGCAGTTCACTCTTCGTCTGCGTTGCGTCGACCCTGAGACGCTTTAAAGGCACATTTGCACGCTGAGCGGTTATTTAGGAAAAAGTCGTAGTCATAAATTGAAAAATAAAGGTACATTAAAAAACCACAGATGAAATCCACGGCTATGCAAGCATTTCCTGCAGCCGCTGGAAAACAGAGAAAGAATTACGATCGTCAGATGACGAAAGTATAGGTTACTTTTTGTGGGATAGGTCCTGTACAGATCGGACGTGTGTGGCACACCGCCATTAACATTGTATTATTTCAATATTTTATTCACGAGTTGCAATCACAGGCACTCGTAGTCACATGCTGTAAGTGTATTTTTAAACTATGTTTCTATTTCAGAATATAATTATTACTGATCCATGTATGTTTTATTTTGTGTCACTAATTATTTGTAAGATTGTTGGGTGTCTTGGCTCGGCAAAGAACGGATCCTTATTTTTCGACAGTGACAAAGTCGCATCACCAAGAAATGATTAATTTAGAGTAGCTAAATTGTGTGAATACATTTTTCTACGTTGTTGTTGTTGTGGTCTTCAGTCCTGAGACTGATTTGATGCAGCTCTCCATGCTACTCTATCCTGTGCAAGCTTCTTCATCTCCCAGTACCTACTGCAGCCTACATCCTTCTTAATCTGCTTAGTGTATTCATCTCTTGGTCTCCCTCTACGATTTTTACGCTCCGCGCTGCCCTCCAATACTAAATTGGTGATCCCTCGATGTCTCAGAACATATCCTACCAACCGATCCCTTCTTCTAGTCAAGTTGTTCCACAAGCTCCTCTTCTCCCCATTTCTATTCAATACCTCCTCATTAGTTATGTGATCTACCCATCTAATCTTCAGCATTCTTCTGTAGCGCCACATTTCTAAAGCTTCTATTCTCTTCTTGTCTAAACTATTTATTGTCCACGTTTCACTTCCATACATGGCTACACTACATACAAATACTTTCAGAAACGACTTCCTGACATTCAAATCTATACTCGATGTTAACAAATTTTTCTTCCTCAGAAACGCTTTCCTTGCCATTGCCAGTCTACATTTTATATCCTCTCTACTTCGACCATGATCAATTATTTTGCTCCCCAAATAGCAAAACTCCTTTACTACTTTAAGTATCTCATTTCCTTACCTAATTCCCTCAGCGTCACCCGATTTAATTCGACTACATTCCATTACCCTCGTTTTGCTTCTGTTGATGTTCATCTTATATCCTACTTTCAAGACACTGTCCATTCCGTTCAACTGCTCTTCCAAGACCAATGCTGTCTCTGACAGAATTACAATGTCATCGGCGAACCTCAAAGTTTTTATTTCTTCTCCATGGATTTTAATACCTACTCCGAACTTTTCTTTTGTTTCCTTTATTGCTTGCTCAATATACAGATTGAATAACATCGGGGATAGGCTACAACCCTGTCTCACTCCCTTCCCAACCACTGCTTCCCTTTCATACCCCTCGACTCTTATAACTGCCATCTGGTTTCTGTACAAATTGTAAATAGCCTTTCGCTCCTTGTATTTTACCCCTACCACCTTTAGAATTTGAAAGAGAGTATTCCAATTAACATTGTCAAAAGCTTTCTCCAAGTCTACAAATGCTAGAACAGTAGGTTTGCCTTTCCTTAATCTTTCTTCTAAGATAAGTCGTAGTGTCAGCATTGCCTCACGTGTTCCAACATTTCTACGGAACCCAAACTGATCTTCCCCGAGGTCGGTTTCTATCAGTTTTTCCATTCGTCTGTAAAGAATTCGCGTTAGTATTTTGCAGCTGTGGCTTATTAAACTGATAGTTTGGTAATTTTCACATCTATCAACACCTGCTTTCTTTGGGATTGGAATTATTATATTCTTCTTGAAGTATGAGGGTATTTCGCCTGTCTCATACATCTTGCTCACCAGATGGTAGAGTTTTGTCAGGACTGGCTCTCCCAAGGCTGTCAGTAGTTCTGATAGAATGTTGTCTACTCCGGGGGCCTTGTTTCGACGCAGGTCCTTCAGTGCTCTGTCAAACTCTTCACGCAGTATCATATCTCCCATTTCATCTTCATCTACCTCGTCTTCCATTTCCATAATATTGTCCTCAAGTAAGTCGCCCTTGTATAGACCCTCTATATACTCCTTCCACCTCTCTGCTTTCCCTTCTTTGCTTAGAATTGGGTTTCCATCAAAGCTCTTGATATTCATGCAAGTGGTTCTCCTTTCTCCAAAGGTCTCTTTAATTTTACTGTAAGCAGTATCTATCTTACCCCTAGTGCGATAAGCCTCTACATCCTTACATTTGTCCTAACGCATGTAAATGATTAACAT
Source organism: Schistocerca americana (assembly GCF_021461395.2). Lineage (NCBI taxonomy): Eukaryota > Metazoa > Arthropoda > Insecta > Orthoptera > Acrididae > Schistocerca > Schistocerca americana. The sequence goes on from NC_060121.1 coordinate 895,857,841, forward strand.
GGCAAGATCACAGGTTAATGTAAGTGCGAGACAACCCATTGCTAATGTGAAATGTTGGTACATTGATGACCGGCCTAACTTTCAGAATGTTGCATCCCAGCACCAAATGTGCATGCATTATGTTTTACAGGTGCAGGAAGTCAGTTAATGGGATTGAGTTCCACGTCTGCTGCATTTCGTAGGTCAATACAGGGATAGTAAATTATCTTCTGAAGATGTCCCATACGTGCTCGACTGGGGACTGATCTGGTAATCGAGTAGGCCAAAGCAACACATGAACACTCTGTAGAGCATATTGGGTTACAACAGCGGTATGTGGGAGAGCGTTATCCTGTTGGTAATCATCCCCTGGAATGTGAGACCTAAGTTTCTCCTGGCGTATACAACTTTCAAATAACTTCCGGGAATTCAGCCAGGTAACACTTTCAGCGACCGCCGATATTTCGGCGGGAGAACACCCCGCCATTTTCAAGGCAAACTGCAACGGACAGGCGGCGTACATGCAAATTTAAAACCTCGGTTCTCGGACTGAAGCAGGAAAGATAACACACACACTGAACACTAGTGCCACCAAAGATGCCCAAAGTCAGAGCTATCGATAGTGAGACTGTGAATTCGCAGGTGAGGTAGCACTGACTCTGTCCCTCTGTTTTTTGACAAGGGAGAGAGCCGGATTCCAAACAGAGTTTAAACAGAAACCTCTATCCCTGCTAACGAGGTTGCTCGCTAATTTAATCTCAACTGCCTCCCTAATAACACTGTTCCAATAGCTGGACGTGCATGCCAATATCTCGGTGTTATTATATAACATGGGGTTACCAGTATCCAACCAATGTTCGGCAATAGCTGATCTATTTGGCTGCTGTAATCGTGTGTGCCGTTTATGCTCAATACATCGGTCCTCCACGGTCCTGATAGTTTGACCAATATATGCCATGCCGCAGCTACAAGGAATGCGATATACACCCGCCTTACGCAGTCCAAGATCATCCTTAACGGAGCTCAAAAGTGCTCTAATTTTAGATGGAGGTCGAAAAACACATTTCACATCGTATTTCCGTAAAATACGACCGATCTTGTTTCCTACGTAAGGCAAAAAGGCAGTAGACTTAGGTGTTGACTCAGAATTATCATCAATCACCCGATGTACAGTTGGTCGATAGCGCAATGCACGTTCAATCTGTCTATCACTATAACCATTTTGACGAAATGTAACCTCAAGACGGGACAGCTCAGCTGTCAAAGTCTCAGCGTCAGAAACGACATGGGCCCTGTGTACCAAGGTACGAAGTACCCCTTCACGCTGAGCCGGATGGTGACAACTATTAGCCTGTAAGTACAAGTCGGTGTGAGTACCTTTCCTGTAGACTGCATGTCCCAATGATCCATTATCCTTCCTCCTAACCAACACGTCAAGAAAGGGAAGGCAACCATCCTCTTCCACCTCCATCGTAAAACGAATGTTCGGGTGGACCGAGTTCAGATGTTCTAGAAAGACATTCAGAGTCTCCCTACCATGAGGCCAACAACGAAGGTATCGTCAACGCACCTAAAGAAACAGGCGGGTTTCAAAGGCGCCGACTCCAATTCACGTTCCTCGAAGTCTTCCGTAAACAAATTTGCGATCACAGGAGACAACGGACTACCCATCGCAACTCCATCTGTCTGTTCGTAATACTGGTCATTAAATAAAAAGTAAGTGGATGTCAACACATGCCGAAAGAGATTAGTTAATTCAGCACCAAACCTGGCCTCAATTAACCGCAACGAATCAGACAGAGGAACACGAGTGAAGAGAGAGACCACATCGAAACTCACTAAAATATCAGAGTCATTCAACCTCAGTCGCTCCAAACGACGTAAAAAGTCGGCTGAGTTCCTGATATGATGTTCACACCGACCTACTTGTGGACTCAACAGAGAAGCAAAATACTTGGCTACACGATATGTCGGAGCGCCGATGTTACGCACTATAGGACGGAAAGGAACCCCTTCCTTGTGAACCTTCGGAAGGCCATATAACTTAGGGGGAACAGCACTATAGGTGTTAAGACTTTTGATAGTGTCCTGCGACAAACCACTTTTCTTCAGGAGGCTGTTGATGTGGAATGCTGTTGATGAAAGCCAGCACAACAGGTCAAGTCACCAAACTGAAGTACAAATCTGCAGTCACGGTACGTGGAATAACCATGAGAATACTCATGCTTCATACGAAATCGCACCACAGACCATAACTCTAGGTGTAGAGCCAGTGTTTGTAGTATGCAGACTGGTTGGCTGCAGGCCCTCATTTTTCCTCCTTCTAACCCACATAAGGCCATCACTGTGCCACAGAGGAAGAACCAGGTTTCATCAGAAAACACATCAAACCTCCACCTTGCCCGACAATGAACTCTCGATGGACTCTACGGAAGCCGAAGATGTCGATAGTTTGGGGTCAGGGGAATGCACACGTCAAGGCATGTAGGTTAATTTTTACAAAGAAGAAAACAGCAACCAGTCATTATCAACACTGCTGTTTATTTAGGTAAATAGCGCCGTTACCGGTTTCGAACTGGCAAGTTCATCATTTTACGGCTGTTCACATGATTTTCAAGATACACTTTACATTATCGTCTGATGATGAACTTGCCAGTTCGAAACCGGTAACGGCGCTATTTACCTAAATAAATAGCAGTGTTAATAGTGGCTGGTTGTTGTTTTCTTCTTTGTAAGAATTAACCTACATTAATTGTACACAGCCACGGTCTCACCATGTCAGTTTTAGACGAAATAGCACACGTCAAGGCGTCTGGCTTGGAGATGTCCTTGAAACAACCGACTTGTAACAGTTCGTTGTGTCGCTGTGGGGGTAACTGATGCTCAAATTGCTGCTGCAGATGTAATACGATGCTTCAGAGCCTGGTGCCACACACGATGGTCTCCCCTCTCGGTAACGCCACGTAGCCGTTCGAAACCCGGTATCATCGCGACCGTGTATACTCGTGACCAACACTGCCAGCATTCACGCACAGTTGCTACTTTCTTGCGAAGTCTTTCTGCAATAATGCGGAAGGAACTTCCAGCTTCTCGTAGCCCTGTTACACGCCCTCGTTCAGACTCAGTGAGGTGTTGATATTAGCGTCTTTGTCGCCTTAAAGGCATTCTTGACTAACATCGACTCCCCACGGCCAATCTCAAATGTAACAAACGCTCACGATCATTACAACAAGTAACAACAAGTAACAAGTAATTTAAATGGACATCATCTTTCAGATGGAGAAACGCCCCTGCCAAATTTCGTTTATGTCGCACAACTCCTTGGTGTTGCATGTTTTTCTGTCAGTACGGGCCTGGACCGAACAAGGATGTCAATGAAATCCTTCTTCAAGATAAGCCAGAGAGCTATTACATGTACTGCATTGACTGTATCTTGCCCTATAGGAAGTTTCAATAAGCTGTGATGTATTTTGTGATGCTCTAGTAAGAGTGACAATTGCCTAAAATACGAGGGTTGGAACTTTAATAGTGGCAACAATAGTTGCTCGTACAAAATAAATACGTGTTTCAAAGTTTTACCGACCTTCAGTGTAGTCACCAGCATTGTGTATAGCCCGTTGCCAGCGATGTGGAAGTCGTAGGATACTGTTAGCAGTGTCAGTTGTGTTGACAGTTCGAGCGGCGCGGTCTATTGCCCGACGAATTTGTAGCAGTTCTGAAGCGAATGCCGTGAAGTGTTTCCTTCAGTTTAGAAATTGAGTTGAACTCACGAGGGCTTAAGTCAGGGGAGTGCAGTAGGTGGTCGTAGGTTGTGCTCCAAAAATGAACACCATGGGGACAGAAGTGATGACATTTTCTGCAGGACCGGACCATATTTTGCAGGACAATACTCAAGCACGTGCAGTGCAAGCTGTTACTGATTTGTTTGACTGATGGGGCTGTAAGTGTTATACTACCTACTGCACTCCCCTGACTTAAGTCCTCGTGAGTTCAACTCAGTTTCTAAACTGAAGGAAATACTTCACGGCATTCGCTTCAGAACTGTTACAAATTCGTCGGGAAATAGACCAAGCCGCTGGAACTGTCAACACAACTGGCACTGCTAAGATTAACCTACGACTTCCACATCGCTAGCAACGGGTTATGCGCAATGTTGGTGACTACTTTGAAGGTCGGTAAAACTTTGAAACAATTATCTATTTTGTACGAGCCGTAAATAAATAGTTGCCACTATTACAGTTCCAACCCTAATATAATTCAGGAATATGGAAAAAGGAAAAACGTGTACACAGATGTTGTGTTAGCTTCCAGTGTCGAAAAGACGATTCATATCCCGCCGTTCAACACCGGATACCTAATGGGCTCTCAGCGAAAACTACAGCCTTGACCTGAAAACAGTGACCGAAGTACTGAATTTATTGAGCTCAGAGACGAAAGACGGTCAGACCTACACAGTACCGTGTAGCTGCCGACGAAAGACGGTCAGACCAAAGCTCCAACACTTTGAGTTTTTCTCATGTGACCGTACGTCCTGAAGTGCTTCAACTTTGCAAAAATCTGTACAAATCTCTAAAGAACCCATATTTCGATATAGATGGTGTGATACATTTGTAGCTTTCCTTCTCTCTAATCCGCTACGCGAAACTGGTCATGATCGGATCTGCCTAACCTTATTAGAAAATTTAAGGCCGTCCTCTCTGAGGTAAGTAGCACATTAGTGACGATAAGTATATGGTTCAAATGGCTCTGAGCACTATGGGACTTAACAGCTATGGTCATCAGTCCCCTAGAACTTAGAACTACTTAAACCTAACTAACCTAAGGACAGCACACAACACCCAGCCATCACGAGGCAGAGAAAATCCCTGACCCCGCCGGGAATCGAACCCGGGAACCCGGGCGTGGGAAGCGAGAACGCTACCGCACGACCACGAGATGCGGGCGACGATTAGTATACAACAAGTTACTTTTGCAAATAAGTTACTCCATTCTTCTCATATGCAAATTATAAATAAATTTAATACAGTAGTGAAAACCACGCATGAAAAATTTAACAGTAAGGTACCATGACGTTTCATTTAGTAATAAACAGTAAATCAGTGAAATTATTCGTAAATATTATCGCCCGTCCAACTAGACAAACTCCTTTACACAGCTCGAGTCTCAGAACTGTTGTGTACGTCTCTGTACATTGTGGTGAGGAGTGTTGGGCTATCGAGCGGTGCAGCAGCTGCCATCGTATGAAAGCTGGGCAGGAGCGGAAATGATTAGCGAACACATAAATATAGCAAACACTGTTTTTACTAAACTTGTAGGTTTCTCAAAGCATTGCGAGGAAACTTTAAAAAAAACAAAGAGCAATAAAATTCAGCTGTTACAAGAAGCAAACCAAAGAGCATCGTGTAGTTTGAGGCCATGGCTGCTAATGAATGAGCAAACTATCCAAGGTTGACTGAGACGGAAGACTGCGACTGGCACTGGGCCGTGTAGCTGCCGCCGGCCATCCTACATCGCCACGGCAGAGCTGAAGGCGTGACTCAGCGGGCGCGCCTCATTGGGCGACCACCGTCGACGACTGTCGGAGACGTGAGTTTCCGTTGCCACCTGTGAGACGCCGCTGGGGCTGGTATCGACCTATGATACCACAAGGACAGTAATTAATACATGAGTAGCCTGAAAAACGCGTGCTGACGTAATAGAGCAGGCAATCGACAGAAAAATCTAATAAATAATATTGTTCCATGTTACTAAAAGAAAATAGGCGTAATAATTTGGAAAGATGTACAAATAACCGTTACTGAAATCGTAAAATGGTGAAATCACTTTATTATAATCCAGCTGAATTGCTTCATCTTCATAGTAACCTTTACCAACGAAGGCTAATTTCATAATAAGATTTACAGAATTTCGCTTTTTAATTAATATGAATGTATGTACATTAAATAAAATAATCAAGATTCAACACACTTGCAAGGCTGGTGTACATACAATCAAGAGAAACTGAAGACACTTCCACAAAGTAATTATGTGATGCAAATTTCGTAAAATTATAGTTTCTGTTTTGATCTTATTTTTCCCAGTAATGAAATGTTGTGTGGCTAGGGCCTCCCGTCGGGTAGACCGTTCGCCTGGTGCAGGTCTTTCGATTTGACGCCACTTCGGCGACCTGCGAGTCGATGGGGATGAAATGGTGATGATTAGGACAACACAACACCCATTCCCTGAGCGGAGAAAATCTACGACCCAGCCGGGAATCGAACCCGGGCCCTTAGGATTGACAGTCTGCCACGCAGACCACTCAGCTAGCGGGGGCGGACTATTTTTCCCAGTGACCTTTTATTTCAATTTATTTTGCTATTTACTGTCACCCAAACAGAAATTATAAATACCACATCTGATTTCTAAACAGAACAAACTGACTGACTTACTGTGCCGTCACTGTTTTCAACAAAAGCAAAACAGGCTTAACTTTTTAAGCAACTCCTTCTTTGACAGATCAAGGCCGCGTGGTTATATTAAACCAGGAAACGTACAGAATCCTTGTGTAGGTAACAACAAATAGCAAAATCAGGGAGCTAGAATTCTGCACAAGTAACATTACGACTTAACTTCAAAAAGAAAACCATTTTAACTTCACTAGACATGCCATACAGAAATTCTGAACTGTAGTGAATATGATGTCTTATTGGTCGCAGATGATATAGAGGCGACAATGCTCTATTTGCTCCAGTTATTACAACTACCATTAGCTGAAAATTATTGCGGGCCACGATCTGTATGTTAATTCACCTGCCCACATACGTCACTCCCACTGGACCTCTTAAACTGTGTTTGGCTTCACATCGACCGACTTCTTGTCTTGCACGAGTTTACACACCGACACTTCGTTGTGGCTGTACAGTTCTGCAGTGCCCAATGTGTTCACTCCGACGTAACACATGCAGCGTCCAGAGGCTTTGTTATTGTTATAGTTTTCTCTTGGCACACAAAACCACCTAAGTTTCCCTAACGTTTCCCCACTGTTTCCATACTGACTAACGTATGGCAAGACAGGTAATTATTTATATACAGGTATAAATATTTCGCCTTCAATTACAAATCAACTTCTCACTTTTACAAGGTTAGGTTATACACACTGGCGCAACGACGCACACAGGGGTGTCATGCAAACCGATCACAAATTGACATTCGTACAGGTATCGACTGAAAATGCGGCCGATGGATGAATGTGTGACGATGCAGCGCAATTTCACCTCGTCGCTGGTAAAGACAGTAAATAGGAGGCATGTCGATACCAATGCATAGCGTAATTGCGAATTTCATTCCGTGTATTCAATTGGGCAATAATTATGTCTCGCGGACAGGCGCGTGAAGTTTATATGCAGATGTCAGCGTTGGAGAGATGACGTACAGTTGGGCACAAAGAAGCCGGTTAGAGTAACCGGGGAATCGCTCGAAATTTGAATAGGAGAGATGCTACTATGCGACGATGTTGGCAGGAGTGGGTGAACCACGGTCGAACACAAGAAGAAGGAAACGGTCGACCTAGAGATACATTAGAACGTGTGGATCGAGCAATCGTCAGAGACGCACTCACAACCTCTGATTTATCATTATCATGGATCGTACTTGCAACTGGTGCTTCGCAGACTGCGAAGGACACTAATAGGTGGCCCACATAAAGGGGGTGAGCTCACAGCGCCCCTTTCGCCTACTACCATTGACATCTGTAACCAACTAGCTCTTTCGTAGTGGTGTCGGGCACATTCGGTCTGGAATCTCATTATCTGGAGTGGAATTGTCTTCAATGAAGAGTTTTGCTTCGAACTGAGCCCCGATGACCGGTGAAGACGTGTCTGGGAACATCCTGACTGTCACCCACTATACAGACCGATAATCAGGAGTATGGCTCTGGGGTACCATTTCATTTCATAGAACGACCCTTTGCTTGTCAACCGCAGCACTCTTACAGCACAGCAGTACATCGACAATATTCTGCGCCACGTTTTGTTACTCTTCATAGCAAGACGTCCTCTGCTTACATTTCAGCAAGATTTTACCCGCCTATACACGGCGAGAGTTTCTACTGCTTTTCGTCGTGTTTGCCCCACTCTCCGTTGGCCAGCAAAGTCATTGCATGCCTCCCAGTTGAGAACGTTTGGAGTATTATGGACAGGGTTCGTAATTCTAATAACCTAACGCACCAGTGGGACAGAATTTAGCATGATATACCTCAAGAGGACATCCAACGACTCTGTAAATCAAAGCCAAGCCGAATAATTTATTGTATAATGACCAGTGTCGGACAAATGCGTTAATGACTTACTCCATCTGTGAAGCACTTTCTCTTGAATAAATCATCGAATTTTTTTCTGAAATTGTAATCATTTATGTACCTGTACATGTACATTACATCTACCAATTTCTGTCCCATTCGGATAATTCCTTCATGGAGCAACGGTTTTTTCCCCCCTTAGAGTATATTTGAGAACATTATGGAAAAAATTAATGTCACATCTGTGTTAAAGTATTACGTGGCTCCACTTTTCATCGACTTATCCTGAAAGAATATCGTCAATGAACGATGAAACGTACCAAAAATTTAAAAAATAATCTAATCTGTGTGTTCACATTACAAAATGATAAACTTCTTTGATTTGGAGGACGCCTATCTAGTTGTTACTGTACATATTCTAAACTAAATTTTTCTCCTACATACACGAAAAGTAATTTAAAAGACTATAAAATAAGTTTACTCAAACAAACAAGAACAAACATAATACACAAACTGAAATGTAGTACAATTAGTGTGTCTTAGTTTGTTCTTGTTTGTTTGAGTAAACTTATTTTATAGTCAGTCAAATTACTTTTCATGTATGTAGGAGAAAAATTAAATCTAGTTTAGAATATGTATAGTAACAACTAGTATATGCGTCCTCCAAATCAAATAAGTTTATCATTTTGTAATGTGAATACACAGATTACATTTGAACAAGACAATATCATGAAATTTGCAACAGTTCATCTTAATAATTACAGCTTTGTGTTCCCATTTAATACAAACAAATAATGTGTAGTATTCAAGCATGAGTGTGGCATAAAAAATATTGTCATATCTCAGGTATCCTCAGTGCAATTGCTTAATCGTGGGTTTACCCAGTGTTGTGCTCAGTTGTTTCCATTTTATGCACACTTACATAGGCGTCTCCTTCAGGTACTGCAACTTTTACTTTTACGTATATTCTCTACAGTCTTGTTGGAATTCAGGCAGAAATATTCCACATAAAATGGAAACAGCTCAGCATAACACTGGTAAGCATAATTATGTTTAACAAAAAACATTGTTCACAGGATATGCTTAAATGTGTTTCCCAGCTCTAACAGCAGAATGACGTTCAGTGCTCTTTGCACACCAATCATATATAAAAAATTAAGTTTTCATGACAAATGTACATTACAAACATAAATTAGATAAACTATATTTGAGATCACTAAAAATTATTCATAGCTAAAGATTATTATGTTCCTGAGGAGCAAAATTTTTGCTCATGTGGCGCCTGCTTTTAGAAACAGTCTTATGGTAGCAAAAGCCAGACACAGTTCAGTGTAGGCATTGTAATATATTGATTATTCCTTACTACTGTGGTGTTATCTTGAAGCAGTGAGAAAGGAGGACAGGCGCCCCAAGGCGCAGAAGCAGAGACGATGCTGAGGGCAGAGCAAACCCGTAAGGGTGCGAAAATGCAGACGCCCCAGACGCCGCCCCAGGGCGCTAGTTACTCTTCAACGAATTAACATGTAACTTCATATGTAGTCTAGACGCTGTGGTTGGTTGCCACGGTAGAACTTAGTAACCAACAGGCACGTATTAGTGAATAAGCCAGGTTGATACCAGCCCTGACAACAACAACGTCAGTAAGCTCACAAGGGTTAGAAAGAGAGCGAAAACGCCAAAAAACTGTTGACCTAGCAGTCCCTACTCCGGGGAGCCCGAGGGGCGGGGCTAAATGGCGTATAACAATAATGTTGCAAGCCTTATTTGGCGGAGCAGTTACGTTTAGCTTTCAACTGAACAATGTTGATACCAAATTCGTACTTAGTTAGTGCAACTGCATTAACATCCCCGTCTTAGGAGCAGTAGAGGGGAACTAACTAAACCGTGATTGGCAGGGCCTGCAAGAGGCCTGCAGGATTGGCTGGGTGGCTTTAAGTGGGAAAAACAGTGCCCCCACGCTACTTTTTAAAACCCATAGTTCCGCATTTTGGCGGGGTTCTCAGTCAGACGATCTGGGCACCGAATCCGCGTCCGTCGACTCCAGCCTCGATCCAGCTCCAGCCTGCTCGCTCACTTGGAGTGCCTCAGTGAACAGTGTCCCCTTCAGTATGTTTTGTTTTGCAACTAAGTTGTTGCCTTAAGATGCTGCTAGTGTTTCCTACTGTGGTTAGCGTCCACTCCTGGGACTTCTGCACTGGCTTCTGTTGTAATAGTGTTATTCATGCTTTTTCTAGCCCTAGAACTAGCCTCCAGTGTATTAGTTAGCCCTGTCTGGAATAAACAACTATTTCAAAACCCTGTTTGTCTAAAAGTCTCTACAACGAGTTCCCTACCGAGTCCCACCACCTGCATTTCTAGTAAATGCCTGTACCAGTGTTGGCTCAGATAGAAGAAAATAATCAAATGCCTTCACTGTGAATTGTCCTTCTGCCTTCTGCTCTGTACCGCTCGGGATCGCAAACTGACCAGTAACCCCTTTTCTCCCTCTCCCACCTATGTCAGGACAGACAAAATTGGATTGTTGTATACTCCATCTTGGCTTGTTGGATCCTATTGTTGCTCTTAAGTTATCTCAAAAGAACCCATCATACTTTTATTAATGTAGCGCATTGGTCAACACTGTACATATTACTTACAAAACAGGTGTCTTTAAATGGAACATGAGTGAGTACGTCAGAAAATAACTGTGCGGACCCATTATATCAGTAATATCTTGTATTTAAACATTTGTTAAAACATAGCATATAGGTGTATACTTCAATGAAAATATTGTCACAGATTTGTCTTATTACTGCTTGGGTTTGTAAAGGATTTAGGTCATTATGCTCTTTTTAGATAAAACTTCTACTTACTTATAATTATGAAAATTGGTACTGAATTTCTAGATCAAAAGAAATTATTATTCAGAAGGGAACTTCTGAAAATCATCAATGAATCTTTGCATCTATACACACTATAGTAACATGTTTCACTAATCCACTCAGTTCTCGGTCAATACAGTTTTAAATTTGGTTCATTAAGTAGATAAAGAAATTGGGTATGCAAGGCAGGAAGCATTAGTATGGGGTATGCTGACTGGATTAAAAATTAAATTTAAACCTAGAAATCTCACTGCCGCCTTAGTTTGAATACTTGTGGGTTTCAATAAGGAGGTGATCTCTTATTTCTGAGATCTGTAAATTATACATTTGTAGTGACATATTCATGTCTCTCTTTCGAATTGTCTCTCATAGTTGTTATTTCCCTACTGCAATTTCGATGCGAAGTGTATCCCATTACAAGATAGAAATAGGTTCTGGTTTTCTGATACGCTCCAAGTAATCACTGGTATTTTCCTGTAAACTGCCTTTCCAATAGCTGCTCATATCCAACATAGTTTAATCCCGTACATAGTGCTGCCCAATTGCTGGATCATTCGATAAAAAGCTGTCTGGTTCTGTTACTGATCATGGTTTAACTGGAGGTTTTGCTGTCCCTTGTCTTCCATATCTTTACCTTCTTTCAATTGATTTGGGTACTTGTAGAGACTGTGACGACCGCAACATCTTAAGACTTTTATCTAATCCATCGAACAAAAGTTTCTGTGCCAGTACAAGATCGTTAGATTATCACTGTTATTGTAATTTACTGAAAAGATTGTTATTACTTTTCGACTGATGCTGAGAAATGTATTTCGTTTGAAACAATTCCTTTAGAATTTTCATAATCCGCTTCATTATAATCTAACTATAATACATTTGCTTCTATCGCAAAAGTTGTAGTCTACATGGCTTGCTATAAGTTGTGACTATTTCACATTCCCCCTTCACATTATTTTCCCCATTTAACCTGTGACTACTTTGGTTATGACTGGTGACTGTATCCACTTTCCCCAGAAATACCATCTTATATGGTGCTTTCCACTTTAAAGTCTCTAATCTGATTGGTTTTGTGACGCATCCACTCTCCCCTTCACTACAACCAATATTCTATCTCTCACATTCTTTCAGTCCGTCATGCATATTCATTCAAACATTGATATCCACCAGGTCCCCACACTAAATAAGGAATGATTTTTTAGTTACTGGTTTACCCACTGTATAATGCACCTGTACTCTATAGTCTCTGTAAGATTTTATTGTGACACATGTACCTAATGTTCTGCTGTAGTGGAAACAAGACATCGAATCCTAAGATCAGTGATTGGGGATAGAATATAGACAGTTACAATCTGATCTCTGTCGCACAAGTGTTTTGTTACTACGATCAATATACAAAAAACTGTACTAGCTTAAAATCTCACTGCAACTAGCCGTGATTTTGACTGACAGAACTCAGTTTAAACTGATTTAGATTACAGAATAAAACGATCGCCACGTCCGCTAAAGATTAAAAGTTTATTTTGGTAAATGACTATTATGACTTCGAAAATAAATATTGTGAGAGAAAGACAAAGTAGCAATTTGACAAAATGCACACGCGCCAACTTACATGTAAAGGCCACATGTGACATAAACACACAAGACGTTAATTTCAAATGCAATTATGGTAGTTACCTTAATGATCACCAACAATAAATAATGACTAGCTGCACTTTATGGAAACTGTACTGTGTTACGAAATTCACGGTAATGCTGTCTGTTTGAAAATATGCGTAATCACGAAAAAAACTGATTATATTCGTTACTTATTACTCTGCAACTGATTGCTTTTCAAATACCTGCAATAAAAACTTTCATTCAGTGCAAAAACTATTTTCCAGTATTAATGTTACATAGACGTATATACTTACCGTCGTTTACAAAATACGATTTACAAAATGCAGCGTAAAATTCTGAAACTACTTTGAGTACATGAAAGCCAGCATGATTTTGCCCCGGGAAACGAGTTTCATTTCAGTCACTTTTAATTTAACCTGTTTGTCTGAATAGTGTTATCTGAACCACCATAGTTACCATTGCTTTGGAATATAATAAGTACTTGTATGAAAATCTAATGTAAATTGAACTAGATTTTGTTTCTTTCACTTGTGACTTTCTCAGAATTTGAAGTGAAAGGATAGGACACTACTGATGGTAAACGACTTAGATCGGTGAAGTTTGTTCTTTGACAAAACACACTAAGAAAGTTACTTAGAAACTGGCGTACCTAGTACACAGCTAAAAAATACTCGTTGGGTCTTACATTGCGACGCGTTGCTTGTTGTGTAAAGTAGTGCTCATTATGAGATCCACTGTTGGCAGCAGATTCTTCTTGATTAGCGAGAAACTTAAATAAATTTGGGCCCCCCTGTATTCTTCATTATTTCCAAAATCTTCTTGGCGCCGTATACTGTACCCGCATACTTGTTGGCCCCTTATTATTTGCCTGGTCCCGTATTACAACAACATTTTCGACTCAGAACACTCTGAGATTTGCGTACCAACACCTACGCACGTACGTTTGTTATGTAAATTCAAGCTGCAAAGAGAGAAAGGAATGGAGGGAAGGAGCTAGTGATATCAGCTGCATCAGAACTTCTCCGCCTCCACCTTCAATTTATGTAGTATGTATCACAGTTACATGTCAGAAAGAACAGACACCACGCATTAGTATAACATATGTCTGTTCCACACCAGACATGCTTCGTCAGTCCTTCTCTGGTTGCACCTCTATGACGGTGTGCACTCGGTCCAGTGACGTTACTGTGTTATTGTTACAGGAAAGACAATCTCTGTACGTTATACTAAAAGATCTTACCATCCCTAGCATGACCAGGGTGTTTACTACAACGATTTGACATAAATAATTCTTACTAATTCTACCATCATACATTATGCTACCATAAACACTAACTGCCGAAAAATTTGTTAATACACATATTTACGAAAAGAATTATAAACTAGAGGATTTCAGTTAGCTGAAAAATACGTGAGGCACTGCGTGTGAACTTCCCTTGGTAAACCATTCCTACTGGAACTATCAGATGCACTGATCCTCTAACAATATCTGACTATTCCTTTATGTCCAGTGCTACAGTTTTAATCTGCCAGAAAGCTTCATCTCAGCGCACACTCCGCTCCAGAATGAAAATTTCATTCTGGAAACGTCCCCCAGGCAGTGGGTTATTCATATCACCAGAGAATCCTTTCTACCGTTACTGCTAGTCCCGCAAGTTTTGCAGCAGAATCTCTGTGAAGTTTGGAAAGCGGGAGACGAGCTACTGGCAGAAGTTAAGCTATGAGGATGGGTTGTGAGGCGTGCTCAGGTAGCTCAGTGGACAGAGCACTCACACACCGAAGGCAAACGTCCCGAAATCGAATCTCGGCCTGAGGCACAGTTTTAATCTGCCACCAAGTTGATGTAAGTGTACACTGTGCTTCAGAGTAAAATTTCACTCCTCACGACTTTATATTAACTGTGGTCATTTATTGCTAAATTAGAATGCAGAGTTAATTTCTGCCTATGAACGTATTGCTCACCAGTGTGTGAATAGCATTAAACCCATGCTCCCCACACAACACATTCCCATTACTACTATACGCCAGCATCTTTCTTCAACCATCTAATTGTTTATGCTGCATATTGTTACCTCTTTGTGCGCCAATAAAATCACCACTGTTCCTACACAGGCATACCCATTGCTAATGTCACATAAATTATGACAATGGACAAAGATTTGTTGCTTCGTTACTGGTTCCGAGTTTTCCTATTTTTTGATTCGATTATCTGCTCTTGCTCTGAAGACAAGGTATGAAGGTAAGTACAAATAAATGATGGGAGATTACAGTTTAACTTCCCAACAACGGCGCGGTCATTAGGGGTAGGTAAGTACGAATAGCGCGTGTGGTTGCAATGTACAGGGGTATAATGTGTATTAAACATTATACTTATTTAGTGCTATCCTAATTTGGCTCTGTTTAACTGCGTGAATAGTACCCCCAATACAGTTTGCATCAATTTTGGATAATAATTTCTGTTAACAAAACTATTATTCTCAATAAGTGGTGTACTACCTACAGAAATGATAATAAAATTAATTATGGTAGGTAATCAAAACACAAATTTATTAATTAAAAACAGGATGAGCAACATGACAACACCAATCAAATTTACTTCTTCAACTAACTACACTACCGTCGGTTCAATGGAAAGTCGGTTCCTTATCGCGCCCCTTTCCCTAACTTGTTGGTTGGTACTGGTTACGCAAGTCGTTGCTCTACTGAAGCTCCACCTAGATGGTCACAGAATCAGAGAGCTCAGGGAAAGAGCTAGTGGAACACGTATTCACTTGCCGTTACAGTACCCTACTTTTCCAGCTGTTTGCGCTAATATCACAGTAATTCCGTGTGGAGGTCACAACAGTCGTCTTTCACCTGTGAAATCTTGACTTTATCTAAAAACTTGGACGTGCTTTCCGCCCGAAGACTCCCGACCATAAGCTGCTCAGTTGTGAAGTCCATCAGGAGTCGATACACAACCTACTTGCGCAAATGCCAGGAGTAGTTGGTAGACTCAAGTGCACGGCAGCAAAGAAAAACTTAATGTTGCATTCGCACGCCACAAGTGAACACAAATCTGTTTTCTCTTCTCTTGGTTTTGTGGAAATGTATACACTAACTCTGAAAAATTGAAGAGGGATCACTGGTCGCAATGCCAGCAATATCTCCAAACCTCACTATGTCTAGGACTCCCCTCTCAGATTACACACGCCGTGTCTGCCCATCATCTCACCAGCCACCAGAGATCCTTACCTCTTGTTCCCGCCAAACTTTCTAGTTCTTCTCACATGTATCCCTACGCGTTTTCGGCCAATCAGGACTCTGAAATTTCGCGCGGATCAACCACGCCGTATTTGTGTCTCGTTCCATCCGTTGTATAGCTGCAGCGGCAAGAAGCAGCCTCTCTCTCTGGCACATACACAATCTCTCTTCTTCCACCTGTGTGGTCTCAGGCTCAGCCGGTGCGCCCAGCGGCCACTGAAGACACTCTGCCAGCAAAGAAGCCGCCGTGTGAAGCTCCGGCCACCCGGCGGCCACCTCGCTTGTTCTACAGCTCACAACAGCTCTTTCCTGTGTCCGTCCAAACCACCTCCCCAATGATAACATGCAAAGTTCTCAAAATCTTAGGTGCCAGTATGAACCGTGGTTTTGCTGTTTGCATTATTCTGCCTAACGTCTATACCTGTATTTGTCATTTACTTTCTGAATCAATCGCCTGTAAGGTGCTAAAATCTGACACCTTACACGGTGAACATCTGTGTTTCCGTTCTCCGATAACTATCCTTCATATTGTTGTGGTCTTCAGTCCGAAGATACAGTTCTCCATGCTACCCTATCCCGTCCAAGCCTCTTCATCTCCAAACAAATACTCAAACCTATATCCTTCTCAATCTGCTTACTGTGTTCATCTCTTGGCCTCCCTCTACGATTCCCCCCCCCCTCCCCCCTCCCGCCCCCGCCACACACACCCACACAAAAATGGTTCAAATGTCTCTGAGCACTATGGGACTTAAATTCTGAGGTCATCAGTCCCCTACAACTCAGAACTACTTAAACCTAACTAACCTAAGGACTTCACACACATCCATGCCCGAGGCAGGATTCGACCCGTAGCGGTCGCGCGGTTCCAGACTGTAGCGCCTAGAACCGCTCGGGCACTCCGGCCGCTCCCCCCCCCCCCCCCCCTCACACACACACACACACACACACACATACACTTCCCTCCAGTACGAAATTCATGATCCCATGGTGTCTCAGAATGTGTCCTGTCAACCAATCCCTTCTTTTAATAAGGTTGTGTCACAAATTTCTTTTCTCCCCAGTTCTATTTAGCACCTCCCATTAGTCACGTGATCTATCCAACTGATCTTCAGCATTCTTCTGAAGCACCGCATTTCAAAAACTTCTACTCTCTTCTTGTCTAAACTGTTTATCGCCCACGTTTCACTTCCATACATGGCTACCCTCCAGATCAATGACCTTCTTCATCTACATCTACATCTACGTGATTACTCTGCTATTCACAATAAAGTGCTTGGCAGAGGGTTCCACTCTCGAACGGCACGCGGGTAGAACGAGCACTTAAAGTTTCTCTTATTTTATCGTGATGATCATTTCTCCCTATTTAGGTGGGAGCCAACAGAATGTTTTAGCAATCGGAGGATAAAACTGGTGATTGAAATTTCACGAGAAGATCCCGTCGCAACGAAAAACGCCTTTGTTTTAATGATTGCCAATCCAACCCTAGTATCATGTCTGTGACACTATCTCCCCTATTTCGCGATAATATAAAACGAGCTGCCCTTCTTTGTACTTTTTCGATGTCATCCGTCAGTCCCACCTGATGCTGATCCCACACCGCACAGCAGTACTCCAGAATAGGGCGGACAAGCGTGGTGTAAGCAGTCTCTGCACCTTCTAAGTATTCTGCCAAGGAATCACAGTCTTTGGTTTGCTCTACCCACAATATTATCTATGTGATCCTTCCAATTTACGTTATTTGCATTGGAATCCCTAAGTATTTAGTTGAATTTACAGCTTTCAGATTTGTGTGACTTATTGCGTAATCGGAATTTAGCTGATTTCTTTGAGTACTCATGTGAATAACTTCACACTTTTCTTTATTCAGGGTCAATTGCCACTTTCCGCACCATACAGATATCTTATCTAAATCATTTTGCAAGTTGTTTTGATCATCTGATGACTTTACAAGACAATAAATGACAGAATCATCTGCAAATAATCTAAGACGGCTGCTCAGATTGTCTCCTATGTCGTTAATATAGATCAGGAACAATAGAAGGCCTATAACACTTCCTTGGGGAACGCCGGATATTATTTCTGTTTTACTCGATGACTTACCGTCTATTACTACGAACTGTGACCTTTCTGACAGGATCACGAATCCAGTCGCACAACTGAGGCGATACTCTGTAGGCACGCAGTTTGGTTAGAAGGCGCCTGTGAGGAACGGTGTCGAAAGACTTCTGGAAATCTAAAACTATGGAATCAATTTGACATCCCCTGTCGATAGCACTTATTACTTCATGAGTATAAAGAGATCGATATTTTCTGAATCCGTGCTGACTGTGTGCCAATAAATCGATTTCTTTGAGGTATTTCATAATGTTCGAATACAGTATATGTTCCAAAACCCTACTGCAAATTTACGTTAGTGATTCAGTGGATTACTCCTACGTCCCTTTTTGGGTATTGGTGTGACTTGAACAATTTTCCAGTCTTTAGGTACGGATCTTTCTGTGAGCGAGTGGTTGTATATAACTGCTAAATATGGAGCTGTTTTATCAGCATACTCTGAGAGGAACCTGACTGGTATACAGTCTGGACCAGAGGCCTTGCCTTTCTTCAGAGAAGACTTCCTAACATTTAAATCTATATTCGATGTTCACATATTCCTCTTCTTCAGAAGCGCTTTTTTGGCCTTTGCCAGTCTACATTTTATACCCTCTCTACTTCGGCCATTATCAGTCATTTTGCTGCCCAAGCAAAACTCATCTACTACTGTGTCTTCCTTGCTAATCTAATTCCCTCAGCACGCCTGATTTAATTCTACTATAACATAATGAAAATAAGTGACAGAAACGCGTCTGCGAACTATTAAATAATAATACAGTAGTAAGATGCGAAGTTTGGCAAACTAGACAGTCCTCTGACGTTTATGAGAAGGTACTTTATTTAGTCTGCACAGGATTTCTGTACAAATAACTTTTTTACGACTCTGTTGCGTAAATTGATTCCAGTCGTTTTAATTACATTAGAGTGCATCTGGCTTTAAATTTACTTTGCCAGCGATATATGATTTTGTGG
Source organism: Schistocerca americana (assembly GCF_021461395.2). Classification (NCBI taxonomy): domain Eukaryota; kingdom Metazoa; phylum Arthropoda; class Insecta; order Orthoptera; family Acrididae; genus Schistocerca; species Schistocerca americana. The sequence goes on from NC_060121.1 coordinate 895,876,882, forward strand.
CTACAGTTGCAGCAACAGATAGCACTATTGTTTCGACCGCAAGTTTTAACACTAATTTTCTTTTCGAAAAAGAGAGAGGAGGCCACAGTTTGTAATTTGGCTTTTATAAAATGACAACGAAAAGACACCTCTGGGAAGGTGTAAGTTGTTAGAGAGACACACTAATGTTTCTCTGGGGCCGCATGTCGCGCTTTAGAGTATGAAACGCAAAATGTGTAGTCAGTGCACAGAGGCAATTCACACAGCATCACCAGAAACGAAGACAAAGGCAGAACTAAAGTAGGCAAGAGCATCTCTTTATTTTATTTTATTTCATTTTATGCGATCTGAACCTCCCTTATCTCCCCTATTAGAGCTCTCCAATAATGCCAGCTTTGACGAACTTGTATGCTCTCTTTTTAATGCGCACAACCACTTTGTGCTGACGGCATTAGGAATTAATAAAGGAAAGAGAGACATCGTCTGAAATTTTTTCCTGGTTACGTAACTGTTCCTGTTTAAAGCAGTTACTTAGCCGTAAGACAATAATTTTCTCATGTCCTTATTTTCTGTGTATCTTCTGAACAGTAATGAGCTTTCTAAACACTGAGTGTGCACTTACAATGTTAGTTCCTGTAAAAGCGTATGGATTTTGGTAGAAAAGTGATCTGGTTCTATATACAGTGTGTAAGTTTTAAGTTCACAAACCAGAATAACTCGAAAAATAAGCTTCACACGAAAAAATGAGTAGAATCCAAAGTTGATTATTTTCGAGGGGACATCGCTGGTACCAAAATTAGCCAGCCACCCCACCCCTCTAGGGGTGGGGTGGGAGGCAACTTTAAAATTTCAAATGGGAACCCCCATTCATTTTTTGCTGCAGAATCAGATTCTACATAAGAAAACTACATACATTTTGTCTTAAACATTTGTTTTGATTCTTGGTAGTTGGCGCTGTAATTCAAGAAAATCCATGTTCTCATTTTTACGTGGAAAATGGTTATGGATAAATAAAAATACTTATTTAATTCGCAAATTTTGATTCGCTAAAACTAAAACTCTCCCTCTCTCCCCATAGGGTGGGGTCTGAGAGAGAGGACCACGAAACAAACAAAAATTATCCGAACCTACGGAAAAATTAATATGTGGGTCAACATTTGTAAAACTCTAATTCCTCACCCTCAAACCCCAACCTATGGGGAGAGAGGGCGTGTTTTAGTTTTAGCGAATCAAAATTTACTAATTAATTAAGTATTTTTTATTTATCCGTAACCATTTTCCACCCAAAAATGAGAACATGGATTTTCTTTAATTACAGCGCCAACTATCAAGAATAAAAAAAAAATGTGTAAGACAAAATGTATGTAGTTTTTTTTATGTAGGATCTGATTCTGCAATAAGATATTAGGGTTCCCATTTGAAATTTTAAAGTTGTTTCCCGTCCCACCCAAAGGGAGCTGGGCTGGCGGGCTAATTGTAGCACCAGCATATGTCCCCCTCGAAAACAATCAACTTTCGATACTACACATATTTTCGTGTGAAGCTTATTTTCCGAGATATTCTGGTTTGTCAACTTAAAATTGACACCCTGCATATAGGTTGGAAATATTTTTAAAATTGTGTCGTGAAACTTACAAGCCTTTTGATTTGTACGAAATGCTTTTGGTCTGTGAAGGTAAACTTTTTTTCTAAATTAAGAAAGAAGGAAGACGCCTTTAGCATTAACGCTCTTTCGTCGACCTGAAAGTGCCTGTGAAAGTGTTACACTTTAACAGCGTATGTCTGTTTGCAAAATTAAAAAAATAGCGTTTTTTTTTTGTTTGCTTAAAAGATTCTTTGGGATATCTGCTGTAGAGTTCATTTGTGATAAAGTGTCTCCGTAAACCGTTCACAGCGGGAAAAAGATAGTCGCCTCGCTGCCAGTGTGGCAGCGTGTTATTTCAACGACGGCCTAACTGGCATAATCGAAGTTATGAAAGTGCTCGAACTTGAGATCGGACAGGCCTGTTACAACTTCTGCACAAAAGTGGATGAAAAGTGTATCGAGCGAGCAGGGCAGAGCAGCGGATGACAGAAGCCGTCAGAGATGTCCGCAAGGCCACCGAGGCCACGAAGAAGTGTAGGAGGTGGAGGAGGAGGAAGAGGAAGATGAGGAGCACCTCGTTTGGAAATGCTGAATGGTATAGGGATCGCTCACAAGAGGTGTGATTAACTAAGCCAAAAAAAAAAAAAAAAGAAAAAAAAAGGGACTGAAAATTTTAAACGTGTTTTTCTCGAAACTGTATTTTTCAAATTGGCATCAAACATAACCTGAGGAAGGTACAAAACACTATGATCAGCATTTGAGCCAGTGTTCTTTGTCCCTATCAGCATAAATAACCGTTTTGCGGTATCTTCAAAAGTCTATTTTCTGTGCACGTTCTTGTCTCCACTTTTTGAGCGAAGAAAATGAGATTCGTTTCAACATTTCGCCATTTTGTTAGAACTTAGTATTTTGCAGTTATCCTATGCATGCTGATACAGAATATGTTGAAAATTACTTCTACAAAATTATTTTGTTATTGGTCCAATAGTAGAGCTCCGGGAATTGCCCCCGACGACCAATGTTCCGACTGCAAGGGGTCTTTCCACCCGGTGCAGCCGTTACAGTGAGCGTCCGATCTGAATACGAACAGGATTTCTTGAAGATAAAAGTGTAAGGAATAAACCTAAATCGCCAGTTTTAGCATTACTTTTAATATTACTTGAAAAAAAAAATCTGCTGGCCGCTGTAGCCGAGCGGTTCTAGGCGCTTCTGTCTGGAACCGCGCGACCGCTACGGTCGCAGATTCGAATCCTGCCTCGGGTATGGATATGTGTGATGTCCTGAGGTTAGTTAGGTTTAAGTAGTTCAAATTTCTAGGGGACTGATGACCTCAGTTAAGTCCCATAGTGCTCACAGCCATTTGAACCAACTTTTACATTGCGGCATATCGAGCTGGACAGTGTGCTGGCGACCGCTAGCTGGCCAGGTACTCCCTCCGCTGACCAGATGCTGCTGCTGTTGTGTTCCGCTCTGGTGCTGCAGCCGCTGCAGGTCACGTGACGCGGCCGCGCGGTCGCTCCTACCCCCACCACCACGGCACCAGCGCGCCACGAGCGCGCCGCGGCCGCGTTGACTACCAGTCTCTGTAGTGGTGCGAAGCTGCTCGGTTGGTGGCCGACGGCCGTCCCCGTCAACACTCTGCGTGTTCACGAACCTGTGTGGCGGTGTGTTTCGGAATCTGGTGTTCACGGCTCTGCAGGACTTTCGCCGTTCTAAGGCTTGTCACTTCGCAATGAAGTTCACTTCGTTGTGTTCATCACTCGCTATCCAAGTGCTACGTCTCACTTAAGACAGGCTGCGTCGAGCAGGTTGGCACAGTGGCGAGTAAGCTGGTAAATTGTCCCCTAGCACTCTCTAAAGTAAGTGATATCATGCTTCTTACCCGTCAAGGAAATTTACGTCTTTTCACTCGTACCAGGATACAGGAACTACTGCATAAATTGTCTTCCCGTGCTGTGTGATTTGCTGACGATCTATTACAGGCAGCAAACGCGTACAGTAGCCGCAAGGCTAAGATTTAACTAATTCCGAAAACTAAAATGTAGACTTTCACGGCCGGAAATATGTCCATTATAATTATCCGGGCTGTTATGCCGTGGTCGGTTGACGAATTCTGTGTCGATTCCCAACGTTTCGTGTCCGACTGCGCGAGACATCTTCAAGGCGGTCCGTAGCTCGATGGAAGGTCCAACACACCCACTGGGTCGCAGTCAGTAGCGAGCCAGTGGGTGTGTTGGACCTTACATCGAGCTACGGACCCCCTTGAAGATGTCTCCCGCAGTCGGAGACGAAACGTTGGGAATTGACACAAAATTCATCAACCGACCACGGCATAACAGCCCGGATAATTATAATGGACATGATAATTCAGAAAACATTCTCCTGTATAGTATGGCCCCCTAACCACAAACTTAAAAAATATTTTCTCGTCTCCGCAATTTTGTGTGCAAATAGTCTGATGAATCCCGTGTTTATTAGAGATGTGGTCTTTCGCTTAGCTCTCCTAATCGAAAAGTAAGATCAAAAGAATACTCGTTATCTCATCATTTTGTCGGTGACGTGTTGCGCTTAGCTACATTTTTTGAAATTACTTCCTTTGCACAGAACGTTTTTGAGGTCGACGAAGCGGTAACTCTTACTTAACGTTGTCAACACTGTGGCCGTCATTCGATAAGCGAACAAAATAGTTTCCTTCTCCGTCAGGCCGTCATGGCGCGCTGTCCAACCGACGTAGATTAGTTCAGATTACTTCCCACACTTGGTCTCACAGTACTTCCGAACTTGATTTTCAAATCTACATTCGGCCTCTGTTATCAACGAGCCCCCAACGCATCGGACATAGGCGAAGTCACGCTCCGTGTGCGACGTCGGGGCCCGCGCCTTCACCCAAAGGCTAGGCGCAAATTGAGACACGTATAGCGCGTGCGGAGCGACGCAACGCAGCGCGCATTTAGTAACTTCACAGGTTCAAATGGGACCGCGCAAATTGAGACGCGACGCGACTGGGACGCGACACGCGCCTGCGCCATGTCGCGCGGCGTTGCGGTTGTGGCACAGTTTCTAGCGCCGCGCGTCGCGCTTGCCTCGCTAGCACCGTGGGAAGTTTTAGGCGGGGAGCGCAAAAGTAGCCTGGCCATATGCTCACATCGGAACGGCACATATGAGCATCAGTAGTATTGCCCATACGATAAATTTTGCCTTAATGTATACTAAATTTTGTCTTCGGGTAGTGTTTCGTTTTTCGTCTTTTAAGCGCTCCAGATTTCCTCGTTAGTCCATTATACTTTTAAGTTATTTATATCTGTATAGTTTTGTTTTGTTTTTCTTCTGTCAAGAAAAATGCATACTTCAGTAGCTGGTGAGCCATTGGCCGCTGGAATTGTCATATGCCTCCGCGATGTTTTAAGATCGCAAGAAGGGACAGTGGGTAGTGAATAAGGAAGCAAGGAATATTATAAAATACCGAGCGAGGTGGCGCAGTGGTTAGCACACTGGACTCGCATTCGGGAGGATGACGGTTCAATCCCGCGTCCGGCCATCCTGATTTAGGTTTTCCGTGATTTCCCTAAATCGCTCCAGGCAAATGCCGGGATGGTTCCTCTGAAAGGGCACGGCCGACTTCCTTCCCTGTCCTTCCCTAATCCGATGAGACCGATGACCTCGCTGTTTGGTCTCTTTCCCCAAAACCAACCAACCAACCAATATTATAAAATCATGTGATTAAGAAGCAAGGCCGGAAAGTAAAACAAGGTTGTCTTCTTGCTATCTAGTATGCTGGCGTATCTGTACGATCGGTTATAAAAATTTAGAAAAGGATAATCTCCACAGGTGTGATCCCTTTGTGCTCCTGGTAAACAGCGTCCAAGATCTGAAGTATAGAAGTCTCACTGTGATTACTTGGATATGGATGTAATAATGTAATACGACACACTGTACTACATGCACGTGAACATCATATTTTTCACTGCAAGCTAGAAACAGTTGAAAAGCAGTCACAAATAACAATGTTTTAATTGGTTCGCCATGATGAGAAAAAGCATTTCAATTGTTGCATGCACATAATCAGCATTAATAAACTAATTATACAACAGGCTACACAAATGAAGAAAATGGTCGGTATTATTACGAAAGTAGGAATATCCTAAAAGTGTCATGATTAGATACATTTAATTTGTTGAAATGTACTGCTGACAAAGGCAGATGTACTGTCATGCCAATGTTTTTCGAACTCCAGCTCACAAGGCACACATGGCTAGCGTTCCTGGCGCGCGCATTATCCTCCGCTCCTGACCATTGTGTTGTGCGACAGATCAATTGTTTATTTTTCCCAATACCAAGTATTTTATTCGCGATCACACATCGTCAATTTGGCATGCCGTAGGTGAGTAACCAGTATCTGGCATGTGCCTATCATTCCGCCTGTCATTATTTTAATACCGCCCAGATCAAGAGAAGGAATAAAATTCTTTGGTAAGTTTCCATTCCAGTCGCTCAGTGTTAAAAATACGATGCGTTACGGGGATTCCACCAAAATTCCAACACAATTGGCAATCTATTTTTGTGTGAGTTGTTAACCTTTTCTCATTCGAAGACCGAGCGAGGTGGCGCAGTGGTTAGCACACTGGACTCGCATTCGGGAGGACGACGGTTCAGTCCCGTCTCCGGCCATCCTGATTTAGGTTTTCCGTGATTTCCCTAAATTGCTTTAGGCAAATGCCGTGATGGTTCCTTTGAAAAGGCACGGCCGATTTCCTTCCCCATCCTTCCCTCACCCGAGCTTGCGCTACGTCGCTAATGACCTCGTTGTCGACGGGACGTTAAACACCAATCTCCTCCTCATTCGAAGAAGCATCACCGTTTGTGAGTAACGGCCACATTTCTCGTGGTGACTGGTTTAATTGTACTTCCCTTGTCACAGTGTAATTTGCCAAACTCATCTCGCAGCAACTATTGCGGCAGAATTCCGGAACTTAGTGCCTAATTAAACAAGTAATTGTCAATCACAGAGCTTAATAGCTTACGAAAAACCTCATAGTGTCGGTTTGCAGTAACATAAAAGAAGACATTTCATGTTTATTTTCATACTAGGAAGCTCTTGTTTCGGTAGCTGTCAATAACTCTTAAAAAATTCAGTCACTGGAGTGAAACAAACGAAAAGGGAAGTATAAGTACTGATATATCGCCATAGATAAGAAAGCTCCATGCGTTTAAGGATTGGCAAAACACACTCCTCCTTGTGCTCTATCATTCACCGAACTTTCGTTTCGTTGTCTCGAGCGGTTTAGGAGATATGAGAGATGTTGCGGGCGTGAGATCGGAAGCGAGCGCGCTAGATAGGATCCATTTACTCGAGATCAGAGGCAGATAGACCTCCTCACAAGTCTAAACAAAAATCCAACATGTTAGCTAAATTTCATACGCAGTAGCACATTGTGTAATACGCACCAAACGCAAAATCACAGCGACCCATAATTTTCGTTGCAAACCTTTTGAGTTTTGCGTAGTGTCTTACTAAAATGTGTACATCACGATAAGAATGGTCATTAGCGAGATGATGGGCACGTCACACGTGCTATACGCGTCTCAATTTGCGCCTAGCCAAAGAGTTTCTACTGCGAGAGTCCCGGACACCTGGCTTCCGTGTGACTCCCTGCGTGGGAAACAAGTGCTCGCTTTCCTTTCACAGCGGTCCCTGTAGTAGACGGAACTCCGAACATCACTGCCACATACTTTGTTAATAATGCTCAACTACAGTTATATGTTTACACTGATAAACATGGGCATACAACATGGTATCGATCCACTGCTAACGAAGCAGCAACAGAAAGAAGCGCCAGCTTACTGTGCCGAAAGTAGCACTACACGCTCAGCTCAGGGCGCAACGTAAGTGAAGTATCTGAATGCAAAACATAGACCGACGTTTCTGATAACTCACCAGTGTTGTTGTTGTGGTCTTCAGTCCAGATACTGGTTTGATGCAGCTCTCCGTGCTACTCTATCCTGTGTAAGCTTCATCACCTACTGCAACCTACATCCTTCTGAACGTGCTTATTGTGTTCACCTTTTGGTCTCCTTCTACGATTTTCAACCTCCACGCTGCCCTCCAATATTAAACTGGTGATCCCTCGATGCCTCACAACATGTCCTACAAACCTTCCCTTGTTCTAGTCAAGGTGTGCCACAAATTTCTCTTCTCCCTAATTCTATTCAGTACCTCCTCATTAGTGACGTGAGCTACCCATCTAATCTTCAGCATTATTCTGTAGCACCACATTTCGAAAGCTTCTATTCCCTTCTTGTCCAAACTATACATGACCACACCCCATACAAATACTTTGAGAAACGACTTCCTGACACTTAAATCTATACTCGATGTTAACAAATTTCTCTTCTTCAGAAACGCTTTCCCTACCATTGTTAGTCTACATTTTATATCTTCTCTACTACGACCATCGTCAGTTATTTTGCTTCCAAATAGCAAAATTCATTTACAACTTTAAGCGTCTCATTTCCTAATCTAATACCCTCAGCATCACCCGATTTAATTCGACTACATTCCATTATCCTCCTTTTGCTTTTGTTGATGTTCATCTTATATCCTCCTTTCGAGAAACTGTCCATTCCGTTCAGCTGCTCTTCCAGGTCCTTTGCTGTCTCTGACAGAATTACAATGTCGTCAGCGAAACTCAGTTTTATTTCTTCTCCGTGGATTTTAATACCTACTCCGAATTTTTCTTTTATTTCCTTTACTGCTTGCTCAACATACAGATTTAGTAACATCGGGGAGAGGCTACAACCCTGTCTCACTCCCTACTCAACCACTACTTCCATTTCACGCTCCTCGACTCTTATAACTGCCATCTGGTTTCGGTAAAAATTGAAAATAGCCTTTCGCTCCATGTAATCTACCCCTGCCACTTTCGGAATTTGAAAGAGAGTATTCCAGTCAACATTGTCAAAAGCTTTCTGTAAATCTACAAACGCTAGAAACGTAGGTTTGCCTTTCCTTAATCTATTTTCTGAGATAAGTCGTAGGGTCAGTGTTACCTCACGTGTTCCAACAGCCGGCCGGTGTGACCGAGCGGTTCTAGGTGCTTCAGTCTGGAACCGCGCGACCGCTACGGTCGCAGGTTCGAATCCTGCCTCGGTCATGGATGTTTACGATGTCCTTAGGTTAGTTAGGTGTAAGTAGTTCTAAGTTCTAAGGGACTGATGACCGCGGATGTTAAGCCCCATAGTGCTCAGAGCCATTTGAACGTTTTTTGTTCCAACATTTCTACGGAATCCAAACTGATCTTCCACGAGGTCGGCTTCTACCAGTTTTTACACTTGTGTGTAAAGAATTGGTGTTAGTATTTTGCAGCCGTGGCATATTAAACTGACAGTTAGGTAATTTTCAGATCTGTCAACACCTGCTTTCTTTGGGATTGGAATTATTATATTCTTCTTGAAGTCTGAGGGTACTTCGCCTGTCTCATACATCTTGCTCACCAGATGGTAGAGTTTTGTCAGGGCTGGCTCTCCCAAGGCTATCAGTAGTTCTAATGGAATGTTGTCTACTCCCGGGGCCTTGTTTCGGCTTAGGTCTTTCAGTGCTCTGTCAAACCCTTCACGCGGTATCATATCTCCCATTTTATCTTCATCTACATCCTCTTCCATTTCCACAATATTGTCCTCAAATACATCACCGTTGTATAGACCCTCTATATACTCCTTCCACCTTTCTGCTTTTCCTTCTTTGCTTAGAACTGGGTTTCCATCTGAGCTTTTGAGATTCATACAAGTGGTTCTCTCTTCGTAGCCGGTCAAATTTTTCTAATAAAATGTTTTCACAGTATTTGCTTTTATAACAAATCATCAAATCTGTCTGACATCCTCTATCATACCGCACCTGGATACATCGTGCAAATAGTACGAGCAATTATCTGAACAGAGACTCGTCTCTGGCACAAATTTTCAGCTACATACGTTGTTGAAACAGTCAGCGAAACCTGACTTCTATTGCGATCGGCCAGCACTGCTGGCTTTTCAAGACGCGGTTAAAACAGAATCAGTGAGCCTTCATCAGTTCGTAGTCATTATGGCTGTAACAGTAGCTCAGTGTGCAGCGCCCTTGCTGGTTTCAGAAGTAACGTTATCTGCCTCGATTGCCGTTACATCTGTTTATTTGCGTCCACGACTTCTGCCTACTATGCCCATCGCAACTGAAAGTTGTGAAAATACGAGGGTTAGTCAAATGAAAACCTTAAATATTTTTTAAAAATTATTTACTGTGCAGAAGTGGTACAAAGCTGTATCACTTTTCAACATGATCTCCCCCACGCTCAATGCAAGTCCTCCAGCGCTTAAAACGTGCATAAACTGCTTTAGAAAAATATTCCTTTGGTAGTCCGCACAACCACCCATGCACCACGTGGCGTACCTCTTTATCAGAACGTAACTTCTTTCCTCCCATTGCGCCTTTGAATGGTCCAAACATACGGTAATCACTTGGGGTAAGGTCCGGTGAGTATGATGGATGAGGAACACAAAATGCGGGTCTGTCATTGTTGAAATTGTTGTACGGGCAGTGTGGGGCCATGCATTATCATGTTGCAAAAGGACACGTGCTGACAGCAATCCACGTCGCTTTGATTTGATTCCAGGCTGCAGATGATTTTTAGGAGATCTGTGTATGATGCACTGGTGACAGTGGGATCTCTAGGCTCCAAGATAACGCCTTTTTCGTCGGCATAAGCTTCCCTGCTGATGGTTCTGTTCGAAACTTCTTTGGTTTTGCTGTGAATTGGCAGGAGCCAATTCACGGAGTTTGGAGGAAGCCGAAAGGCACGCGTCCCAGCCCAAGCAGGCCGGCGCGAGGTCTGGAACAGGTCAGAGAAATGAGACTAGCAAAACAGGAGGTAACTGGTAGAATACCCAACTTCAATCCACAATTGGTGTACATCGCTCTTGACGATACATGTTATAACCTCAATATAAACTGGTAATGGCGCCTTGCTAGGTCGTAGCAAATGACGTAGCTGAAGGCTATGCTAACTGTCGTTTCGGCAAATGAGAGCGTATTTGTCAGTGAACCTTTCCTAGCAAAGTGGGCCGTACAACTGGGGCGAGTGCTAGGACGTCTCTCTAGACCTGCCGTGTGGCGGCGCTCGGTCTGCAATCACTGACAGTGGCGACACGCGGGTCCGGCGTATACTAATGGACCGCGGCCGATTTAAAGGCTACCACCTAGCAAGTGTGGTGTCTGGCGGTGACACCACAGGTTTTGGTGATGAGGAATGGCGCCATTCCTTGCTCGGTCTCTTCGTTTCCGGTTGGTGGAAGTGAACCCAGGTTTCGTCCCCAGTAACGATTCTTGCAAGGAACCCATCACCTTCTCGTTCAAAGCGCCGAAGTAGTTCTTCACAAGCATCAACAAGTCGTTCTCTCATTTCAGGAGTCAGCTGCCGTGGCACCCATCTTGAAGACACTTTGTGAAACTGGAGCACAATGTGGTGTGCTGACCCATGACTAATCTGTAAACATGCTCCAACGACAATCAGTGTCGCTCGGCGGTTTTGCTTCACTATGGCTCCAACTGCTCAACTGCTGCATGTTCTGTGGAGTCACAACTCGTTTTGCCTGACCTCGACGACGAGCATCTTCCACTGAAGTCACACCATTTGCGAACTTCCTACTTCATTCGTAGACATGCTGCTGTGACAAACATGCATCACCGTACTAAACCTTCATTTGTCGATGAATTTCAATAGGTTTCACACCTTCACTACGCAAAAACCGAATAACAGAAGGCTGTTCTTCCCTGGTGCAACTAGCAAGTGGGGCGGCCATCTTTATACTGATACTGCGATGGTATGTGTGCATCTGCATTAGGCTGTCGTCTACAAGCCATTCTGCGCGCTGTTTGTAGCACGCTTACCAACGTACAGCATAACGGCGGGAAATTTCGATTTGTTATTACAAATTTAAGGTTTTCATTTGACTCACCTTCGTACACGGGTTCGGGGGTTAGAATAGGCCCGTGGTATTCCTGCCTGTCGTAAGAGGCGACTAAAAGGAGTCTCAAAAGTTTCGGCCTTATGTGATGGTCCCCTCTCGGGTTTGACCTACATCTTTCCAGATTCTTCCGAAGAACGTGCCAATTGGGGAAGGGCGCCTTACATGGTGCATTTTATCCATTGCGCATAGAGACCTTTAGCCACCTTTATCGTTGTCGCATTGCTGTCCTGCTCGTTCTCCATCTCTTCGGCGAGGATGCGTTCCTGGGTGCAATTCCCACCATGCACTGCACAGTGTTGCTTTTTGCGGAGGCGACGACCATGGACTACATGTCACCTAATATCCAGCATGGTAGGCAGTCTGTTGTGGTGGAGCCGCTATGTACCCTGTTGGTTGTAGCCCCCTGACAACACAGGGATCGCTCTACTGATGCCTGCGCCGTTTACTCCCCATGTATGCCAAGGAGTAGATGCCCATCTCCCTGGGGCATCAGGACTCCCGGCAATGGCCATGCTGCCAGGTGGTCCTTGTTGTGGCTGGGTGGCGCCCATGGGGAGGGCCCTTGGTCGGAGTAGGTGGGATCAGGGTGGATGACACGCAATGAAGCGAAGCGTAGCACATTATCTCTTGCAGGTGGCCAGCCGCCAGCAGGCTCTAAGCATTCAAGGGCTCATTTTACGGCTAACGTGTATGACTCCAAATGGTCCCCCCCCCCCCTGGCCACAACATGGGGGGAACGAAAGGCTATGAATGACAGGGAAACGTATTCGCCCTCGTATCTCGTCTGTACCAGAGCAGATGGGGAATCCTTTGTATCCGTGAAGCCTCAGTTCTTTGTGGAGCATTTAGAGGACAAGTTCGGGGAGGTGGAGGGCTTGTCCAAAAGGCAGTCAGGTTCAGTCTTGACAAAAACTGCACCTTCTGTCCAGTCATGGGCCTTGCTTACTTTTAAAAAGCTGGGTGATGTTTCAGTTACTATCACGCCCCATAAGAGCTTAAATATGGTCCAGGGCGTTATTTTGCACAGAGATCTCATTTTACAGTCCGATGATGAGCTGCACGCCAACTTAGAGCGACGAGGTGTCCATTTCGTCTGTCTCAAACACCGGTGTCTGAGGGATCATCAAGTTGCCACCGGTGCCTTCATCTTGGCCTTCGAGGGTGATACATTACCTGAGGAGGTCAAGGTGATTGTCTACCATTGTGATGTAAAGCCATATATCCCTCCCCCAATGCGGTGCTTCAAGTGTTGGAAGTTCGGCTATATGTCTTCCCATTGTGCTTCCAGCCTCATGTGTTGCGATTGTGGTCATCCCTCCCATCCTGATACTTCATGTGCCTTGCATCCCATCTGTGACAACTGTGGAGAGCACCACCCCCCTTGCTCGCCAGACTGTACGATTCTTCAGGAGGAAAGGAAAACAATGGAATACAAGACCGTGGACCAACTGACCTACACTGAAGCTAAGTGGAAATTTGAACGACTTTATCCAGTGTGCGTGACGTACTCTTATGCCGCCACTGTCACTCTTGCCACAGTTTCATTAGCTGCAACACTTACCGTCAGCTCTCAGAGTCAAAGGACCACACCTGCTCCCTTGGTGGTGGGGGGCCACATTACTCCCTGTTGCTCCTGCTCCATCTACTTAAGGAGCAACACCCCCTCCCCAACCATAGGGGACATAAGTTCCCACTTCCCAGCCGAAGAAGCGTAAGACTTCCTCTGCTCCTCTCGCCAGGAAGGGGTCCCTTCTGGACCACCCTTCGCAAGTTCAGACCAGCAGAAAAGGGGACACCCGCAAGTGGCTGAAACAACCACCAGTCGCTGGTCGTAGGGCCTCACGGTCGTCGTCCGTCTCTGAGACTGACCCAGGGAAGCCCCCCCAGCCAGAACCACCGAAGACACAGTGCGATAAACAGAAAAAGAAACCGGTTTCTAAAATTCCCGCCATTGCGGTGGCATCCGTCCCACCGCTTCCTACGAGCTCAGCGGCTGAGGATGAGGTCGATATTCTGGCGTCTGCTGAAGACCTGGACCTCGCCGGACCCTCAGACGCAATGGATGTCACTTGGGCGGATACTGAGTCGGTGGCAGCAAGTGACCCAGCGGCGTAATCTGCCTCTGTAGTCCCATGACGCCTTTCTCAACCATGGTTTCTTCCACCATCTTGCTGAGCTCCGACAACTTCTCATCCTTCACCATTTCTTCTGCATTGCTCTTCAAGAAACTTGGTTTGCAGAGATGCGAACACACGCCCTCTGTGGCTATGGAGGTTATTATAAGAACCGGGCAGCTTCTGAAAGGGTGTCTGGTGGCATCTGCAACTATGTCCTTCACGCCCATCATAGCGAATCTGTCCCTCTCCAAACACCTTTAGAGGTTGTCACTGTTCGGGTGTGGACGCTACTAGCTGTTACTGTCTGGAGTTTGTATCTTCCACCAGATGGTGATGTCCAACAGCATGTCGTGGCTGCGCTGATAACCCAATTGTCGCCACCTTTCCTGTTACTGGGCGACTTCAGCGCCCATAACCCTCTGTGGGGTGGGTCAGTGGCGACAGATCGAGGCGCCACCATTGAGAATGTATTGGCACAGCTCGACCTCCCCCTTTTAAACGATGGTGCCTTCACATATTTCAGTGCGGCGCATGGAACGTGCTCTGCCATCGACCTTTCGATCTGCACCTTAGCCACTTTCAGTCTGTCCAATGGAGTGTGCATGACGACCTGTGTGGTAGTGACCACTTTCTGATCTTTCTGTCACTTCCACAGCGTAAGTCTTCGGGGCTCCCTTGCAGATGGGCTATGAATAAGGCTGGCTGGGAATTATCCTCCACTGCCAATATTGAGCCTCTCTCTAATGAAGCCATTGATGCAGTGGTTCACTCGGTCATCACGACATCGTTACTGTCGTAGAATCTCCCATTCCCCGTTCTTCTGGGTCCCCTCGGCGGAGGACTGTGCCTTGGTGGTGGCCTGCGATCGTCGAGGCGATTCGCAGGCGGCCGCTCCAGCGTCATAAGCATCATCCCTCATTAGAAAAACTCATTGCCTTTAAATGGCTCTGTGCACGAACCCGCCGCATCATTCGCCAAACAAGCAGGCGTGCTAGGAACGGTATGTCTCCACCATTGGCCTCCATATCTCTCGATCGCAGGTTTGGGCCAAGATTAGGCGCCTCTATTGCTATCGGACCCCTGTCAGCGTCCCTGCGTTCTCAGTGAATAGACCAATTTGTACTGACTCCGACGTAATTGCAAACCGCTTGGCAGAGCATTTTGCTCTCAGTTCCGCTTCTGCGAATTACCCACTGGCCTTCCGCTCCATTAAAGAGCAGATGGAATGTCGGAGCCTTTCATTTCGCGCCCACCATCCTGAATCCTACAATGTTCCATTCAGAGAGGGGGACTTTCACAGTGCCCTGGCCGTCTGCCCTGATACAGCTCCTGAGCCAGATCGCATCCACTGTCAGATGCTGCAACACCTTTCAGTGGACTGCCAGCGACGCCTCCTCGACCTGTACAAGCCTCTCTGGGTCGAGGGTGAGCTTCCGTCGCAATGGCGGGAAAGCATTGTTATCCTCATTATGCAACTTGGTAAGAACGCATTGGAGGTGGACAGCTACCGTCCCATTAGCCTCACCAACGTTCTTTGCAAGTTTTCGGACGCATGGTGAGCCGGCGGTTGAGTTGGGTACTCGAGTCTGGGGGCCTTCTAGCTCCGACTCAGGGTGGGTTCCGTAAAGGCCGCTCTGCTGCCGACAATCTGGTGAGCCTGAAATCGGGCGTCCGTACGGCATTTGCCCGCCGTCAGCACCTAGTCGCTGTCTTTTTTGAGATGTGGAATGCGTATGATACGACATGGCGACATGACATCCTTCCTACGCTTCATGATTGGGGTCTTTGTGGTCCACTGGCGAATTTCCTACGAAATTTTCTATCGCATCGCACGTTCCACGTGCAAGTCGTGGCCTCCCAAGGCTCCTCCCGAGTTCAGGAGAATGGGGTATCACAGGGGTCTGTCCTAAGTGTCTGCCTGTTTTTAACTGCAATTAGCGGATTCACTGCGACGGTGGGAACGTCTGTCTCAGCTTCATTGTATGCTGACGACTTCTGCCTCTACTATAGCTCCATTGGCATTGCAGCTGCTGAACGTCAGCTGCAGGGCACTATCCGCAAGGCGCAGTCTTGGGCTGTAGCGCATGGCTTCCAGTTTTCGGCTGTCAAGACCTGCGTTATGCATTTCTGCCGGCGACGAAGTTACCCTGAGCCGCGGCTTTATCTTGCCGGCGAACTTCTTGCTGTGGTGGTGACACATCGGTTTTTGGGTGTGGTTTTTGATGCCCGGTTGACTTGGCTCCCACATATTCGGCATCTTAAACAGATGTGTTGGCGGCATCTTAATGCTCTGCGGTGCTTGAGCCACACCAGCTGGGGCGCCGCTCTACCAGGCGTTAATCCAGTCCTGTCTGGATTATGGGAGCCGGGCTTATCGTTCAGCACCCCCATCTGCGTTGCGGGTGCTGGACGCGATGCTACACAGAGGGATCCAACTTGCCACTGGTGCTTTCCGGACCAGCCATGTGGACAGCATACTTGTGGAGGCAGGTGTCCCACCACTGCGGTTACGGCGCCAATGTTTACTGGCCGCTTATGTTACGCATGTTTGTAGCTTGCCCGGGCATCCTAATTATCGTCTCCTGTTTCCGTAGTCGGTCGTCCGTTTCCCAGAAGGTCGGCCCAGGGTGGGTTGTACGATCGCGGTCCGTGTCAGAGAGTTCTCTCCAGACTTGGGGTTTTCCATCTTCCACCTCCTTTCCGGGCCCCTCTGCGTACCCCCCCCCCCCCCCCCCCCCACTCACCCCGTGGTTTGTGCCCCGCCCTTGCCTTCAGCTCGAATTGGCACAGGGCCCGAAGGGCTCAGTCTGCTGGGAAGCCTTCTGCCGCCACTTTCTTTCCATCCTTGCCATGTATCAGGGCTCTAGTGTTGTTTACACTGACGGTTCGATGGTTGCTGGTCGTGTCGGTTATGCTCTGACTCTAGGGGACCATTACGAACAATATTCATTGCTGGCTGGCTACTGCGTTTTCACTGTTGAGCTGGTCGCCAACTTCTGTGCCATAGATTATATCCGCTCCTGCTCAGGTGAGTCCTTCGTTATCTGTAGCGACTCCCTGAGCAGTTTACGAGCTATCGACCAGTGCTTCCCTTGCTCTCATCTGGTGATGGCTGTCCAGCAGTCCCTCCATACTCTTGCCTGTTGCGGCCGCTCTGTGGTATTTGTGTGGACCCCAGGCCATGTTGGAATACAGGCAATGAACATGTTGACAGCCTGGCCAAACAGGCCACCAGCAAACCATCCCTGGTCATTGGCCTCCTGGAGACTGATTTGCGAGCGAACTTACGCCGCAAAATTTTCGAACTTTGGGACACTGAATGGCGCAACCTGACCACGCCAAACAAACTCCGTCCTATCAAGGAGACGACAGGTGTGTGGCGGTCATTCATTCGAGCCACTCGAAGAGACTCAGTAGTCCTTTGTTGGCTATGCGTTGGCAACACCCGCTTGACCCAAAGCCATTTATTGCGGCATGAGGACCCACCTCTATGTCGCTGCGGGTAGGCTTTGACGGTGGACCACATTTTGTTGGCCTGTCCCCTGTTAACTGTACTCAGGCAGACGTTTGCGCTGCCTGATACGCTCGCTGCCCTTTTAAAAGATGACACTGATATGGCAGGCTTAGTTTTGCGTTTTATTCGGGCAGGGGGCTTTTATCACTCAATCTAAGTGTTTGTCCTTACTCTATTGACTCTGGCCTTTTGCCGACGGTTTTAGACCAAGTTTTTAATGTGTTTCTCGGTGGTTGGCTTTTCCTTTTTTCTCTCTGTGGTCGGCCAACCACTGTCACACTCTGTGTGATTTTAATTCTTTTTGTCTGGTCTCTAACTCTTTCTTGTCCTGTGTCGTCTGTCTTCTTTTCCATTGTTCGTTTTTGTTCTGTGTGGGTGTCTGAAATTTTGGAAAAAGGGACTGATGACCGTAGCAGTCTGGTCCATTCAATCCCACAAACCAACCAATCTGATTTTAACGTCTAGGGGTCACAGCTTCATGAGAATTAACTGTGCTCCTCCTGGGGGATGAACGGTAGGCTCCAATCGATCGCAACAACATGTTGCATTGCACCCTCCTCACGGCCACAGCAGGAACGACCCTCATGAGCCTGTGATCCCAGACTCTGGACCCATAATCCACAATGGAAGTAAGAATGCTGTTATGGTACAGTTTGATGAGTTGTGGAGGAAGATGAAATCGCCTATGCCCAATCATGATAAGATTGTTTAAAGTCTCTAACGACCCATGCATTGCCACTTCAGTATGCAAGGCGAAGCTCCATCTCTCGTCCAGAATAACACCCAGGTATTGTGCCTCGTGACGGCTTATAAATGGTGTGCCCTCAGTCCTAATGGTTAAAAGCAAGTGTGTTCACTTGTTTGCCTCAACTTCAAATTTATTCCTGTGACACCATTGCGACAATATGGTCATAGTTATCTCGATTTTGGGTTCTAGTTCCTCTCAGCTTTGGCCACCAACCAACAGGAGGAGGTGGCCAGCATAGGCTATCACCTCTAGCACATCAGCGCTGCTCTCCAAGCTGTCTAAGAGAGGCCCCAGGACAGAGCCCTGTGGACACCCCTTCGTTATTCTCTTACCCACTCTCCTGTTAGGGGATGATAGACAGACCTCCCTTTCATTACAATAGCTCCTGACACACTCATATAGCCGCTCTGGACACACTTTTTTCCCCGCAAGCAGGAGAAGAGCGAAGGCCACCACAGGTTGTCGAAGGCACCACTGATATCGACCATGATACCAACTACGTACTTGTGTGTGGATGACCCGCAGACCTCAGCCGCCATGGCAATTGCGTCAGACAAAGATCGTCCTGGCCAGAAGCCGAATTGCTTGCTGCTCATACCACAGAGCACCCAGTGTGCCACCAGCCTGTCAGATAGTAACTGCTCTAACAATTTTCCAAGCAGATGCAACAGACAGATTGGTCTGTAGGACTTAACTTCTTTATGATCTTTATCCTGCTCTTTCTTGATGATTACCGTGTTGGCTTGTTTCCATATGGAGGGAAACAGTCTGAGGCTCAAGGCCTCATTGCATATTCTTGTTAGATGTGTACCAGTTAAGGAGCGAGGTATTACACCACCTCCACTACAATGTCGTCTGGTCCTAGGGCTTTACCTCTTGTGAGTGATGTAAAGGGTGTCACCACCTCGTTCTCAGAGAATGGATACACTATGTTGTTGTTCGGAAATTCTTCTCGAAGTGCCTGCCTAATTAGGCCTTGTTCTTCAGTATCCTCCTCTATCTCGGCAGTTTCCTGCCAAGACCCTGTTATCTGGTTCCAATCGCTAACAGTTAATCCCCCTGCAGGTTCAGGGGTAATAATAGGCCCGCGGTATTCCTGCCTGTCGAAAGAGGCGACTAAAAGGAGTCTCAAACGTTTTGGCCTTAATGTGATGGTCCCCTAAGGGGTTTGACCACTACCTTTCAAAATTTGGTGTTGGTGTGTACCATTTGGGGAAGGACGCCTTACGTGGTGTATTATATATCCATCTTGCCCTAACATCAGGCATCTTCGATATTGTCATGGAGTTGGACTTACACCGAGCTTCCGGCCACATCGGCAGCAGTGTGTTCCAGGTAGCACACATTCCCTCCATTGTGCACTTCCATCTTTGCCCTCGTGATGTACATGGATATTTGACACCCGACATCCAGCACAGTAGCCAGTCCGTTGTAGTCGGGTCGTCATGTACCCTCTTGGTGGTAGCCCCCTGACTACTTAGGGATCACACTGCTGACGTCTGAGCTGCTACCTCCACATGTATGCCAAGGAGTAGATGCCTATCCGTCTGGGGCATCAGGACTCACGGTCTTTGCTGTGGCTGGGTGGCGCCTGTGGGGAGAGCCCCTGGTCGGAGTGGGTGGCATCAGGGTGGATGACCTGCAATGAAGCGTGGTACATCATCTCTCCCACCAGCAGTCTCTAAGCGATCGAGGTCTAACCTCAATGGCAAGCAATACGATCCAAGATCATTTCCCTCCCTGGCCACTCCATGGGAGGAAAGTATGGCTAAAGAAAGTATTGGAGATTATTCGCCCCGGTACCTCGTGTGTACGCAAGTTGATGGTGAATCGTTTATGTCGACCAAGCCCCAGTTTTTTTGTGGAGCATTTAGAGGACAAGTTTGGGGAGGTGGAGGGCTTGTCCAAAATGCGCTCTGGTTCAGTTCTCATCAAAACAGCATCCTCTGCCCAGTCACAGATGTTGCTCGCTTGTGACAAGCTGGGGGATGTTTCAGTTACCATTACACCCCATAAGAATCTAAACATGGTCCAGGGTATTATATTCCACAGGGATCTTCTTCTGCAGTCCGACTATGAACTACGCGCCAACCTAGAACGACGAGGTGTTCACTTCATCCAGCGTGTCCATCGGGGTCCGAGGGATAATCAGGTAGCCACCGGTGCCTTCATCTTGGCCTTCGAGGGTGATGTCTTACCCCAAAAGGTTAAGGTGATGGGTTACCATTGTGATTTGAAGCCATATATCCCTCCTCCGATGCGGTGTTTTAAATGCTGGAAGTTCGGGCACATGTCATCCCGCTGTACTTCTGGCATCGCGTGTCGAGATTGTGGACGTCCTTTGCATCCCAGTACTCCATATGCCCCGCCTCCTATCTGTGTTAACACGGGAGAACACCATTCCCCCTGCTCACTGGACTTTAGGATATTCCAGAAAGAAGATAATGGAATATAAGACCCTGGACCGCCTGATCTACACCGACGCAAGGCGGAAATATGAGGGGCTACATCCTGTGCCAATGACATCAACCTATGCCACTGCTGCAACACCGGTTCGATCCTCTACCATGTCGTCACATACATTTGGCTCTCCACTATGTCAGAATTCACTGGCCATGTGCAGACGTATTCTTATGCCGCCACTGTCAGTCTTGCTACAGTTTCATCAGCTGCAACACTTAGTCAGCTCTCAGGAGTCGAAGAACCACAACTGCCCCCTTGATGGTGGGGGGGGGCACTTCATCCCTGTTGCTCCTGATCCATCTCCTTCAGGAGCAACACCACCCCAATCATCAGGGACATTAATTCCCACTTCCCAGCTGGAGATGGGTGCGACTTCTTCAGCTACTGTCGCCAGGATGGGGTCCCTTGGGGCCCTCCCATCCCAGGCTCTGTCCAGTGCCAATGTGGACACCTGCAAATTTCTCAATCAACCACCGGTCGCTGGTCGTAGGACCTCATGGTTGTCATCCATCCCTGAGACTGACCCAGTGAGCCCTCCCAGACAGACCCATCAAAGGCACAGCGTGCAAAGCAGCAGAAGAAAGACACCCAAGCATCCTGACATTGCGGTGGCACCTGTCCCACCTCAAACTTCCAACTCTGCATCTGAGGATGAGGTGGAGATTCTGGCGTCCCCTGAGGACCTGGATATCGCCAGTCCCTCACACGCCATGGATGTCACTCGCACGGGTAGTGAATCGGTAGCAGTGAGTGAACTAGCGGCGTAAACTGCCTTCCCAGTCCCTTCAAGCCTTTTTCAGCCATGGACAATATCATCCTCCAGTGGAACTGCAGCAGATTCTTCCACCATCTAGCTGACAACTTATCAGCCTTCACCCTTTCTTCTACATTGCTCTTCAGGAAACTTGGTTTCCAGCAATGCGAACCCCCGCCCTTCGTGGCTATCGGGGTTAGAATAAGAACCAGGCAGCTTATGAAAGGGTGTCTGGTGGCGTCTGCATCTATGTCCTTAACTCTCTTCACAGCGAGTCTGTCTCTCTACAAACACCTTTAGAGGTTGTCACTGTTCGGGTGTGGATGCCACAGGATGTTACCATCTGCAGTCTTTACCTTCCACCGGATGGTGATGTCACGCAGCATGTCCTGGCTGCGCTGATAGCCCAATTACCGCCGCCTTTCTTGTTACTATGCGACTTCAACGCCGATAACCCTCTGTGGGGTGGGTCAGTGGCAACAGGTCGAGGCGCCAACGTTGAGCATGTATTGGCACAGCTCGATCTTTCCATTTTAAATGATGGTGCCTTCAACCATTTCAGTGTGGCGCATGGCACATACTCTGCCATCGACCTTTCGATCTGCAGCCCTAGCCTCTTACCATCTGCCCAATGGAGTGTGCATGACGACCTGTGTGGTAGTGACCACTTTCCGCTCTTTCTGTCACTGCCACAGCGTCACTCTTGTGGGCGCCCTAGCAGATGGGCTATGAATAAGGCTGATTGGGACTTTTTCTCCTCCATTGCCGCTATTGAGCCTCTCTCTAATGACGCCATTGATGCGGTGGTTCACTTGGTCACCACCGGTATCTTTACTGCCGCAGTATCTGCCATTCCCCGTTCTTCTGGGTCCCCTCGGCGGAGGACTGTGTCTTGGTGGTCGCCTGCGATGGTTGAGGCGATTAAATATAGCCGGCGGGCGCCCCAGCGTCAGAAGCGGCATCCATCTTTAGATAACCTCGTCGCCTTTAAACAGCTCCATGCGCGGGCCCGCCGCATCATTCGCCAACACAAGCAGGAGTGCTGGGAGCTATATGTGTCCGCCATTGGCCTCCATATCTCTCCATCGCAGGTCTGGGCCAAGATTCGTCGCCTCTTTGGCTATCGGACCCCTGTCCGCATCCCTGCGCTCTCACTGATTGGAGCAGTTTTTACTGACTCCGACGTAATTGCCAACCGCTTGTCAGAGCAGTTTGCTCTGAGTTCCGCTTCTGCCAATTGCCAACTGGCCTTCCGTTCCATTAAAGAGCAGATGGAACGTCGGAGCCTTTCATTTCGCACCCACCGTCCTGAATCCTGTAATCTTCCATTCAGTGAGTGGGAATTTCACAGTGCCCTAGCCACTTGCCCTGATACAGCTCCCGTGCCAGATGGCATCCACTGTCAGATGCTGTAACAGTAGACTACCAGCGACGCCTCCTCGATCATTATAACCGTATTTGGATCTCAGGTGAGTTTCTGTCACAATGGTGGGAAAGCATTATTATCCCCGTTTTGAAACCAGGCAAGAACCCATTGGATGTGGACAGCTACTGCTCCATTAGCCTCACCAACGTTCTTTGCAAGTTGGTCGAACGCATGGTGAGCCGGCGGTTGAGCTGCATTCGCAGGGATTCAGTTGTCCTTTGTCGTCTCCGCATTGGACACACCCGGCTGACGCATAGATTTTCACTGAGCCATGGGGATCCACCTCTCTGTCGCTGCGGTGCGGTTTTGACAGTGGTGCACATTTTGTTAGCCTGTCCGCTTTTAGCTGTGCCCAGGCAGACATTTGCGCTGTCTGATACGCTCCCTGCCCTTTTAACAGATGACACTGCCATGGCGGGATTAGTTTTGCGTTTTATTCAGGCAGGGGGCTTTTATCACATGCTCTGTTTGTCTCTATTTTGTGTTGAGTCTGGCCTTTGGCCTACGGTTTTAGACTGAGTTTTTAATATGTTTCTCGGTGATTGGCTTTTCTTCTTTTTTCCTCTGGTTGGCCAACCACTGTCACACTCTGTGTGATTTTAATTCGTTTTGTCTGATCTCTAAGTCTCTCTTGTCCTGTGGCGTCTGTCGTCTTTTCCATTGTCGCTTTTCTTCTGTGTGGGTGTTTTTAAGTTTTGGAAAAAGGGTCCAATGACCATAGCAGTCTGGTCCCTTTAATCCCACAAACCAACCAACCAACCATGGCTGTGTGTGATGTCCTTAGGTTAGTTAGGTTTAAGTAGTTCTAAGTCTAGGGGAATGATGACCTCAGATGCAGTGCCCAATCTGCAGTCAATCTCTGGTCCTGAAGGGAGGGAGGGAGGGAGTCTGAGCGGCCACCTGTTCCCATGGACCGTCTGGACACATGCGTTCACCATTTCCATTCTCTGTGATGTGCCTTCTGCAACAAAAGTTAACAATTATTTGAATTTAACAGCCCTTGCCGCATCCCTTCGCCTCTTACCCAGGGACTTCCTTTTATGGCATCCTGCACACTGGTGTGGCGTAAGCCATAATCAGTTCTTGAAATCAGTCTTTGCTCCAACATCCTGTAAGTTGGGTAATTTCTCCTAGTGGCATTGCATGTCTTCTTGCCTCTTTTAACGCAGGAAATGCAAATTCCAGATCCCTTGCAGTTTTTCTTGATATGTTCCTCTGCTCCACATCTGGAGCAAGCTGACTTCTGATCACAATATTTATGAATATGATCCGGGTCCCCACAGTTATGACAGCGAGGTACCACCAAATAGTTCTGCACATTAACGGCATGGAATTCAACGTAAATCCTGCCCATATATGTGAGTCTTTTCCACATAGATCCCAATACCTCCGCAACATGATGTACGACATTCTCTCTCTCTCTCTCTCTCTCTCTCTCTCTCTCTCTCTCTCTCTCTCTCTCTCTCTCTCTCTCTCGGTCCTGTCCTAAATCTTAGTCTAAATTCTTTTTGAAATCCTCATCAGTCATACAATCGAAATTTTGACTTCTAATTGTTTCGCAGAGTTTGCTGTTATCCATTTTGACAGGTACATCATACAGAATCATATGCAGGTTCATCTTTTTGGAGGTTTGCACTTAACTGCTTTACAAAATTTCAGGTTATTCAAAATTTTGTTCCTATCCTCTTCTGTAGCAACATCTTAGATGCCTTAACCTTGTTTACCTTCAATTTTCCTTAATTGGATTGACCATTGTTGTAAAAAATTTCCTGCAATTTCTTCGTGTCCTGACCGCGCAGAGGTCTTAAAAAGATCGCCATGTCCAGTTTCTGTGACACTTTCATGATAGTCTCTCTCGTGGTTTGGGTCTTGTGTCCAGCTTGAGCCACTACACCCGCCCATGACTTGATCGGTTGTCTATGTAGTCTGCAATTCTTTCTTTGAAGTTCTTCAACCCGCCCCCCGAGCTTCACATGAGCAATAGCCCAGGAGGCGAGTTCATTTTTCAATGCCCAAATAGCAGTTCGGCTAATCTTGCCATTTTTAACATTGGACTCCAATAACTGTGTGATCCTTATATGCCTATCGCTAACACTCTACTCGATCTGCTCTACATCCCCTAATGGGATGGGAGCAGGAAGCATTGAGGCCCTGACAGATGCACACGATCGGCACCTCTGGCAATGGGGGGGGGGGGGGGGGGGACGGGGGGGGGGACGGGGGGGGGGGGGGACAACTGTAGCTCACCCACCTACCTTGACCCTAGACCAAGGGCACCCCTGAGCTACAGGGTTCAGCACACGGTTGCCAACCTACTGGTCCCTTTCAGTGGTCCCGTCATCGACGATTTCACTCAGCATTCACCAGCAAGTATCACCCTGCACTCCAGAGAAGTGTACGCACCCCTCGTCCTTCACTGCCTACTTGCCCGAGCTTCCACCTTATGGCCAAGGACCCGCTCTTACTCAGGTGGCCGGCATGCAGAGCACCTTCTGGTCTGTGCTGTGCGAAATGAGAGAGGGGCAGATCGTCGGTCCCTCAGACACAGCTCCCCCTGCCACACACTCTTTGCTTCTGCATCGGGTTGGGTCACAAATAGTGTCGGAAGTTCCATGCGGCTTTTCGCGGATGATGCTGTAGTATACAGAGAAGTTGCAGCATTAGAAAATTGTAGCGAGATGCAGGAAGATCTGGAGCGGATAGGCACTTGGTGCAGGGAGTGGCAACTGACCCTTAAGATAGACAAATGTAATGTATTGCGAATACATAGAAAGAAGGATCCTTTATTGTATGATTATATGATAGCGGAACAAACACTGGTAGCAGTTACTTCAGTAAAATATGTGGGAGTATGCGTGCGGAACGATTTGAAGTGGAATGATCATATAAAATTAATTGTTGGTAAGGCGGATACCAGGCTGAGATTCATTGGGAGAGTGCTTAGAAAATGTAGTCCATCAACAAAGGAGGTGGCTTACAAAACACTCGTTCGACCTATACTTGAGTATTGCTCATCAGTGTGGGATCCGTACCAGATCGGTTTGACGGAGGAGATAGAGAATATCCAAAGAAGAGCGGCGCGTTTCGTCACAGGGTTATTTGGTAACCGTGATAGCGTTACGGAGATGTTTAATAAACTCAAGTGGCAGACTCTGCAAGAGAGGCGCTCTGCATCGCGGTGTAGCTTGCTCGCCAGGTTTCGAGAGGGTGCGTTTCTGGATGAGGTATCGAATATATTGCTTCCCCCTACTTATACCTCCAGAGGAGATCACGAATGTAAAATTAGAGAGATTAAGATTAGAGCGCGCACGGAGGCTTTCAGACAGTCGTTCTTCCCGCGAACCATACGTGACTGGAACAGGAAAGGGAGGTAATGACAGTGGCACGTAAAGTGCCCTCCGCCACACACCGTTGGGTGCTTGCGGAGTATAAATGTAGATGTAGAAATGGTTCAAATGTCTCTGAGCGCTATGGAACTCAACATCTGAGGTCATCAGTCCCCTAGAACTTAGAACTACTTAAACCTAACTAACCTAAGGACATCACACACATCCATGCCCGAGGCAGGATTCGAACCTGCGACCGTAGAAGTCGCACGGTTCCGGACTGAGCGCCTAGAACCGCACGGCCACTGCGGCCGGCGGTTGGGTCACAGCTCTCCCTTCTGTTGCAAGGCAGCGTTGGGGCGAACCCGAGAAATGCCGAGCTTAACGTCTGGCACCACAGGAAGGCGGAAAGAGCCACTTGGGAAGGAGAGGCTATGAGAGATGCATCATTTCCCCTTGTGAGGACTGCCTCAGCACGCCCAACTAGAAGCGATACGTCCTAGTGCGAGCCTCTGTGCCCTACGGCGCGCTGGCAACGGACAGGGCAGCACCAAACGTACCGTCAAGTGACCGACATCACGCCAGACATGCAGAAGTACTTTTATTAATTTCTTGATTCCATAATCAATAATAAGTATATAACGTTAAACCGCCTCCTAAGAAGATAAGTGGGTCATAATAATGGTACATAGATAAGATTACAATGCTGCTTTTAAAATTGTGTTAGTGAGCTACAGTTTAACTATTACAGTGTGTTAGTTACAGTTTACTACAGCAATGGGCAGTTTGATCTAACTATTTATTACTTATCTACTATGACTATTTCCTATTATGTGCAGCGTCACAGGTGTGCCAGTTGTATATAAACCTACTTGGGATAGCCAGGCTCAATGAGCTAAACCTGAAGAGCATGCCCCTGGCACTGGGCTGGCCAAGGTAAGTAATCGCTGCAGGTCCCTAAATTAGTGTCCTAATCTAAGTCCTACAAAACTAACTTAACCTACGTCATATCCGGTGCTTGTCTTGATCGGTAGTGTTGACCCCACTACCCCTAGTCCTGTACGTGGCGGATTCCAACTATGATGAACGTCGGCCAGCCCATGCACAGGCGGTATGGGAATGGGCTCTGATCTCAATTGGTTTGGCCTAAAAGTTGATACCTAATCTAGGTCCCTCAGGTATTCTACTAACACTTTTCGTGATACCCCATCTGCCAATACATTCAGAATGTGAAAAGTGTCTTCTTGTCTGAGTAGGTGGTATGCGTCATGATTTGGAAGTCTGTCCCAAAGTGTTGTCGCGACATCATTGAAGAGGGGGCACTCGTAAACCATATGGTCGGGAGTACCCTCTGCCAAGCCACAGTCACACGCAGGAGTTGCCCTCTTCCCAAACCGACATAAGTATGTGGGATAGGGTCCATGGCCAGTGAGAAAGTGAATGAGTCCTCATGTTGGTTTAAAGTATTTCAGGCCCCCACGCTCTTTTACATCTTGTAAAAACTGGAAGGTCCTTCTCCCAGTTTCTTCTTCCTCCCAAGACCTTTGTCAAAGGTCCTCCCCTCTATTTCTTATTTCCCTCTTATCCTCCACCTTCACACCCATAATTTCTATTATATTCTCCATATTCCCCTTTTTGGCCCAATAACACGCCGCTTGTTGTCGTATCTTGATGTCTATCGGGCAAAGCCCCATTATGACTAACAGGACTCCCCCAGACATGTTCTGTAAGCCCCCACAGATCTCAGAATCGTGCTTCTCTGGACCCTTCTCACTGTCATGGCGGGCACGACCCTCGTGAGCCTGTGCGCCCAGACTTCCGAGCCGTAACCAACTACTGAAGTTAGAATATTGTTATGGTAGAGTTTTATGAGATGAGGGGGGAGATGAAATCTTTTGTGTCCTATGGAGGTGAGATTATTTAGTAGTTGGGAGAGCTCTCTGGGCTACGGCGTCAATGTGTTTCCTGAAGTTCCATCTCTCGTCAATGATGACTCCCAAGTAGTGTCTCTCCCATTGCTGAAGGACTGGTGAGCCATCGATTCTAACAGTAGGATATCTGATTAGCTGTCCTATTAATAGCAGGTATGTAGATTTACTAGGAGATATTGTCATTTTGGTATTGTGGCACAATTGGTGCAGTTTCTCTATGGCCCTTTCAATTTTTGGTTCTATATCTTCTCGCCTATGACTGCCGACCAACAGGAGGTGGTCATCCACGTAGACTATCACTTCTAGCACTTCTTCAATTCGCTGTAAACTGTCTAATAACGGTTCCATATGGATGTCCCAGAAAAGAGGTCCCAAAACGGAGCCTTGGGGACATCCTTTTGTCATTGCTTTCCGAACTCCCCCACTAGGAGATAATATCCAGACCTCCTGATCCTTCTCAGACACCCATATAGCGGCCCTGGACACTCTTCCTCCCGCAGGCAGGAGAAGAGCGAAGGCCACCACAGATTGTCGAAGACGCCACTGATATCCACCATGATGCCAACTATGTACTTGTGCAGGGTTGAGCCACAGACCTCAGCCACCAGAACGATAGCATCAGATACTGACTGCCCCAGCCTGAAGCCGAACTGCCTGCTGCTCATCCTGAACAGCACCCGGTGTGTTGTCAATCTGTCAGCCAACAGTTTTTCTAGTAGTTTCCCAAACAGGTCTGATAGGCAAATTGGCCTGTATGATTTAACCTCTGCTGGGTCTTTTTCAGGTCCTTTTATGATTATAACCACGTTTGCAGTTTTCCACCTCTTAGGAAACTTCTTTTGCCTCAGACACTCATTGAAGAGATGAGTTAGTGGTGCAATTAACTGGGGGGGGGGGGGGGCAGGAACTGCACCACCTCCGCCACAATGCCGTCTGGTCCCGGAGGTTCCCCCTCTTTTTAAAGATCTTATATGTGCAGCCACCTCGTCTTCAGAAAAGGGGTAGACTGCCGTATAGTTATATTCATCTGAATCCGCATTACGCAGTTGCTGTTGCCCTTCAGTTTCTCCATCCACACTGTTGTCAGGCAGCAGGGACCGGAGGAGGACCTCCGCAGTCTCCTGTCAAGACTCTGTCATCCTGTCCCCCTGCCTGAGTGTCGATAACTCCATGGGAGAGCGGATTTTCTCTCTCATTAACTTATAGGGGAGACCCCAGGGTCCAAAGCCAACTGGTTTAACACGTAACTCTCCTAGCTACGCATCCTTACTTCATGCAGTTCCTTTTGGAATTTCTGCTTGGCCTCCCTATAGCGCAACTGCCATCTTTTCCTTTCCAGCCAGACGACACTGCGCTGGTAATGCCTCCTCAGCCGCATACGCATCCTTACTTCCTGCAGTTCCTTTAGGAATTTCTGCTTGGCCTCCCTATAGCGCAACTGCCATTTTTTCCTTTCCAGCCAGACGACACTGCGCTGGTAATGCCTCCTCATCCTCCTGACAGATTGACTTACTTCCTCTAGTTCGGCCGACCATGGTGACGGTGAGGCCACCATGGCCTTCCTGCTGGTCGGTAGAGCGGCCCAAAACGCTCTGTGTACTGCACCCACCAGTCCCTCAGCTCTTTTGTCCACGTCTATGTCCTGATATATGTCACGTTCCAGTAAGGCAGGAATGTCACACTCCCTTGCTAGGCGTTCCCAGTCTGCTCTATTATAATTGAATTGCACTTCCCACGCCATGGCCCAACTACACTCCCTTTCACCTAGAGTGAAAGTTATTAGATTGTGGTCCCTTGTGGTGTGGCATTGCTACAATCTTCCAGCGTTGTATAAGGTTTGCTGCATTTGGTGGTGTCAATGTAATGTCAATATTCGTGCCCTGTCCTCCTCCTGCTGCGTAGGTAGGAGGGTTGCCAGGCTTGTTGGCCTCCATTACCGAGAAGGTAACCCTTCTACCCTCTTCGTGTCCTACACGGACCAAATGTCGTAAGGCAGTGGTCAAGGTAATCGGCTCCTCCAGCCTAGCCAGTTGCATCATGTACTCGATAGTGGGGTACACCCTCACCGGCTCAACAAGTGGCAATCTGGCTACTGGAGTGATCTGTGTGGTGGAATTTGCACTTGTGATGGTAACTGTGCTTTCTTGAATCGGTTGTTGAGTTACTTTGTTTTGATCATCTGTTGAAATTGTCACAGCCACAGGTTGCCCTTGCCGCTTCTGATGTGCTATCGGCTTCGTTCCCCGGCTTTGAGGGGTGGGGTCTATGCCCGTTGAGGGGAGATCTGTTTGTGTGCTTTTATCCATCGTATGGAACTCAGTTTGGATGGCCTTATTCAATGTTTCTGTCTTAGTGGCACCCGAGAGCGACAGCAAGAATTCCTTAAATCTGCTTGCCCTCACAGCATCCCTCCTCCTCTTGCTCGGGGATTTATGCTTTGGCATCCTGTTCCGTAAGCTGTGTTCAGCCATAGTCAATTCTAGAAATTAACCGTTGTTCCAACATCCGGTATGTTGGGCAATTTCGTCCTGTGGCTCCGCATGACTTTTTGCCACGGCTTTTTCAAGGGATGCAGACTGCTGCTGCCTTGCAATCTTTACTATTGTGACCGTTTACACCACACTTGGTGCAAGCCGATTCCCTGGTGCAAAGCCTTAGAATGTGGTCCAGGTCACCACAGTTATGGCAGCGAGCTACCACGATATAATCGCTAATGTTGACCGCGTGGAAGCCATTGTACAGTCTGCCCATCGTCGTGATCCTCTTCCACATTGGTGAAGTGACCCCGGCAACGTGATGAACATCATCATGACCACGAGGCCCCGTCTTGAACCTTAGTTTAAAGCAGTTTTTGAATTCATCTTCATTCATGCCTTCAAAATTTTGCTCTCGTATTGTCTCAGTAAGCTCTTCATTAGTCATTACTGTGGGTACGTCATAGAGGATAACTAGAGGATTTCTTTTCCTCGGTGATTCGCATTTGACCACTGAGTTTAACTTTGGATTATTCAGAAGCTTTTCTTTATCCTCCTCTGACGCAACATCCACGATTACTGAATGTCTGCTTGGTCTAATTCTCTTTATCTTAATCTTGTCTTTTACAGGGTTGATAGTTGTGGTAAGCAACTCTTGAATTTTCTTGACACTGGTGTCTTGTCCAGGCAGGGTCCTGAGAAAGGCCGCAGTGTGTGATCTCTTTGTTACTTTATCTATTGCTTCCGTGATGGTATTTGGCTTGGCAGGCGCTTGCGCAGCAATGGCCCATGCTGTCAGTTCATTTTTTATCACGGTCAGAGCCGCTTGACTTATTTTGCCATTCTTTATGTTCTGCGCCAAGAGCAGTGATATTCTTGCATGCAGGAACGCAGAAGTACTTTTTTTTTTTTTTTTTTTTTTTTAAATATCTCTTTATTCATCATTAATATTTATACAAAAGAACCCACTACCTTAGTGATTAGTGGGTCGTAGCTAATCTATATATATAATACATATTCAGCAGCTAATTCACAATGTTATTGTATATTACGCTATGTTAGTTATTGAAGCTACAGACAGAATAAGATAATGGGCAGACTACAGCTAAAATCTACTTACTTAATATTTCCTACTGGTTAATTTCTAACTGCCTGCAGCGTTACAGGTGTGTCAGCATAAATATAAACCTACTACTGTGGCCTTGCTCATCGAGCTAATCCCGATGAGCGTGCCCCTGACACTGGGCTGGCCAGGACTGTTTGTCGCTGCAGGTTCCTAACTTAGTATCTATATCTAAAGCTACAACTATTACTAACCTACGTCAATTCCGGTGCTTTGGTCTTCATTCGGGAACCCCCATCCCCCTAGTCCTGCACGTGGCGGATTGCAACTCATGAAGTCGACCACGCAGAAGTACTTGCACTACGGGGAAGGTCAAGAGAGCCGCGTCGCCCAGGAGCAGTGTCGAGCCACCACCTGGGTTTTTGAGGTGCAGGGGCCTCTGGCGGAGCGCAAGCAGCTAGAGTAACAGGAACCGACTCGTGAGGAAGCGAAACGGGGCCAGTGTGCACTCGGAAAGGTTCTGACGTAGATGCCAAAGTCACATCAGACGCTTTCTGTGACGACATAAAAACACATTCGACAGGAATAGAATCGGACGGGTCAAATTGTACATGTACCTCAACATGAGTAGCATCAGTGGGAACAATTTTTGTTGCGACAACTTCTGAGGGCACCGGGTTTGGCGCTACGTGAGAAACAGCCGGAATGGGTTCTGATCCTGTCACTATCAACTAGAACGGTATTTCCGGCAGTTCAAACAAAGCAATAGCAACATCAGCGGACTGAGACACGACCGGCACGACCGAAGCGGCATCAACAAGAGGAACAACAGGCGTTACATTCATAGCAACAGGGGTGACAACACGGCGGGCGGGCGAATGGGGTGCACCAAGTGCAACCGCCGCCCACGTTATCTATGCGGCAACTGTACCGGACGCCTACGACGCGTACCATGTTGTCGAAAGTGGTCCGTTTCGTTACAGTAGGAACAGGTTTGAGGTTGCCCACTATTTCTAATAAAGGCACGATGACCGGAACATGCTTCCGCAAAATCATTTTACCACTGCGAATACCGTTTTCAACCTGAAAAGGGTACGCAGACGACCACTTTTCTTTAAGAACTGACTACACAGTGCCATAAGGACCAAGGCAACACCAGATGGTCTCGTTCTTAACCTCAAATGGAAGATTGAACACACGCACATTTCGAACACCAAAGCCTGCATTCGAGACGTTGACACTACTAACACTACCGTCTCTATGTTTAAACTTGCGGACACCATCATTTACGTCGACTATACTATCACAAAGGTCGGAATTGCTCAACTTCACGAATATAGAATTCAGAAAAGTATCCAGTTGCAAATACAATACATTACTGTCAGTTAACTTTAACTCATTTATCAGCCAATGGTGAATTTCTAACGCGGACGGACGGATTACGGACGGAAAGGTTCAAACTGAATATTATTTTCACGATCTTCGGAATCCGTTTAGTACTTCCAGTTCTGAAGAAAACAGCAACCCACGAGGCGAAGATCCGCCACGTGGCACAGCAAAGCCGCGACTGACGCAAACTCCATCGGCGGGGCGGAGGGCGCAGTACAGAGGTGTCGGCTGGGGCGCGGCCGACCAACGTATGGCCTGTGCGGTGTGTGGCAGCACGGCTGGAAAGCGCCACTGCTAGCGATGTGAGCTTCCTCGCCTCGCCTCACACGAGATGTAATTTGCAGTTCATACGCACCATTCCTAACCCCGTCCCGACTTGTTCCGACAGCCACGCGAACCGAGACGAGACAACTAAAGAATAAATTTATGATTACAAATCGAATTTAGAACTCCACACCACTACAGAACAATAGACGCTGACGTATTTCAGAACATACCTGCCGATTCGTACTGCTTTGTCGTTTTCAAAACTTCCTGGCGAACTTCGTTAGCACATTCTCCCTCAACCTGAGTTAATTACTGCTATTTCGTGCGTTACAGTCATTACAGTAGTTCAGAATGCTTAAAGAAGTATCTTTGTCTAAACAGAAAGGTGGTATGAAAAGATGGATGACAAGGGTAGCGACACAAAAAGGAAAAATTGAGGGGCAGCTAACAACACCCGGTCCCCCCTGCGGGTCCGGGGATTAGAATAGGCCCGCGGTATTCCTGCCTGTCGTAAGAGGCGACTAAACGGAGTCCATCCCCCTCACGGGGGTAGTTAGCGCCTGCGTCCGGAGACGGACGGTTCCACGACCTATCATCGTGGTCCTTTTCGTTTATTACTTCTCGTTTCTTCCTTCCTTTTGTTGGTTCCTTTCTTTGCTCTTCTCCACCTCACTGTCTTCCTTACTCTTTCCCTTGCCTTCTCCCTGCCTTCTCATTGCCTTTTTCTCCTTGCCTTCTCATTGCCTTTTTCTCCTTGCCTTCTCATTGCCTTTTTCTCCTTGCCTTCTCATTGCCTTTTTCTCCTTGCCTTCTCATTGCCTTTTTCTCCTTGCCTTCTCATTGCCTTCTTCTCCTTGCCTTCTCATTGCCTTCTTCCCCTTGCTTTCTCATTGCCTTCTTCCCCTTGCTTTCTCATTGCCTTCTTCTCCTTGCTTTCTCATTGCCTTCTTCTCCTTGCCTTCTCTGGTCTCCGCCTCGGCGTTTGAGACAGTCTGTCATCTTTCTCCCTCTCTCTCTTCTTTTCCCTCTTCTTCCTTCCTCCCTGTGCGTGCCTGAAGGCCGACCCACGCGTTCGCACGCGTAGCCGGTGACGGGGTAACGCGTAAGTCCCCGCCCTGGGTAGACATGTAAGGCACGCGCGTACCCCCTGGTAAAGGCCAGGCCCGGGGAGGGGTGATTGCCTGAGCTGATACCTTCTGACCATGCCGATTGGTCCCTCCGTCTGTTTCTCGGGAGGTGTGACCTGAGGTGTAAACATTCACCTAAGGCGGGAGTGCCCTCTGAGAGGGTCCCCACAAGGAAGGAGCGCGCCATCGGAGACGCTGGCAATCATGGGGGATTCCTCCGCAATGGATTCTACTCCATTTCTTTCGACTTCGACCCAAAAACGGAAACGTGATCAGCCAACAGTGACAAAAGTACTACCGCCTGCCCCACAGTTCCTCGTAGTTTCTCGATCTGAGGACGGAAAGGATTTTTCCTCTGTCCACCCTTTCGTTATTCAGAAGGGCGTAGATGCCATAGCCGGATCTGTCAAATCTTGTACCAGGTTGCGTAACGGCACCTTATTACTAGAAACTGAGAGTGCCTTTCAGGCACAAAAACTGCTTCGGGCCACCCTCCTGTACACGTTTCCTGTCCGGGTGGAGGCCCACCGAACTTTGAATTCGTCTCGTGGTGTAGTCTATACTAGCTCCCTCGACGGATTGACTGACGAGGAGCTTCAATCATTCCTCGCTGAGCAGGGCGTGACGGCTGTCCATAGGGTCATGAAAAAGGTCAACAATGACCTTGTACCGACCCGGACAATTTTCTTGACCTTCGATAGTGTTAAACTGCCATCGCGCATCAAGGCGGGCTACGAGGTTATTTCTGTTCGCCCCTATATCCCGACACCTACGCGCTGCTACCAGTGTCAGCGTTTCAATCACACTCGACAGTCTTGTTCCAATGCGGCTAAATGTGTCACCTGTGGCAGGGATGCCCATGAGGGTGACTGTCCACCTCCGTCTCCTCGTTGTGTGAACTGTCAGGGTGACCATGCCGCACCCTCCCGCGACTGTCCTGTCTATAAGGAAGAACGCTGTATTCAGGAAATTCGGGTCAAAGAGAAAGTGTCCACCTCGGCTGCTCGCAAGCTATTGGCTAGTAGGAAGCCCACGCTGCTCCCAGCGGGGAAATACAGTACTGTCCTCGCCTCTTCTCGGACTACCCGGGAGGTAGCAACCCAGACATGCGATCTGACCTTCAGCACCACGGTCGTCCGTTCGGCCAGTGCTAAGATCGCGCGGTCAACGTCTCCTCTTCCTCCCATCACCCCACAGACACGAGCACCTTCCTCAGCTTCTGCTAAGACGAAGACACCGAAGTCAGATGCACGGGCCTTCAAGAAGGAACCATCCCGTGCAGACTTCCTCCGTACCTCGACCTCCCAGCCTTCGACCGGTACTTCCACTACACGTCCTTCCAAAAAGGCGCATAGGAAGCACAGTTCTCCTTCCCCGCCACGGCGCATTTCTTCTCTTGCGCCACCCAGCGGCTGCCGCCCCAGGCCGTCATCCGTTTCGCCTGGCCGCACCGCTGGTCGCCGTACATCTGGCCATTCACTGGCGGAGGAAGCTCCCCCTCCCGGCCATCCTCCCGAGATGGCCGATGACCCTATAGACCCAATGGACGATGACTGTCCGCCTACTGATAGCGGCGGCAGTGCTCGCTCGAAGCCAGGCCCTAAGCGGCCTTCGAGGTGACCACTTCTCTCATCTTTCTTTTCTTACGATGGCACTTATTCACTGGAATATTCGCAGCATTCGCTCCAACCGAGAGGACTTGAAGTTGCTGCTCCGCTTGCACCGTCCGCTTGTCGTAGCCCTCCAGGAAACGAAGCTACGCCCATGCGATCAAATTGCCTTGGCACACTACACCTCTGTGCGTTTTGACCTACCCCCTGTGGTAGGTATCCCAGCTCATGGAGGGGTTATGTTGCTGGTCCGGGATGATAGTTACTACGATCCCATCACGTTGCACACCGGCCTGCAGGCAGTTGCCATCCGCATTACTCTCCCCACTTTTACGTTTTCCTTTTGTACCGTTTACACTCCATCGTCATCTGCCGTTGCCAGGGCAGACGTGATGCAACTTATTGCTCAGCTACCTGCACCATTTTTGTTAACTGGAGACTTCAATGCCCACCATCCCCTTTGGGGCTCTCCAGCATCCTGCCCGAGGGGCTCCTTGTTAGCAGACCTTTTCAACCAGCTCGATCTTGTCTGCCTCAATACTGGCGCCCCTACTTTTCTTTCGGACACATCTCACACCTATACCCATTTAGACCTCTCTATATGTACTCCCCAACTTGCACGCCGGTTTGAGTGGTATACACTTTCTGATACATATTCGAGCGACCACTTCCCGTGTGTTATCCATCTCCTGCAGCATACCCCCTCTCCGTGCTTCTCTAATTGGACCATCTCCAAGGCAGACTGGGGGCTCTTCTCTTCCAGGGCGACCTTTCAGGATCAAACCTTTACAAGCTGCGATCGTCAGGTCGCACACCTCACGGAAGTCATTCTCGCTGCTGCTGAATATTCCATCCCTCACCCTCCTTCTTCTCCACGTCGCGTACCGGTCCCCTGGTGGACCGCAGCATGTAGAGATGCTTTACGTGCTCGTCGACGTGCTTTACGCACTTTTAAACGCCACCCTACAGTGGCGAATTGTATCAATTATAAACGATTACGTGCTCAGTGTCGTCGTATTATCAAAGAAAGCAAGAAAGCCAGCTGGGCTGCTTTCACAAGCACCTTCAACAGTTTTACTCCTTCTTCTGTTGTCTGGGGTAGCCTGCGCCGGCTATCTGGCACTAAGGTCCACTCACCAGTTTCTGGCTTGAAGGTCGCGAATGACGTCCTTGTGGCCCCTGAGGCTGTCTCCAATGCCTTCGGCCGCTTTTTCGCAGAGGTTTCGAGCTCTGCTCATTACCACCCTGCCTTCCTCCCCCGCAAACAGGCAGAGGAGGCTAGGCCACCTAACTTCCGCTCCTCGAATTGTGAAAGTTATAATGCCCCATTCACCATGCGGGAACTCGAAAACGCACTTGGCCGATCACGGTCCTCTGCTCCAGGGCCAGATTCTATTCATATTCAGATGCTGAAGAACCTTTCTCCTGCGGGTAAAGGTTTTCTTCTTCGTACATACAATCGCATCTGGATTGAGGGACATGTTCCCGCATGCTGGCGCGAGTCTATTGTTGTCCCGATTACTAAGCCGGGGAAGGACAAGCACTTGCCTTCCAGTTATCGACCTA
Source organism: Schistocerca americana (assembly GCF_021461395.2). Lineage (NCBI taxonomy): Eukaryota > Metazoa > Arthropoda > Insecta > Orthoptera > Acrididae > Schistocerca > Schistocerca americana. The sequence goes on from NC_060121.1 coordinate 895,914,220, forward strand.
TCTCGCTTACCAGCTGTGTCTGTAAAGTGATGGAGCGAATGGTTAACTCTCGATTGGTTTGGCTGCTCGAGTCTCGACGCCTACTTACCAATGTACAATGTGGATTTCGTAGGCGCCGCTCTGCTGTTGACCATCTGGTTACCTTGTCGACCTTCATTATGAATAACTTCTTGCGGAAGCGCCCGACCGCGGCTGTGTTCTTTGATTTGGAGAAGGCTTACGACACCTGTTGGAAGGCGGGCATTCTCCGCACCATGCATACATGGGACCTTCGCGGTCGCCTCCCTCTTTTTATTCGTTCCTTTTTAATGGATCGACAGTTCAGGGTACGTGTGGATTCTGTCCTGTCCGACACCTTTCGCCAGGAGAATGGGGTGCCACAGGGCTCAGTTTTGAGCGTCGCTCTCTTCGCCATCGCGATCAATCCAATAATGGATTGCCTCCCAGCTGATGTATCAGGCTCCCTTTTCGTGGACGATTTTACCATCTATTGCAGCGCGCAGTGTACACGTGTCCTGGAGCGCTGTCTTCAGCGTTCTCTTGACCGTCTTTACTCCTGGAGTGTCGCCAATGGCTTCCGTTTTTCTGCCGAGAAGACGGTCTGTATTAACTTCTGGCGCTACAAAGAGTTTCTCCCACCGTCCTTACGACTCGGTCCCGTTGCTCTCCCAATCGTGGAGACAACCAAATTTTTAGGCCTTACATTTGACAGGAAACTTAGCTGGTCTCCACATGTCATATTTGGCCGCCCGTTGTACCCGTTCTTTAAATGTCCTCCGTGTTCTCAGTGGTCTGTCGTGGGGAGCGGATCGAACCGTCCTACTTCGTCTATATCGGTCGATCGTCCGCTCCAAGCTGGATTATGGGAGCTTCGTATACTCCTCTGCACGGCCATCCATCTTACGCCGCCTCAACTCCATACAACATCGGGGTTTACGACTTGCGATCGGAGCATTTTATACCAGTCCCGTAGAGAGTCTTCATGCTGACGCTGGCGAATTGCCACTCACCTACCGGCGCGATATACTGCTTTGTCGGTATGCCTGTCGGCTACTGTCAATGCCCGACCATCCGTCTTATCGTTCCTTTTTTGACGACTCTCTTGACCGTCAATACGGGTTGTATGTCTCTGCCCTGCTACCCCCTGGAGTTCGCTTTCGTCGCCTCCTTCAACGCCTTAATTTTTCACTCCCTGCAACCTTTCGAGTGGGCGAGAGCCGCACGCCACCTTGGCTCCAGGCTCAGGTCCGCGTTCACCTTGACCTCAGCTCGCTCCCAAAAGAGGTCACCCCCGGTTCGGTCTACCACTCCCGTTTTTTGGAACTTCGTTCGAAGTTCATCGACATGACTTTCATTTATACAGATGGCTCTAAGACCAATGACGGGGTCGGGTGTTCCTTTATTGTCGAGGCACAAAGTTTCAAATACCGGCTCCATGGCCATTGTTCGGTCTTCACAGCTGAGCTCTTTGCCCTCTACCAGGCTGTTCTTTACATCTGCCGCCACCGACATTCTGCTTATGTCATCTGCTCAGATTCTCTGAGCGCCATCCAGAGCCTCAGTGATCCGTACCCGGTTCACCCTTTCGTACACCGGATCCAACGCTCTCTTCAGCAGCTGGTGGACGTCGGTTCTCCAGTTAGCTTTATGTGGGTTCCGGGCCATGTCGGTATCCCTGGGAACGAAGCTGCAGATGCCGCGGCCAAGGCTGCGGTCCTCCAGCCTCGAACAGCTTCTTGTTGCGTTCCTTCGTCCGATTTTAGCAGGGTGATTTGTCGGCGCATCTTATCTCTGTGGCATGCCGATTGGGCTGCACTTACCGACAACAAGCTTCGGGCCTTAAAACCTCTTCCCGTGGCTTGGACGTCCTCCTCACGCCCTTCTCGGCGGGAGGAGGTCGTTTTAGCCCGGTTAAGAATTGGACACTGCCGGTTCAGCCATCGCCATCTGCTGACGGCTGCGCCGACGCCGTTCTGCCCATGTGGGCACTTGCTGACGGTTAGACACATTTTAATGTCCTGTCCAGATCTTAACACACTGCGCCTCGATCTTAACCTGCCAAATACTTTCGATGCCATTTTAGCGGATGACCCACGAGCAGCTGCTCGTGTTCTTCGTTTTATCAATTTGACACACCTCGCTAAGGACATTTGATGATGCTGTTTTTTAATCCTATGCCTGTCAGTCTGTCTTTTATCGTGTTTTCCCTTTTAGTTGTTGTGGTCAACTTGTGCCTCGCGGTGCATTCTTAGAGTAGTCAGGGCGCTAATGACCATTGAAGTTGTGCGCCCTAAAACCACAAAAAAAAAAAAAAAAATAACAACACCCCGTGTTCCCAGGCGGTCACCCATTCAAGTACTAACTGGGCCCAATGATGCTTAACTTCGGTGATCGGACGAGAACCGGTGTATTTTTTAATTGTTTTTTTATAATTTCAATCACCGCGTCAAAGGAAGAACAAACAGGAACCAATCAGCTCGTCATGCTTCAGAAACGAGAACTTAAATACTACCACATATGCCAACCAAGAATTTGAGGGGTGTGACATCCATGTCCGGTAAGTGTCTTGCCACTAAGAAACATGGAGGAATTCCTATTGCATAATTTTTCGTTTCTTTTGTTTTTTACTTTTATTTCAAAAAGGAAAGGAAATAAAACATTATCTCCCCCTGCAAGTTCGGGGGTAAGAATAAGCCCGCGGTACTCCTGCCTGTCGTAAGAGACGACTAAAAGGAGTCTCAAACGTTTGGACCTTATGAGATGGTCCCCTCTCGGGTTTGACCTCCATCTCTCTAAATTGTTCCGAAGAGCGAGCCAATTGGGGAAGGGCGCCTTACATGGTGCACTGTATCCGTCGTGCATTGAGACCTTTAGCCGGCTTTCTCGTCGTTGCAATTGTGTCCCGCTCGTTTTCCATCTCTAGGGCGAGGATACGTCCCTGGGTGCGATTACCACGCTGCACTGTGCAGTGTTGCTTTTAGCTGCGACGACGACCTAATACGTTTTTGCGCCTAAGATCCAGCACGGTAGCCAGTCCGTTGTGGTGGGGCCGCCATGTACCCTGTTGGTTGTAGCCCCCTGACAACACAGGGATCGCTCTACTGATGCCTGCGCCGTTTACTCCCATGTATGCCAAGGAGTAGATGCCCATCTCCCTGGGGCATCAGGACTCCCAGCAATGGCCATGCTGCTAGGTGGCTCTTGCTGTGGCTGGGTGGCGCCCATGGGGAGGGCCCTTGGTCGGAGTGGGTGGCATCAGGACGGATGTCCTGCAATGAAGCGTGGTACATCATCTCTTGCTGGTGGCCAGCCACCAGCAGTCTCTAAGCGTTCAAGGGCTCATTTTAAAGCTAACGTTTATGACCCCAAATCGTTCCCATCCCTGGCCACACCATGGGAGGAACGAAAGGCAATGAATGACAGTGACATGTATTCGCCCAGGTATCTCGTCTGTACCAGAGCTGATGGGGAATCCTTTGTATCCGTGAAGCCTCAGTTCTTTGTAAAGCATTTGGAGGACAAGTTCGGGGAGGTGGAGGGCTTGTCTAAAATGCGCTCCGGGTCACTTTTGATAAAAACAGCATCCACTGTCCAGTCATGCAGGTAGCTTGCTTGTGACAAGTTGGTGGATGTTAACGTTACCATCACACCACATAAGAGTTTAAATATGGTCCATGGTGTTATTTTCCATAGGGACCTACTTTTGCAGTCTGATGATGAGCTGCGCGCCAACTTAGAGCGTAGAGGTGTTCATTTCGTCCGGCGTGTTCATTGGGGTCCGAGGGACAATCAGGTTGCTACCAGTGCCTCCATCTTGGCCTTCGAGGGTGATACATTACCGGAGAAGGTCAAGGTGATGGTCTACCATTGTGACGTCAAGCCCTATATCCCTCCCCCGATGCGGTGCTTTAAGTGCTGGAAGTTCGGCCTTTTGTCTTCCCGCTGTACTTCCAGCCTCACATGTCGAGATTGCGGACCCCCATCTCATCCCGATACTCCATGTGCTCCGCCTCCCATCTGTGTCAACTGTGGAGAGCCTCATTCACCTTGCTCGCCAGACTGCAGGACCTTACAGAAAGAATGCAAAATCATGGAATATAAGACCCTGGACCGACTGACTTACACTGAGGCTAAACAGAAATTTGAACGGCTACATCCCGTGCCCATGCTGTTCGATGCCCGGCTTACTTGGCTTCCACATATTTGTCAGCTCAAGCGTCAGTGTTGGCAGCATCTGAACGCCCTCCACTGCCTCAACAACACAACTTCGGGTGCGGATCGTAAAATGCTGCTGCAGCTCTGCAGAGCCCTCGTGCTGTCACGACACGATTATGGGAGTGTGGCGTATGGCTCAGCGTCGCCCTCAGCATTGCAACTGCTGGACCCTGTTCACCACTCTGGCGTTCGACAGGCGACAGGAGCATTCCGCACCAGCCCTGTTAATAGCCAACTTGCTGAGGCTGGGGTTCCTCCACTTCGCATCCAGCGGGAACAACTCTTACCTAACTATGCTGCACATGTCCGTTGTTTCTTCCATCTGCTTTCAGGTCCGCCCACATACACCACCTTGGTGTATTCGTCGGCCGCAGCTTCGGCTGGAACTTTCCCGATGGCCAAAAGATTCAGTTCCTTCTGCAGTCTTGAGCCGCCAATTCCTTCCTCTCCTAGGCGCATACCATGCCTCGGAGGTTATCTATACCGATGGCTCGATGGTTGATGGCCATGTAGGGTACGCTTATGCTCATGCGGACTATGTCGACCAGTGCTCCTTGCCGGAAGGCTGCAGTGTTTACACTGCAGAACTGACAGCCATTTTTCGTGCCCTTGAGCATATTCGTACCAGCACTGGAGAGCCCTTTGTCATTTGCAGTGACTCGCTCAGTAGTCTGCAGGCTCTTGACCAGTGCTACCCACGCCATCCCATTGTTGGTGCCATCCAGGGGTCCATTCACGCTCTTGAACAGCGTGATCGTTCGGTGGTGTTCATATGGACCCCGGGACACGTTGGGATAGCGGGAAACGAACTCGCCGACAAGTTACCCAAAGAAGCTACCCGCAAACTGTCGTTGGAGATGGGCCTCCCGCCAATTCATCTCTGAACGGGTTTGCACCGTCGGGTCTTTGGAATGTGGGGAGCCGAATGGCGCACTCTGTCTGCACCCAACAAGCTGCGGCAGGTAAAGGCGACCACGACTGTGTGGGGTTCCTCCATGCGGGCCTCTCGCAGGGATTCTGTTGTTCTGTGTAGGCTCCGCATTGGTCACTCTTGGCTGACGCATGGTCATCTGCTGCGTCGAGAGGACCCCCCTCATTGTCGCTGTGATGTAACCATGATGGTGGCCCATATATTGTTGGAATGTCCTCTTTTAACCGCCCTCAGGCGACCTTTTAATTTCCTAGGTGGTTTATCATCTCGTTCAGGTGACAATGTCTCTATGGCAAATCGTGTTTTAAGTTTTATTCGAGCAAACGGCTTTTATAGGTCCCTCTAATTTTATTGCGTCACCCTCTTTTGTGCTGTATATTTTCCTTAGTTTTGTGTTGTAATTTGACTCCACCCTAATCTTTTAGGCTGGAGGTTTTAACGTGTTGCAGAGTGGCTGGCTCATCCTTTTATTTTCGCGATCAGCCAGCCACAGTCCTCTGCTGTACGGTTTTAATTCCTTCTGACTTTCTTCTCTATGTTGTTCTTGTTGCTGTGCTCCGTTTTCCAAGTTGTCTAACCACGGACCTTTTCTTGCCCCCAGAATTTTTATTTTCGTGCTTCGCCTGACTGGTGGATGGTTACCTTATGCTCTGTGGTTTTACGAAACAAGGGACCGATGACAATGACCTTTGCAGTTTGGTCCCTTTAATCTTTAAACCAACCAACCAACCTTTGTCGAGCATTTAGAGGACAAATTCGGGGAGATGGAGGACTTGTCGAAAATGCGGTCCAGTTCAGTCTTCATAAAAACAGCATCCTCTGCCCAGTCACGAGCGTTGCTCGCTTGTACGAAGCTCGGGGATGTTTCTGTTACTATCACGCCCCATAGAAGTTTAAATATGGTCCAGGGCATTATTTTCCACAGATATCTTCTTTTACAGTCTGATTACAAGTTGCGCGCCAACTTAGAATGATAAGGTGTCCATTTCGTCTGGCGCATCTACCAGAGTCCGAGGGATCACCAAGTTGCCACTGGTGCCTTCATCTTGGCTTTCGAGGGTGACACTTTACCTGAGAAGGTCAAGGTGATGGCCTACCGCTGTGATGTAAAGCCATATATCCCTCCCACAATGCGGAGCTTCAAGTGCTGGAAGTTGAGCCAAATGTCTTCCCGCTGTGCTTCCAGCATCATATGTCGTGATTGTGGTCGACCATGCCATCCTCATACTCCATGTGCCCCGCCTCCCGTCTGTTTCAACTGCGGAGAGCACCATCCCCTTGCTCGGCGGACTGTACGATTCTACAGAAAAAACGGAAAACAATTGAATACAAGACCCTCGATCGACTGACCTACAATGAGGCTAACCAGAAATTTGAACGACTTCATCAAGTACGAATGACGACCTCTTATTCAGCTACTGTCACTCCTGCTACAGTTCCCATAGCTGCACCACATACCATCAACTCTCAGAGCCAGCGGACCGCACCTGCCCCCTTGATGGTGGGGGGCACTTCACTCCCTGTTGCTCCTGCTCCATCTACTTCAGGAGCAACACCTCCCCAACCATCGGGGACATCAGTTCCCCCATCCCAGACTTCTTTGGCTCTTTTCTCTTAGAATGGGTCCCTTGGGGACCTCGTTTCGCAAGTTCACTGTTGTGACTTGGCAAGACAGCCAAGTCACAATGAGAGGAAGCCAAAAGGCATGCGCTTAAACTCGCGCAGACTGGCGTGAGGTCTGGAACAGTTAAGGGAATTAATAGTAGCAAATAAAGTACGTAGTTGATATAATACTTAAATTTAATCCACAATTGTAGAACATCTCTCGTTACGGTACAGGCTTCACAATATTAATTATCAAATGCTATGGCGCCTTGCTAGGTCGTAGCAAATGACGTAGCTGAAGGCTATGCTAACTATCGTCTCGGCAAATGAGAGCGTATTTGTCAGTGATCCATCTCTGGTTATGTCGGCTGTACAACTGGGGCGAGTGCTAGTAAGTCTCTCTAGACCTGCCGTGTAGTGGCGCTCGGTCTGCAATCACTGACAGTGGCGACACGCGGGTCCGACGTATACTTCCGGACCGCGGCTGATTTAAAGGCTACCACCTAGCAAGTGTGGTGTCTGGCGGTGACACCGCATTCACACCAGCAGAAAAGCGGATACCCCCAAGTGGCTGAAACAACCACCGGTCGCTAGTCGTAGGGCCTCACGAACGTCGACCATCCCTGAGACTGACCCAGGAAAGCCCTCCCAGCCAGAACCACCAGAGGCACAGCGCGAAAAACTGAAGAAGAAAAAGGTTCCCAGGAATCCCAACATTGCGGTGGCTCCCATCCCACTGCTTCCTACAAGCTCAGCGTCTGAGGATGAGGTCGAGATTCTGGCGTCTGCTGAAGACCTGGATCTCGCTGGTCCTTCAGACACAATGAATGTCACTCATGTGGGTACTGAATCGGTGGCAGCAAGTGACCCAGCGGTGTAAACTGCCTCCCCAGTCCCTTCCCGCATTTCTCAGCCATGGATAATGTCATCCTCCACTGCAACTGCGGCGGTTTCTTCCACCATCTTGCTTAGCTCCTACAACTTATCAGCCTTTACCCTTTCTTCTGCATTGCTCTTCAAGAAACTTGGTTTCCAGCAATGCAAACCCCCACCCTCCGTGGCTATCGCTGTTGTTATAGGAACCGGACAGCTTATAAAAGGGTATCTGGTGGCGTCTGCATCTATGTCCTTCACTCCCTTCACAGCGAGTCTGTCCCTCTACAAACAACTTTAGAGGCTGTCGTTGTTCGGGTGTGGATGCCACAGGCTGTTACTGTCTGCTGTCTTTATCTTCCACCGAATGGTGATGTCCCACACCCTGTCCTGGCTGCGCTAATTGAACAACTGCCGCCACTTTTCCTGTTACTGGGCGACTTCAATGCCCATAACCCTCTGTGGGGTGGGTCAGTGGCAACAGGTCGAGGCGCCACCGTTGAGCATATATTGGCACAGCTCGACCTTTCAATTTTAGATGATGGTGCCTTCACACATTTCAGTGTGGCGCATGGCACGTACTCCGCCATCGACCATTCGATTTGCAGCCCTAGCATCTTACCGTCTGTCCAATGGAGTGTGCATGACGACCTGTGAGCTAGTGACCACTTTCCGATCCTTCTGTCACTGCCACAGCGTCACTCTTCTGGGCGTCCTAACAGATGGGCTATAAATAAGGCTGACTGGGACTAGTTCTACTCCATTGCCGCTATTGAGCCTCTCTCTAATGACGACATTGATGCGGTGGTTCACTCAGTCACCATCAGCATCGTTACTGCCGCAGAATATGCCATTCCCAGTTCTTCTGGGTCCCCTCGGCGGAGGACTGTGCCTTGGTGGTCGCCTGATATCGCTGAAGCACTTAAAGATCGCCTCCGGGCGCTTCAGCGTCACAAGCGCCATCCCTCCATAGAACACCTCATCGCCTTCAAACGGCAGCGTCTGCGGGCCCGCCTCCTTACCCGTCAACGCAAGCAGGATTGCTGGGAGCGGTATGTTTCCACCATTGGCCGGTATGTTTCCACCATGTCCCTCCATAGCAGTTCTGGGCCAAGATTCGACGCTTCTGTGGCTATCAAACCCCTGTCAGCGTCCCAGCGCTCTCACTGAATGGAGCAGTTTGTACTGACACCGACGACATTACAAACTACTTGGCAGAGCATTTTGCTCTGAGTTCCGCTTCTGCGAATTACCCCCTGGCCTTCCGCTCCATTAAAGAGCGGATGGAACATCGGAGCCTTTCGTTTTGCACCCACCATCCAGAATCGTACAATGTTCCATTCAGTGAGTGGGAATTTCGCAGTGCCATAGCCACTTGCCCGATACCCCTCCTGGCCCAGATCGCATCCACTGTCAGATGCTGCAACGCCTTTCAGTGGACTGCCAGCGACGGCTCCTCGACCTTTACAACCGTCTCTGGGTCGAGGGTGGGTTTCCGTCGCAATGGCGGGAAAGCATTGTCATCCCCGTTTTGAAACTGGGCAAGAGCTCTTTGGAGGTGGACAGCTACCGCCACATTAGCCTCACCAACATTCTTTGCAAGCTTCTCGAATGGATTGTGAGCCGGCGCTTGAATTGGGTACTGGAGTCTCGGGGCCTTCTGGCTCCGTCTCAGGGTGGGTTCCATAAAGTCCGCTCCGCCGCCGACAATCTGGTGAGCCTGGAGTCGGCCATCCGTACTGCCTTTGCGCGCCGTCAGCTCCTGGTCGCTGTCTTTTTCGACATGCGGAAGGCGTACGATGCAACATGGCGTCATCACATCCTTTCTACGCTTCATGGATGGGGTCTTCGGGGCCCTCTGCCGATTTTTATCCGCAATTTTCTGTCGTATCATACCATCCGCGTCCAAGTCGCGGCCTCCCATAGTTCCTCCCGAGTCCAGGAGAATGGGGTACCACAGGGATCTGTTTTCAGTGTCTGCCTGTTTTTAATTGCCATTAACGGACTCGCTGCGGCGGTGGGAACGTCTGTCTCAGCTTCATTGTATGCTGACGACTTATGCCTTTACTACAGTTCTATTGGCATTGCAGCTGCTGAACGTCAGCTACAGGGTGCTATCCATAAGGCGCAGTCTTAGGCTGTAGCTCACGTGTTCCAGTTTTCGGCAGCTAAGACCTGCGTTATGCATTTCTGCCAGCGACACACTGTCCACCCGGAGCTGCGACTTTATCTTGACGACGAACGTCTTGCAGTGGTGGAGTCACATAGGTTTCTGGGGGTGGTTTTTGATGCCCGGTTGACTTCGCTGCATCATATTCGGCAGCTTAAACAGATGTGTTGGTGGCATCTAAATGCTCTCCGATGCTTGAGCCACACCAGCTGGGGCGCCGACCGATCCACCCTGTTACGGCTCTACCAGGCACTAATCCAGTCTCGTCTGGATTATAGGAGCCTGGCTTATGGCTCAGCATCCCCGTCTGCATTGGGGGTGCTGGACTCAATCTTACACAACGGAATACGACTTGCCACTGGTGCCTTCTGGACCAGCCCTGTGGACAGCATGCTAGTGGAGGCAGGTGTCCCTCCCCTGCGGTTACGGCGCCAACGTTTGCTGGCCGCTTATGCTGCCCATGTTTTTAGCTTGCCTGGGCATCCAAACTATCGTCTCCTGTTCCCGCGATCGGTCGTCCATCTGCTAGAACGTCGGCCCCAGTCAGATTGTATGATCGTGGTCCGCGTCAAAGAGCTTCTCTCTGGGCTTAGGGTTTTCACTGTCCACCTCCTTTCCGGGCCACTTTGCGTACACCCCCATGGTGTGTTCCTCGCCTTTGGCTTCCGCTCGACTTGGCACAGCGCCTGAAGGACTCAGTCCCCCCAGAGGCCTTCCGCCGCCGCTTTTATTCCATCCTGGCCACGTATCAGGGCTCTGGCGTTGTATACACTGACGGTTCGATGGTTGCTGGTCGTCTCGGTTATGCGCTAATTCTAGGGGACCATTCCGAACAACGTTCCTTGCCGAATGGCTGCAGCATTTACACTGCTGAGCTGGTCGCCATCTTTAGTGCCCTAGAGTATATCCGCTCCTGCTCAGGTGAGTCCTTCGTTATCTGTAGCGATTCCCGGAGCGGTTTACGAGCTCTCGACCAGTGTTTCCCTCGTTCTCGTCTGGTGATGGCTATCCATGAGTCCCTGCATACTCTTGCCCTTTGCGGCAGCTCTGTGGTCTTTGCGTGGACCCCCGGTCATGTCGGTATCCCGGGCAATGAACGTGTTGACCGCCTATCCTAACTGGCCACCAGTGAACTCACTCTAGGCATTGGCCTCCCGGAGAATGATTTGAGGGCAGTCTTACGCCGCAAAGTTATCTCGATTTGGGACGCTGTATGGCGTGGTCTGGCCACCCCTAACAAACTCCGTGCCGTCAAGGAGAAGACGACTGTGTGGCACTCCTCCCTGCGAGTCTCTCGCAAGGAGTCTGTCGTCCTCTGCCGACTGCGTATTGGGCACACACGGATGACCCATGGCCACTTATTGCGCTGTGAGAACACCCCTCTCTGTCGCTGCGGCTCGGCATTGACAGTGGTCCACATTTTGTTGGACTGTCCACTTTTATCTGTGCTCAGGTAGACGTTTGCGCTGCCTGACACGCTCTCTGCCCTATTAATAGATGACTCTGCCATGGTGGACTTAGTTTTGCGTTTTATTCGGGCAGGGGGTTTTTATCGTTTAATCTGAGCGTCTGTTTTTTTTTGGTGTTGACTCTGGCTTTTAGCCTCTGATTTTAAACTGAGTTTTTAATGTGTTCTTGGTGGTTGGCTTTTCCTCTTTTTTCCTCTATGGTCAGCCAACCACCGTCACACTCTGTGTGTTTTAATTTGTTTTGTCTGATATCTGTCGGAGTATTTCTTGTCCTGTTTCATCTGCTGTCTTTCCTGTTGTTCGTTTTTATTCTGTTTGGGTGGTTTTAGTTTTTTGGAAAAAGGGACTGATGACCATAGCAGTCTGGTCCCTTTAATCCCACAAACCAACCAACCAATATCGCCATTCTAAAAGTTGCAAACCCGCAGGAAGTTGCACAAAAAAAACAGCATCTACATCTATATCAATAATCCGTAAGCCACCTGACGGTGTGTGGCGGAGGGTACCCTGAGTACCTCTATCGGTTCTCCCTTCTATTCCAGTCTCGTATTGTTTGTGGAAAGAAGGATTGTCGGTATGCCTCTGTGTGGGCTCTAATCTCTCTGATTTTATCCTCATGGCCTTTCGCGAGATACATGTAGGAGGGAGCAATATACTACTTGACTCCTCGGTGAAGGTATGTTCTCGAAACTTCAACAAAAGCCCGTACCGAGCTGCTGACCGTCTCTGCTGCAGATTCTTCCACTGGAGTTTATCTATCATCTCCGTAACGCTTTCGCGATTACTAAATGATCCTGTAACGAAGCGCGCTGCTCTCCGTTGGATCTTCTCTCTCTTCTGTCAACCCTGTCTGGTATGGATCCCACACTGCTGAGCAGTATTCAAGCAGTGGGCGAACAAGCGTACTGTAACCTACTTCCTTTGTTTTCGGATTGCATTTCCTTAGGATTCTTCCAATGAATCTCAGTCTGGCATCTGCTTTACCGACGATCAAATTCATATGATCATTCCATTTTAAATCACTCCTAATGTGTACTCACAGAGAATTTATGGAATTAACTGCTACCAGTTACTGACCTGCTATTTTGTAGCTAAATGATAAGGGATGTATCTTTCTATGTATTCGCAGCACATTACACTTGTCTACATTGAGATTCAATTGCCATTCCCAGCACCATGCGTCAATTCGCTGCAGATCCTCCTGCGTTTCAGTACAATTTTCCATTGCTACAACCTCTCGGTACACCACAGCATCATCAGCAAAAAGCCTCAGTGAACTTCCGATGTTATCCACCAGGTCATTTATGTATATTGTGAATAGCAACGGTCCTACGACACTCCCCTGCGGCACACCTGAAATAACTCTTAAAAATGGTTCAAATGGCTCTGAGCACTATGGGACTCAACTGCTGAGGTCATTAGTCCCCTAGAACTTAGAACTAGTTAAACCTAACTAACCTAAGGACATCACAAACATCCATGCCCGAGGCAGGATTCGAACCTGCGACCGTAGCGGCCTTGCGGTTCCAGACTGCAGCGCCTTTAACCGCTCGGCCACTTCGGCCGGCAATCACTCTTACTTCGGAAGACTTCCCTCCATTGAGAATGACATGCTGCGTTCTGTTATCTAGGAACTCCTCAATCCAATCACACAATTGGTCTGTTAGTCCATATGCTCTTACTTTGTTCGTTAAACGACTGTGGGGAACTGCATTGAACGCCTTGCGGAAGTCAAGAAACACGGCATCTACCTGTGAACCCGTGTCTATAGCCCTCTGAGTCTCGTGGACGAATAGCGCGAGCTGGGTTTCACACGTCCGTCTTTTTCGAAACCCATGCTGATTTCTACAGAGAAGATTTCTAGTCTCCAGTGGGCGCTGATGACCACGCTGTTTAGCGCCCGTAAACCTCAAACACACACAACGCACACACCTTCTAGTCTCCAGAAAAGTCATTATACTCGAACATAATACGTGTTCCAAAATTCTACAACTGATCGACGGTAGAGATATAGGTCTATAGTTCTTCACATATTTTCGACGTCCCTTCTTGAAAACGGGGATGACCTGTGCCCTTTTCCAATCCTTTGGAACGCTACGATCTTCTAGAGACCTACGGTACACCGCTGCAAGAAGGGGGGCAAGTTCCTTCGCGTACTCTGTGTAAAATCGAACTGGTATCCCATCAGGTCCAGCGGCCTTTCCTCTTTTGAGCGATTTTAATTGTTTCTTATCCCTCGTCTATTTCGATATCTACTATTTTGTCATCTGTGCGACAATCTAGAGAAGGAACTACAGTGCAGTCTTCCTCTAGGAAACAGCTTTGGAAAAATACATAAAGTATTTCGGCCTTCTGTCTGTCATCCTCTGTTTCACTATCATTTTGGTCACAGAGTGTCTGGAGATTTTGTTTTGATTAACCTACCGCTTTGACATAAGACCAAAATTTCTTAGGATTTTCTGCCACGTCAGTACATAGAACTTTACTTTCGAATTCATTGAACGCCTCTCGCATAGCCCTCCTCACACTACATTTCGCTTCGCGTAATTTTTGTTTGTCTGCAAGGCTTTGGCTATGTTTATATTTGCTGTGAAGTTCCCTTTGCTTCCGCAGCAGTTTTCTAACTCGGTTGTTGTACCACGGTGGCTCTTCTCCATCTATTACGATCTTGCTTAACACATACTCATCTAACGCATTTTGTACGATGGTTCTGAACTTTGTCCACTGATCCTCAACACTATCTGTACTTCAAAACTTTTGTGTTGAGCCGTCAGGTACTCTGTAATCTGCTTTTTGTCACTTTTGCTAAACAGAAAAATCTTCCTACCTTTTTTAATATTTCTATTTACGGCTGAACTCATCGATGCCGTAACCACTTTATGATCGCTGATTCCCTATTCTGCGTTAACTGTTTCAAATAGTTCGGGTCTGTTTGTCACCAGAGGGTCTAATATGTCATCGCCACGAGTCGATTCCCTGCTTAACTGCTCAAGGTAGTTATCAGTTAAAGCACTTAAAAGAATTTCACTGGATTCTTTGTCCCTGCCACCCGTTATGAACGTTTGAGTCTCCCAGTCCATATCCAGCAAATTAAAATCTCCACCCAGAACTATAACATGGTGAGGAAATCTATTCGAAATATTTTACAAATTATCTGTCAGGTGCTCAGCCACAACAGCTGCTGAGCCAGGGCACCTATAGAGACATCCAATTACCATGTCTGAGCCTGCTTTAACCGTGACCTTCACCCATATTATTTCATCCCCCTGCGGGTTCGGGGGTAAGAATAGGCCCGTAGTATTCCTGCCTGTCGTAAGAGGTGACTAAAAGGAGTCTCAAACGTTTCGGCCTTACGTGTTGGTCCCCTCTAGGGTATGACCTCCATCTTTGTAAATTCTTCTGAAGAGCGAGCGAATTGGGGAAGGGCGTCTTATTTGGTGCGTTGTGTCCATTTTGTGTTGAACACTTTCGCCAGCTTATTCGTCGTTGCATTGCAGTCCTGCCCGCTCTCCCTCTATTGGGCATGGATTAGTTCCTGCATGCACTTTCCACCTTGCACTGTGCAGTGCCACTTTCTGCACTGACGTCGACCATGGACCGCATGTCACCTAACATCCAGCACGGTAGCCAGTCTGTTGTGGTGGGGCCACCATGTACCCTGTTGGTTGTAGCCCCCTGACAACACAGGGATCGCTCTACTGATGTCTGCGCCGTTAACTCCCCACGTATGCTAAGGAGTAGATGCCCACCTCCCTGGGGTATCAGGACTCCCGGCAATGGCCATTCTGCCAGGTGGCTATTGCTGCGGCTGGGTGGCGCCTGTGGGGAGGGCCCTTGGTCCGAGTAGGTGGCATCAGGGTGGATGATGCGAAATGAAGCGTGGCACATCATCTCTCTATGGCGGCCACCAGCAGTCTCTAAGCGTTCGAGGGCTCATTTTAATGCTAACGTTTATGACCCCAAATCGTTCCCCTCCCTGGCCACACCATGGGAGGAACGAAAGGCAATGAATGACAGTGACATGTATTCGCCCAGGTGTCTCGTCTGTACCAGAGCTGATGGTGAATCTTTTCTATCCGTGAAGCCTCAGTTCTTTGTAGAGCATTTAGAGGATAAGTTTGGGGAGGTGGAGGGCTTGTCCAAAATGCGCTCTGGGTCAGTTTTGATAAAAACGGCATCCTCTGCCCAGTCACGCAGGTTACTTGCTTGTGAGAAGTTTGGGGATGTTAACGTTACCATCACCCCACATAAGAGAGTAAATATGGTCCAGGGTATTATTTTCCATAGTGACCTACATTTGCAGTCTGATGACGAGCTGCGCGCCAACTTAGAGCGTCGAGGTGTTCATATCGTCCGGCGCGTTCATCGGGGTCCGAGGGACAATCAGGTTGCTACCGGTGCCTCCATCTTGGCCTTCGAGGGTGATATCTTACCCGAAAAGGTTAAGGTGATGGTTTACCGTTGTGATGTTAAGCCATATATCCCTCCTCCGATGCGGTGTTTTAAATGCTGGAAGTTCGGTCGCATGTCATCTCGCTGTACTTCCAGCCTCACATGTCGAGATTGCGGACGCCCATCTCATCCCGATACTCCATGTGCCCCGCCTTCCATCTGTGTCAACTGTGGAGAGCCTCATTCACCTTGCTCGCCGCACTGCAGTATCTTACAGAAAGAACGCAAAATCATGGAATATAAGACCCTGGACGGATTGCCTTACACTGAGGCTAAGCGGAAATTTGAACGGCTTCATCCCGTGCGCATGATTTCATCTTATGCCTCCACTGTCACTCCTGCTCCAGCTCCTTCAGCTGCAAGACATACAGTCAGCTCTCAGTCAGAGGACCTCACCTGCCCCCTTGACGATGGGGGCCACTTCTCTCACTGTTGCTCCCACACCACCTACCTCGGGAGCAGCACCCTCTCAACCAATGGGGACACCAGCCCCCACTTCTAAGCCGGAGAAGCGTAAGTCTTCTTCGGCTTCTCTCGCGCGGAAGGGATCCCTAGGGTCACTCCCTTCCCAGGTTCCTACCAGCGGCACAGCAGACACAAACCAGTGCCTGAAGCAGCCACAGGTCGCTGGTCGACGAGCTTCGCGATCGTTTTCGGTTCCGGAGACTGACTCCAGCAACGGCAACCAAAGGAACAGCGAGACAAAACGACACTGAAGACCCGTAAGACCAAGGCACCTGAGTTGGCACCTACTCCACCGCTACCTACAAGCTCTGCATCTGAGGATGAGGTGGAGATTCTTGCGTCTGCTGAGGACCTTGATTTCGCCAGTCCCTCAGACGCAATAGTTAGCACTTGCCCAGGTGTCCCATCGGAGGCAGCAGCTGACCCAGCGGAGTAATTTGCCTTCCCAGTCCCTTCACGCCCTTTTCAGCCATGGACAATATCATCCTCCAGTGGAACTGCAGCGGTTTCTTCCACCATCTAGCTGAGTTCCGACAGCTTATCAGCCTTCACCCTTTCTTCTGCATTGCTATTCAGGAAACTTGGTGGCCAGCAATGCGAACCCCCGCCCTCTGTGTCATGTACCCTCTTGGTGGTAGCCCCCTGACTACACAGGGGTCGCACTGCTGATGCCGGAGCTGCTACCTCCCCATGTATTCTGAGGAGTAGATGCCTATCCCTCTGGGGCATCGTGACTCCCGGCAAAAGCCATCCTGCCAGGTGGTTTTTGCTGCGGCTAGGTGGCGCCCGTGGGGAGAGCCCCTGGTCGGAGTGGGTGGAATCGGGGCGGATGACCTGCAATGAAGCGTGGTACATCATCTCTCGCTGGTGGGCCTCCACCAGCAGTCTCTAAGCGATCGAGGCCTAACCTCAACTGTAAGAAGTACGAACCAAGATCATTTCCCTCCCTGGCCACTCCATGGGAGGAACATATGGCTAAAGACAGCAGTGGAGAATATTCACCCCAGTACCTTGTGTATACGCAGGTTGATGGGGAGTCGTTTATGTTGACCAAGCCTTAGTTTTTTGTGGAGCATTTACAGGACAAGTTCAGGGAGGTGGAGGGATTGTCCAAAATGCGCTCTGGTCTGTGCTCATCAAAACAGTATCCTCTGCCCAGTCACGGATATTGTTCGCTTGTGACAAGTTTGGGGATGTTTCCGTCACCATCACTCCCCATAAAAGTTCAAACATGGTCCTGGGTATTATATTCCACAGGGATCTTCTACTGCAGTCCGACGATGAACTACGCGCCAGTCAAGAACGACGGGGTGTTCACTTCGTCTGGCGCGTCCATCGGGGTCCGAGGGATATTCAGGTAGCCACCAGTGCCTTCATCTTGGCCTTCGAAGGTGATGTTTTACCCGAAAAGGTCAAGGTGATGATTTACCGCTGTGATGTGAAGCCATATAGCCCTCCTCCGAAGCAATGTTTTAAATGCTGGAAGTTTGGGCACATGTCATCCCGCTGTACTCCGGCATCACATGGCGAGATTGTGTACGTCCTTCGCATCCCAATACTCCATGTGCTCCGCCTCCCATCTGTGTTAACTGCGGAGAACACCATTTCCCCTGCTCACCGGACTGCAGGATCTTCCAGAAAGAACGGAAGATAATGGAATATAAAACCCTGGGACGCCTGACCTACTCTGAGGCTAGGCGGAAATATGAGAGGCTCCATCCTGTGCCAATGACGTCAACGTACGCCGCTGCTGCAACGATGGTTCTTCCATCTCTTGTGTCGTCCCGTACGGTTGGTTCTATGTTTGGTCAGAATCCAACAGCCCCCTTGATTGTGGGGGGCACTTCACACCCTGTTGCTCCTGCTCCATCTTCTTCAGGAGCAACACCCTCCCAATCATAGGGGACATCAGCTCCCCCTTCTCAGCCGGAGAAGCGTAAGACTTCATCGGCTACTCTCGCCAGAAAGGGATCCCTTGGGGACCTCCCTTCACAAGTTCTGACCAATGGAAAAGCGGACACCCGCAAGTGGCTGAAACAACCATCAGTCCCTGGATGTAGGGCCTCATGGTCGTCGTCCGTCCCTGCGACTGACCCAGTGAAGCCCATGAAGCCTGAACCACCGAAGGCACAGCGCGACAAGCAGAAAAAGAAGAAAGTCCCCAAGACCAACGCCATTGCGGTGGCACCTGTCCCACCATTTCCTACGAGCTTTGCGTCTGAGGACGAGGTGGAGATTCTGGCGTCCGCTGAGGACCTCGATCTCGCCAGTCCCTCAGACACCATGGATAGCACTAGCACAGGTGCTCAATCGGAGGCAGCAGGTGACTCCCGCCCTCCGTGGATATCGGGGTTATTATAAGAACCGGCCAGATTTTGAAACGGTGTCTGGTGGCGTCTGCATATATGTCCTTCACACTCTGCACAGCGAGTCTGTCCCTCTACAAACACATTTAGAGGCTGTCGCTGTTCGGGTGTGGACGCCACAGGCTGTTACCGTCTGCAGTCTTTACCTTCCACCGGATGGTGATGTCGCACAGCATCTCCTGGCTGCACTGATAGCCCAATTGCTGCCACCTTGCTTGTTACTGGGCGACTTCAACGCCCATAAGCCTCTGTAGGGTGGGTCGGTGGCGACATTCGAGGCCTCACCATTGAGCATTTATTGGCACAGCTCGATCTTTCGCTTTTAAATGATGGTTCCTTCACACACTTCAGTGTGGTGCATGGCACGTACTCCGCCATCAACCTTTCCATCTGCAGCCCTAGCCTCTTACCGTCTGCCCAATGCCGGGTGCATGACGACCTGTGTGGTAGTGACCACTTTCCGATCTTTCTGTCACTGCCACAGCGACACTTTTCTGGGCGCCCTAGCAGATGGGCTATGAATAAGGCTGACTGGGACTTGTTTTCCTCCACTGCCGCTATTGAGCCTCTCTCTAATGATGACATTGATGCGGTGGTTCAATCGGTCACCACCCGCAACGTTACTGCCGCCGAATCTGCCATACCCCGTTCTTCTGGGTCCCCTCGGCGGCGGACTGTGTGCTGGGAGCGGTATGTTTCCACCATTGGCCTCCATGTCTCTCCATCGCAGGTCTGGGCCAAGATTCGACGCATCTACGGCTATCAGACCCCTGTCACCGTCCTTGCGCTCTCACTGAATGGAGCAGTTTGTACAGACTCCAACGAAATTCCCAACAGCGCGGCTGAGCATTTTTCTCTGTGTTCCGCTTCTTCCAATTACCCACTGGCCTTCCGCTCCATTAAAGAGCGGATGGAACGTCGGAGCCTTTCTTTTCGCACCCACCATTCTGAATCCTACAATGCTCCATTCAGTGAGTGGCAATGTCACAGTGCCCTTGCCGCTTGCCCTGATACCGCTCCTGGGCCAGATCCCATTCACTGTCAGCTGCTGAAACACCTTTCAGTGGACTGCAAGCGATGCCTCCTCGACCTTTACAACCGTCTCTGGGTCGAGGGTGAGTTTCCGTCGCAATGGCGGGAAAGCATTGTCATCCCCGTTTTGAAACTGGGCAAGAGCCCTTTGGAGGTGGACAGCTACGCCGCATTAGCTCTCACCAACGTTGTTTGCAAGCTTCTCGAACGGATGGTGAGCCGGCGCTTGAATTGGGTACTGGAGTCTCGGGGCCTTCTGGCTCCGTCTCAGGGTGGGTTCCGTAAAGTCCGCTCCGCCGCCGACAATCTGGTGAGCCTGGAGTCGGCCATCCGTACTGCCTTTGCCCGCCGTCAACACCTGGTCGCTGTATTTTTCGACATGCGGAAGGCGTACGATACGACATGGCGTCATCACATCCTTTCTATGCTTCATGGATGGTGTCTTCGGGGCCCTCTGCCGATCTTATTCAGAAATTTTCTGTCGTGTCGTACCTTCCGCGTGCGAGTCGCGGCCTCTCATAGTTCCTCCCGAGTTCAGGTGAACGGTGTGCCACAGGGTTCTGTTTTGAGTGTCTGCCTGGTTTTATAGCCATTAACGGACTCGTTACGGCGGTGGGAACGTCTGTCTCAGCTTCCTTGTATGCTGACGACTTCTGCCTTTACTACAGCTCTACTGGCATTGCAGCTGCTGAACGTCAGCTACAGGGTGCTATCCATAAGGCGCAGTCTTCGGCTGTAGCTCACGTGTTCCAGTTTTCGGCAGCTAAGACCTGCGTTATGCATTTCTGCCAGTGACGCACTGTTCACCCGGAGCCGCGGCTTTACCTTGCCGACGAACTTCTTGCTGTGGTTGAGACACACAGGTTTTTGGGTGCAGTTGTTGATGCCCGGTTGACTTGGCTGCCCCATATTCGGCAGCTTAAACAGATGTGCTGGCGACATCTAAATGCTCTGTGATGCCTGAGCCACACCAGGTGGGGCGCCGACCGATCTACTCTCCTCTGGCTCTACCAGGCGTTAATCCAGTCTCGCCTGGATTATGGGAGCCTGGCTTGTGGCTCAGCATCCCCATCTGCGCTGCGGGTACTGGACCCAATCCTAAACAGCGGGATACGCCTTGCCACTGGTGCTTTCCGAACCAGCCCGGTGGACAGCATACTCGTGGAGGCGGGTGTCCCTCCACTGCGGTTATAGCGCCAACATTTGCTGGCCGCTTACGCTGCCCATGTTTTCAGCTTTCCCGGGCATCCTAACTATCGGCTACTATTTCCACAGTCGCATGTTCATCTTCCAGAACGCCGGCCCAGGGCTGGATGTACGATCGCGGTCCACGTCTGAGGGCTTCTCTCCGGGCTAGAGGTTTTTCCTGTTCCACCTCGTTTCTGGGCCCCTCTGCATACGCCGCCGTGGTGTGTGCCTCACCCTTGCCTTCGGCTCGAATTGGCACAGGGCCCGAACGACTCAGTCCCTCTGGAGGCCTTCCGCCGCCGCTTTTATTCCATCTTGGCCACGTATCAGGGCTGTGGCGTTGTCTACACTGACGGTTCGATGGTTGCTGGTCGTTTTGGGTATGCGCTAACTCTAGGGGACCATTCCGAACAGCTCCCAGGGGCCCAGCGTTCATTTGCTGAGTTTGGGCTTGGCGAACCCGGGGTCCTGAGCTGTGGGGACTAGTTAGTGCCGCCAGTCTCCTGTCACCATAACCCCCGGACATGCTTCAGCGACCGCCGTATTGTGCAGCGGTGGAATGTTGTGTGCTGCAGGGAATGGTAATCTTGGCTTGACCGCCTGGATTGCGAGTAAGGTAAACCTCTATAAAAACCCCTCAATCTTCCGGTGCGCTGCGCGCCTATAAGATGCATGGCTGTTGGGGTGGAACAGTCGCAAGTGGGCAACCTCTGGGGCACCTGCCGCACCCCAGTTGTATAAGGCTTACCTAGGCACGCGGGGCTCTGTCTAGGTGGACTTCTAGTTCCCTAGCTGCTCGTGGGACTGAGATGGATCCTTCGAAATCCTCTGTTCCTCCTCCCAGCGGAAAGGGTGGGCTGCTGAAAGGTTCTAACACCCAGTCTCTGAAGAGGGCTCGTGCAGTCAGTCCCCCTGACTGCAGCACATCTTTGAGAAGTCAAGTCTTTAGTAACAGAATGCATTCTGGTAATCAGAATGTGTTTCTCATTGTAAAGCGGAAGGAGGGTAGTTTTGAGAAGGTTTCGCCCTTGTATATACAAAAGGGTCTGGAGGGCATATGTGGCTCCTTAAAATCAGTGAAGCGTTTGCGTAATGGGACCTTGCTCGTGGAAACTTCCACTTCCCAGCAAGCCACTAACCTGCAAGCTGCTAAATGCCTTGGGGAGTATGCCATAGACACTGAACTGCACAGCACGTTGAATTATAGCAAAGGTGTTGTGACATGCCGGGATCTAACAGACATTCCCAAAGACGAACTGCAACGTGAGTGGGCTCCGGAAGGTATTGTTGATGTTCAACTTATCATGAAGAGGGTTGATGGCAATCTTGTGAAGCCGAACTCTTTTATTCTGACCTTCAGTAGCTCGAAACGTCAAGAACATATTAAAGCTGGCTTCCTTCGCCTTAGTGTGAGGCCTTATTTCCCATCTCCAATGCACTCTTTTAAATGCCAGCGTTTTGGCCATACCACCTTAGGGTGTAAAGGCGAAGCGACTTGCGGCAACTGTGGTAAGGCTGCTCATGATGGAGTTGGTTGCTCGTCTCCAGCCAGATGTATCAATTGCTCTGGAAACCACCCTGTTTGGAGTAGGGACTGCCGAATATTTTTAGAGGAACGCAAAGTCCAGGAAATAAAAACATCCCAGCGTATCCCATATGGTGAGGCCAAGAAGATTTATAAGTCGATGCAACATCCCACATTTGCTACATCTTTTGCATCCATGGTTCAGAAGCCTACTCCAAAAGTCGATGCCTCAACGCAGACTGAGGTGGTGAGTGTTGGCACTAACACCTGCAGCTGTCAGTGCACTTGCAACGCAGCCAGTTTTTCAGAGCCAGTAGCCCCTACTCGAATGGCAGACAAAGGTACAGTGGCGAACTTGGGCCAGCCCCTGGCATCTCCAACAGCTGAGGCTGTTCCCAAGCCCAGTGCGCCAATTAACACTCCCACATCAGCTTCTGTACAGCTGCAACAGTGGGTCAAATCCCGTGGTAAACCATCTGACCATGCGGATGTTGTTTTAGGTGAGGCTTCATCTGACTCTTCCCCAGAGTTCATGGAATACGATGTATGTGTGGGGCAATCATCTCGCCCCACGCCTGCCCCTCCACCTGCTGCGGTCTCCCCGCCCCATCAGAGAGACAGGATGAAGGTGCTACCCCCATCATAGATGGCTCCCATACTTCAGTGGAACTTGCAAGGGTTCAGGACGCATGTGGAGGAACTTCGTCTACTATCTCAGGGTAGACCACTGTGTCTATGACTCCAGGAGACTTAATTCCACCCCTCTTACTCCCCTGAGCTATGTGGCTATACACTTCTCAAAAAGGACGACGTGCGTGGAGAGAGAGCTAGAGGAGGTATACGTATTTTCGTCAGGATGGACTACCACTCCTCGCCTCTCTCACTTAAGACGACTTTACAGGCCGTCGCTGTGTCCGTGCACGTGTGTCAGCCATTGACTGTATGCTCCCTTTACTTGCCCCCACATGATGCACTTTATGAAGCGACCCTCACCGACCTTCTTACACAGCTCCCCCAGCCATTCGTTATTTGTGGTGATTTTAATGCCCACAATGTGCTTTGGGGCTCTGCAATTACATGCCCCAGGGGTAGAGCAATTGAGAGGCTTCTCCTGTCATCCTGTGCCTCCTTGCTCAATGGAGGACAGAGTACTCATTTCTGCACAGCGACTGGGTCGTTCTCTGCCATTGATCTCTCGCTTTGCTCTCCAGCTCTTGCCCCCAGTGCTCACTGAGAAGTGGTCGCTGACTTGCACGGCAGTGATCATTTCCCAATCTGGATTCACCTGCCAGATGGCCTGGGCGCCGAAAGGAGACCACCACGATTGGTGCTCAATGGAGCTGACTGGACACTCTATAGCCAGTTAGCCCAATTCGAACACTGTGCAAATGTTGAGGTGTGGGTGGATCATATTACCAAAATGGTCCACCACGACGCTGCAGCATCCATTCCACAGTCCACAGGTCACCGGAAGAGGCCACCTGTGCCTTGGTGGAGTGCCGAATGCCGCTCTGCAATCAGGACCAGGCGTGCGGCTCTGCGTCGGTTCAAGTGTCGGCCGACTGCTGAGAATTTTGCAGCGTTTCGGGTGGCGAGGGCAAGATGCCGCCGCATTATTCGTGAGAGCAAGAAGAGGTCATGGCAACAGTTCCTGAACACCGTTAATCGTTCCACCAACAGTTCCATTGTGTGGGAGACCATCAGGAGAATTTCTGGCAGTGGAGGGAGGTGCCCCATAGCTGCTGTAATGACTAACGGCACTCTCCACACGGATCCGCGAGACATTGCCCAGACTATGGCAGCATATTTTGCCACGGTTACTGCAACAACCAGTCAGGATCCAGGTTTCCAGCGCCATAGAGCCGTTGCTGAGCGATGTAGTCGGGACTTCCAGTCCGCTTCTCATGAAGTTTACAACTACCTATTTTCTATGTGCGAGCTGGATTCTGCTTTGTCTGGAGCTCGTGACACATCCCCTAGTCACGACAGGATCCATTTCAGTATGCTATGGCACCTCACAATGCGCAACAGAGAAATCCTCCTCGCACTTTTTAATGGCATTTGGGCGTGGGGTCACTTTCCTGATGCGTGGCGTGAGGCAGTTTTAATCCCTTTCATAAAACCTGGGAAAGACAGCACGATCTTGTCTGGATGATAGAATCCCGGCAACTCCTAGTCGCTTTCAGTGTGGGTTCAGGAGGTTTCGTTCCACCTTCGATAACCTTGCCCTCCTGGAGGCGGCTATACAACAAGATTTCCTACGCCGTCATCACCTTCTAGGTGTCTTTTTCGACATCGAGAAGGCCTACGATACCACTTGGAGGCGTCTCATCCTGGAGCGGCTTCACGAATGGGGTTTTCATGGTTGTCTTCCTCTTTTTATTCAGCCTTTCCTCTCGCCACGATATTTTAGATACCGAATTGGTGATGTCCTGTCTGATCGCTTTGCGCAGGAGAACGGTGTCCCTCAGGGTAGCGTTTTAAGTGTGACTCTATTTGCCATCGCTATTAATAGCATCACGTCCATAGTGAAAAGTCCTGTCCAGTGTTCTTTGTTTGTGGATGATTTCTTTGTTTTGCTCTTCCTCAAGCCTTGCAACGACAACTCGTCAGTTGCAACTTACGATTAGGCGTTTGGATGACTGGGCACAGAAGAGTGGTTTTAAGTTTTCCACCGAGAAGTCTGTATGTGTTCTTTTTAACCGTTCTCGTTCGATTTTAGCCTTTCCTGAGTTGAGGATGAGGGACACTATACTTACTTCTAAAGACACGGTGAGATTTCTGGGGCTCATTTTTGACTCGAAGCTCACGTGGTTACCTCATCTTAAAGACCTGAAACGGCGGTCACTTAAGGCTTTAAGTATTTTAAAATGTCTTAGCCACAGTACATGGGGAGCTGACAGGACTTGCCTACTCCAGTTTTACAGGTCGTTTATGCGAGCTCGGCTCGATTATTTGTGCACGGTGTATGGGTCTGCGAGGCCTTCTTACTTAAAGGTGTTGGACGTTGTGCACCATGAAGGGCTTCGGTTGGCCACTGGGGCATTCCGAACTAGCCCCATACCAAGCCTCTGTGCAGAGGCGGGTGAACCGCCACTTCATATGCGGCGACGGCTACTTATGGTACGCCAGGCGTATAAAACTTTGTCCACACCCTACACACCTGCATACCATACCGTTGCTCAGCCTCCTCTGGCACGGTTATTTCATAACCGGCAACGTGCGACGCAGCCCTATGGGATTCGCGCACAGGATTGCCTCGCTGCGATGTCTGTGGCTGGTCTTCGTGTTTTACGTCGCGGTTGGAGCAGATCTCCACCTTGGCTCCTCCGGCGTCCCAAACTTATTTTAGATTTGAGTCGTTTTCAGAAAGATGGCACACCAGATTTTACGTTCCAATCTCTGTTTTTTAACATTTTAGATGTGCATCACGGTTTCACTGTCGTTTATACTGATGGCTCGAAACAGGAGACTTTTCTTGGCTGTTCTGTGGTGTTCCCTGATCGTGTCACCCGGATTCGCCTCCCTGCTGAATATACCGTTTTCGCAGCGGAGCTCCACGCGATCCTGAAGGCACTGGAGCAGATGCATCGTGTTCGGGGCGATCGATTTCTTCTCTGCTCCGATTCTCTTAGTGCCTTACAATCGCTGCAGAGCCTATATCCGACTGAGGAGATGGTCCAGCTGATACATGACCAACTGTACTTTCTCCAACAGCGGGGTAAAGAGGTATCCTTCTGCTGGGTGCCTGGTCATGTCAGCATATGGGGCAATGAACAGGCTGATCGGGCTGCCAAGGAGGCCTGCAGAGAGCAGGATGTGGTCCAGTGTCCTATCCCCTTGCAGTCAGTCATCGCTGCACTCCACAGGAAGCGCATGGAGTTGTGGGAGGACGAATGGCTGGCGGTGACGGCCAATAAACTGCGGTCGGTAAAGTCAACCACTCGGCCGTGGCGTTCCTCCTGCCGGTTGCTCAGGCGGGAAGAGGTGGCCCTCACACGTCTGCGGATTGGGCGCTGTCCTGTGACGCATAGCTATTTATTACGGCGGGAGGATCCTCCGTTTTGTGACGCTTGTGGTGTGCACATCTCTGTCCGGCACATTTTAACCGACTGCATTTTATACCGTGATGCAAGGGCAGAAGCACAAGTTGATGGGGATCTGCGTTGAGTTTTAGCTGACGATGAGACGTGTGTGTCTAGGGTTTTTAAGTTTTGGGATGTGTCTGGACTCTGGCCTAAACTTTTAGGCTGGAGGTTTTAGTGTATTGCAGAGTGGGTGACTCCTCCCTTTTTTCCTTGCAGTCAACCAGCCACTTCCATCTGCTACATTGCTTTATCTCCCTCTACCACTTTCTTCCTGTGTTGTCCATGTTTTACTGCTGACGCCCTGATTCATCCCACGCTTCGGTGTGGCTGAGCACATATTTTTCAATGATTGTTCCCTGTGTTTTATGTTCCGTTTTATATAAATGTTCTGAGTGTTTTTCTTGACACCTGTCTCACTGTGTTACTGAACGGGCGCTGAAGACCTTGCTGTCGTGCGCCAAAAAAAAAAAAAAAAAAAAACCCCTCTCTCCTCTCCTCCTCCTCCGTTCCGAACAACGTTCATTGCCGGCTGGCTGCAGCCTTTATACTGCTGACCTGGACGCCATCTTTCGAGCCCTAGAGTATATCCGCTCCTGCTCAGGTGAGTCCTTCATTATCTGTAACGATTCCCTGAGCGATTTACGAGCTCTCGGCCAGTGTTTCCCTCGTTCTCGTCTGGTGATGGCTGTCCAGGAGTCCCTGCATACTCTTGCCCATTGCGGCCGCTCTGTGGTCTTTGTGTGGACCCCCGGTCATGTCGGTATCCCGGGCAATGAACATGTTAACTGCCTGGCGAAAGAGGCCACCAGTACCCCATTTCTGGACATTGGCCTCCCGGAGAATGGTTTGAGAGCAGTCTTAAGCCGCAAGGTTATCTCGCTTTGGGACGCTGAATGGCGCGGTTTTAACCACCCCTAACAAACTCCGCGCCGTCAAGGAGACGACGACTGTGTGGCACTCCTCCTTGCGAGTCTCTCGCAAGGAGTCTGTCGTCCTCTGCCGACTGTGCATTGGGCACACTCGGCTGACGCACGGCCATTTATTGCGCCGTGAGAACCCACCTCTATGTCGCTGCGGCTCCGTTTTAACTGTGGTCCACATTTTATTGGAGTGTCCGCTTTTAGCTGTGCTCAGGCAGACGTTCGCACTGCCTGACACGCTCCCTGCCCTTTTAACAGATGACCCTGCTATGGCTGGCTTAGTCTTGCTTTTTATTCGGGCAGGGTGTTTTTATCATTTAATCTGAGTGTTTCTGTTTTTTAGTGTTGATTCTGGCTTCTGGCCTCCGATTTTAAACTGAGTTTTTAATGTGTTCTCGGTGGTTGGTTTCTCCTTTTCTTTTTCTCTATGGTCGGCCAACCACCGTCACACTCTTTGTGATTTTGATTTGTTTTGTCTGTTCTTTGTCTGAGTTTTTCTTGTCCTGTGTTGTCTGTTGTCTGTATTATCCGTTTTTACTCTGTGTGGTAGTTTTTAAGCTTTGGAACAAGGGACCGATGACCATAGCAGCCTGGTCCCTTTCATCCCACAAACCAACCAACCAACCTTCTTCAGCAACTGCTAGCTTAGGGCTGTAATAAGAGCCCATATTTCACTTATTTGCTACTTTTTCCAGATTTTTCAAACATAATGCGTGATGTGTAGTACTTACTAGTTCTTAAAATTAAAAAATAAGTAGTTCCGATGTATACTTTGTGATAGATGTACTGTCATTAAAAGCTTATACTGAAGTTTCTTAGGGCAACGTGATACTGTGTTCTCTAGCTTGTGTATCTGTGATGCTATACTTTGGTGTTATAAAACTCGCTGTTCACGTATTTTCCGTCAATTCCTGTTTTTCACCCATGCAATGCAGATGTATATACTGCTGGGTTACTATGCTGTCACTAATTATGTTTGTTGTCACAAATCAGGTAAAAAACTGTCATAGCCGTGGATAGAGCTCAGAATGAAAGAAGAGGAAGAACGAACAGCATGAATGAAAACGAAGTAATCCTGTCAGTTAACTCGGGTACCTGGTAGTTGTCATCTACCTAGCAATGCAAAGGACGCTATTGCCCCCTGAGGGTTACTAATGTTCATAGTATTTTTGATGTCTACGATATTTTAGAGTCCTTTGCTTACTCTCGTTTTTATGTAAGCTCCTTCCACAGCATTGGGGTGTGGTATTCCAATTATTTTTGATGTCCCTTCATACAATTCATGAACCTTCTTAATTTCTGAATTTATCTTAGAAGACCTGTTTCTTGCCTTGATCAATACCAATTCGTCAATTTGATACTTCCTTCTCTTAACCTGCTTGTTGTATTTACTCTGTCTTTTATCAGCTTTCTCTTTAATCCTGCTTAAAGCTAAGTCCCTTTCTTTCATTAATTGGGAGATCATCTCTCTGTGGAAAACTTACCTGCTGTCCAATAATACTGAGTACTTTCTCATCTGTCAATAGTTCTTGAGGAGGTATTTCTGTGGTAGAGTGAGGCAACTCTTTTATAACTCTCGAACTCTTCCACATAATCTACCCATATGTGATGCTTTTTAGAACAGTATGTCCTAAACAGTCTGTCTGTTTCCCTCATGATCCCCCCCTGCGGGTTCGGGGGTAAGAATAGGCCTGCGGTATTCCTGCCTGTCGTAAGAGGCGACTAAAAGGAGTCTCAACTGTTTCGGCCTTTAATGTGATGGTCCCCATTGGGGTTTGACCTCCATTTTTCCAAATTCAACAGAAGTACGAGCCTTTTGGGGAAGGACACCTTACGCGGTGCACCATGAGTCCTCTGTGACCTAAGACCTTGGCACACGTTATCGTCTATGCGTCGTAACTGCACCCTCCATCCCTCATTTTGGGCATACACATCTGATGGATTGAGTCAGTTACGCCCTTAGTGCGTCACCATCTGCACCCACGATCACTGTGGACTACCAATGGCACCCAAAATCAAGCACAATAGCCAGCCCATTGTGGTGGGGTCGTCATGTACCCTCTAGGTTGTAGCCCCCTGACAACACAGGGATCGTACTGCCGATGCCTGAGCTGACACCTCCCCACGTAAGCCGAGGAGTAGATGCTCGTCTCTCTGGCGCATCAGGACTCCCGGCAACGGCCATCCTGCCAGGTGGCCTTTGCTGTGGCTGGGTGGCGCCCATGGGGACAGCCCCTCGTCGGAGTGGGTGGCATCGGGGCGGATGCCCCACAGTGAAGCGGGTGAAGTTTCAATCCGGTGGCCGCACGCCCACCAACGTCTCTATGCTGTGACATATAACCCCAAATCGTTCACTTCCCTAGCCACACCATGGGAGGAACACAGGGCTGCGGACAGACAGGAGCCGTATTCACCGCGATACCTTGTGAGCAGCAGAACCGATGGGGATTCGTTTTTGGGGACTAAGCCTCTTTTCTTTGTTCACCACCTTGAAGATAAGTTTGGGGAAGTGGCATCTGTTTCTAAAATGAGGAGCGGGCCTATTTTGATACAAGCAGTTTCATCTGCACAGTCACGGGCGTTACTCGCCTGTGAGAAGCTCAGTGACATCCCTGTTCACGTCACTCCCCACACGTCCTTAAATTTGGTCCAGGGGATTATCTTTCATAAGGATCTTCTGCTACAGTCTCATGACGAGCTACGGGAAAACCTGGCACGACGCGGTGTGCACTTTGTCCGTCATGTCTTTAGGGGACCCAAGGATAATAGAGTCGCTACCGGTGCCTTCATCCTGGCCTTTGAGGGTGACACTTCCCTGAGAAGGCCAAGGTTATGATCTACTGGTGTGATGTCAAGCCCTATGTCCCGCCCCCTATGCGGTGCTTCCAGTGCTGGAAGTTCGGAAATATGTCCTCCAGATGCACTGCCAGCCCCACGTGTCGTGATTGTGGCCGAGCTTCACATCCTAATGCTCCTCGTGCTCCGCCTCCCACCTGTGTTAACTGTGGGGAGCATCATTCTCCCTGCTCGCCAGACTGTGCAGTCTACCAAAGAGAGCGGAAGATACAATAAATTAAGACCCTGGACCGTTTAACTTGCCAAGAGGCGAGGAAGAAATTCGAACGGCTCAATCCCACATCTATGTTGAGGAGTTATGCTGCTGTAACACTGCCGCCACCAGTTCCTGCAAAGACTCCTGTCACAGTTGGCCCACCAAACAGTCACGTTACGCTTGCCCCACCACAGGTGGGGGCCACTCTCTCTTCCACTGCTCCCAAAACACCCAGTTTGGGAGCAGTGTGCCCCGAACAACCTGGGACGTCAGTCCCCACCTCTCAGCCAGAGATGCGATGGCCCTCTCCGGCTGCTCAGCCGGAGAGGCGACAGACCTCTCCGGCTTCTCAGCCGGAGACGCAACAGTCTCCTCTGGCCTCACTTGTTCGGAAGGGATCCCTTGGGGGAGTCCCTTCCAATGACTTTCCCAGTGTCTCACAAGACACTAGCCAGTGGCTGAAGAAGCCGCCAGCTGCTGGTTGAAGGGCTTCACGCTCTTCGTCTGTTCCTGATAATGCGTCAGGAAAGCCCTCCCAGCAAAGAAACCCTCCTCCGAAAGACAAGAGAGAGAAGAGGAAGCTCTCTAAGGAGGATACGGACCCAGTGGTTCCCGCACCACCGCTTCCTGTCAGCTCAGCCTCTGAGGATGAGGTCGAGCTCTTTGCGTCCCCTGATGACCTAGATCTCGCCGTCTTCTCAGAAACGATGGACGTAGCGATGTCCGTCACTCATTTGATGGCAGCATGTGACCCTGCGAAGTAATTTGCCTTTTCAGTGCCTGCATGCCCCTACAGGACACGCTTTGTACAATCCTCCAGGGGAATTGTGGCGGTTACTTTAGCCATCTACCTGAGTTACGTCAGCTTCTCAGCATGACACCTGCTTTCTGCATTGCCGTCCAGGAAACCTGGTTCCCGGCAATGCGGACCCCTGTCCTTCGTGGATACAGGGGCTATTACTGCAACCGTAGCGCTTACAATAGTGTGTCAGGTGGAGCCTGTGTGTATGTCCTTACCTCTGTATATAGTGATCCTGTGCCCCTTCAAACATCATTGGAAGCTGTGGCTGTCCGCGTAAGGACTACCCAGGACATAACCGTCTGCAGTGTCTATCTCCCTCCAGGTGGTACAGTCTCCCTGACCGAATTGGCTGCACTTGTCACCCAACTTCCCACGCCTTTTCTTCTCCTGGGGGATTTTAACGCCCACAATCCCCTGTGGGGTGGAACGAAGAGATGTCGAGAATCTCATCTCCCAACTCGACCTCTGCCGCTTAAACACTGGTGCTGCCACACATTTCAGTGTGGCGCATGGCACATTCTCGGCCATAGATCTGTCGTTGTGCAGCCCAGGGCTTGTACCATCGGTCCACTAGAGAGTCCATGACGACTTGTGTGGTAGTGACCATTTTCCCATCTTCCTTTCACTACCCCAGCGTCGCTTCCATGACCGCTTGCCTAGATGGGCATTTAGCAAGGCCAACTGGGAAGTATTCTCCTCTGCTGCCACAGTTGACTCTCTCCCCCACGGTACCATCGATGTGGCGGTTGAGACACTGACTGCAGCGATTGTTTCCGCTGTGGAACGTACCATTCCTCGTTCGTTAGGGTGCCTACGGCGAAAGTCAGTGCCTTGGTGGTCTCCGGAGGTCGCTGAAGCCATTAAAGAACGTCGGCGGGCTCATCAGCGACATAAGCGGCACCCGTCTCTGTAGAACCTCATTTTATTCAAACGTCTCCGTGCTCAGGTCGGGAGGATTATCAAACGGCGGAAGCAGGAGTGCTGGAAGAGGTACGTTTCCAGCATTGGTTCCCATACTTCACCCTCCCAGGTGGGGATGAAGATTCAGCGCATCTTTGGATTGCAGTACTCTACAGGTGTCTCAGGGCTTACTATCAACGGGGCGGTATCCACCGATGCCGATGCGATCGCCGAGCATTTCACACAGCACTATGTTCGGGCCTCTGCGTCGGGAAATTACCCACCTGCGTTTCGCGCTCTCAAACGCCGGGAGGAAGGCAAACGGCTTTCTTCTGCTCCTCGCTACCCTGAGGCGTATAACGCCCCATTTAGTTTGTGGGAACTCCAAAGCGCCCTGGCGCAGTGCCCCGATACAGCCGTTGGGCCAGATGGCGTCCACAATCAGATGCTGAAACACCTGTCCCCGGACTGTCAGTGATGTGTTCTTGCCATCTTCAACCGCATATGGGGCGATGGTGTCTTTCCGTCGCAGTGGCGGGATAGTACCGTCGTTCTGGTGCTGAAGCCTGATAAGGACCCGCTTAATGTGGATAGCTATCGGCCCATCAAATTGACAAATATTCTGTGCAAGCTACTGGAACGTATGGTGAGTCGACGGCTGTGTTGGCTGCTCGAGTCTCAGGGTCTTATGGCTCCATGCCAGAGCGGCTTCCGTCAGGGCCATTCCACCGCCGATATTTTGGCCTTTCTTGAGTCTACAATCCACACTGCTTTTTCCAGGCTCCAACACCTTTTCTCCGTCTTTTTCGACCTCTGCAGAGCATATGACACGACGTGGCGGCACCATATTCTCGCCACGTTGCACAGGTGCTGTCTCCGGGGCTCTCCACCCATTTTTATTCAGAATTTTTTATCTGTTCGGACATCCCGCGTTTTAATTGGCACATCCCATAGTTCACTTCATATCCAGGAGAATGGCGTTCCACAGGGCTCTGTATTGAGCGTGCCCCTTTTCCTTGTGGCCATTAATGGCCTTGCAGCAGCAATAGGGTCGTCTGTCTCACCCACGTTATATGCTGACGATTTCTGCATCTTTTTCAGCTCCTCCACCATTAGTGTTGCAGAATGCAGGTTGCAGGGAGCCATACGCAAGGCGCAGGCGTGGGCCCTAGCCCATGGGTTTCAATTTTCTCCTGCAAAGACTTGTGTTATGCACTTTTGTCGGCGTCGAACTGTCCATCCCCACCCTGAGCTCTATCTTCAGGATGCCATGCTCAGGGTTGTTGACACTTACCGTTTTCTGGGATTGCAGTTCAATGCCCGGCTTACTTGGCTTCCACATATTCGTCAGCTCAAGCGTCAGTGTTGGCAGCATCTGAACGCCCTCCACTGCCTCAACAACACAACTTCGGGTGCGGATTGTAATACGCTGCTGCAGTTTTAGACAGCCCTCGTGCTGTCACGACACAGCTATGGGAGTGTGGCGTATGGCTCAGCGTCGCCCTCAGCATTGCAACTGCTGGACCCTGTTCACCACTCTGGCGTTCGACAGGCGACAGGAGCATTCCGCAACAGCCCTGTTAATAGCCAACTTGCTGAGGCTGGGGTTCCTCCACTTCGCATCCAGCGGGAACAACTCTTACCTAACTATGCTGCACATGTCTGTTGTTTCTTCCATCTGCTTTCAGGTCCGCCCACATACACCACCTTGGTGTATTCGTCGGCCGCAGCTTCGGCTGGAACTTTCCCGATGCCCAGAAGATTCAGTTCCTCCTGCAGTCTTGCGCCGCCAATTCCTTCCTCTCCTAGGCGCATACCATGCCTCGGAGGTTATCTATACCGATGGCTCGATGGTTGATGGCCATGTAGGGTACGCTTATGCTCATGCGGACTATGTCGACCAGCGCTCCTTGCCGGAAGGCTGCAGTGTTTACATCGCAGAACTGACAGCCATTTTTCGTGCCCTTGAGCATATTCGTACCCGCACTGCAGAGTCCTTTGTCATTTGCAGTAACTCGCTCAGTAGTCTGCAGGCTCTTGACCAGTGCCACCCACGCAATCCCCTTGTTGGTGCCATCCAGGGGTCCATTCACGCTCTTGAACAGCGTGGTCGTTCGGTGGTGTTCATATGGACCCCGGGACACGTTGGGATAGCGGGAAACGAACTCGCCGACAAGTTAGCCAAAGAAGCTACCAGCAAACTGCCGTTGGAGATCGGCCTCCCGGCAACTGATCTCTGAACGGTTTTGCACCGTCGGGTCTTTGGAATGTGGGGAGACGAATGGCGCACTCTGTCTGCACCCAACAAGCTGCGGCAGGTAAAGGCGACCATGACTGTGTGGGGTTCCTCCACGCGGGCCTCTCGCAGGGATTCTGTTGTTCTGTGTAGGCTCCGCATTGGTCACTCTTGGCTGATGCATGGTCATCTGCTGCGTCGAGAGGACCCCCCTCATTGTCGCTGTGGTGCGAACATGACGGTGGCCCATATATTGTTCGAATATCCTCTTTTAACCGCTCTCAGGCGTGATTTTAATATCCTGGGTGATTTATCCTCTCTTTTAGGTGACAATGTCTCTATGGCAGATCGGGTTTTAAGTTTTATTCGAGCAAGTGGCTTTTATAGGTCCCTCTAATTTTGTTGCGTCCCCCTCTTTTGTGCTGTATATTTTACTTAGTTTTGTGTTGTAACCCGACTCCACCCTAATCTTTTAGGCTAGAGGTTTTAATGTGTTGCAGAGTGGCTGGCTCATCCTATTATTTTCTTGATCAGCCAGCCACAGTCCTCTGCTGTGCAGTTTTAATTCCTTCTGCCTTTTTTCTCTATGTTGTTTTTGTTGCTGTGCTCTGTTTTCCGTGTTGTCTTACAATGGGCCATGGGGCTTTTATTCACCCGGAATTTTTCTTTTAGTGCTTCGCCTGCGTGGTGGATGGTTTCACTGTGCTCTGTGTTTTTGTGAAACAAGGGACCGATGACCTATGCAGTTTGGTCCCGTTAATCTTCCAACCAACCAACCAACCAACCTTGCGGGTCTCTCGCAAGGAGTCTGTTGTCCTCAGCCAGCTGCGCATTGGACACACATGGATGACGCACGGCCACCTATTGCGACGTGAGGACCCACCTTTATGTCGCTGCGTCTCCGTTTTGACAGCGGTCCACATTTTTTGGACTGTCCACTTTTAGCTTTGCTCAGGCAGTCGTTCGCACTGCCTGACACGCTCCCTGCCCTTTTATCTGATTACCCTGCTATGGCTGGCTTAGTTTTACGTTTTATTCGGGCAGGGGGTTTTTATCATTTAATCTGAGTGTTTGTGTTTTATTTTATTGTTTTGTGTTGATTCTGGCCTTTGGCCTACGGTTTTAAACTCAGTTTTTAATGTGTTCTCGGTGGTTGGCTTTTCCTTTTTTTTGTTCCTATGGTCGGCCAACCACCGTCACACTCTGTGTGATTTTAGTTCGTCTTGTCTGATCTTTGGGCGCTGATGACCACGCTGTTTAGCGCCCGTAAACCTCAAACACACACACACACACACACACACACACACACACACACACACACTTGTCTGGTCTTTATCTACGTTTCTCTTGTTCTGTGTCGTCTGTGCTCTATTCTGTTCATCGTTTTTATTCTCTGTGGGTGTTTTTAGGATTTGGCAAAAGGGACCGATGACCGTCACAGTCTGGTCCCTTTAATCCCACAAACCAACCAACCAAACCACAAGAGGGCTCGTGTAGCCAGTCCTCCTGATACAGGTAATAGTAACAGAACGCATGCTGCTTCGCAGAATGTGTTTCTCATAATTAGAAGAAAAGATGGGAGTTTTGAAAAAGTTTCGCCATTTTATTTACGGAAGGGCTTAGAAGGTATTGCTGGCACATTAAAATCTGTACAGCGCTTGCGAAATGGCACCTTGTTGGTTGAAACATCTAGCTTCCAGCAAGTCCAGAACCTTCAGAAGGCACACTTTCTTGGGGAGTTTGCGATTGAGACTGAATTTCACAACACTTTGAACTACAGCAAGGGTGTTGTGACTTGCAGAGATCTCGTTGATATTCCCCAAGACGAACTGAAGGCTGAATGGTCCCGGGACGGAATTGTCGACGTGCAACACGTTATGAAACGGGTGGATGGTGCTCTCATGAAATCTGACTCGTTTATCCTTACGTTTAACAGCACCAAACTGCCAGAGCATGTGAAGGCAGGTTTCCTACATCTCAGTGTACGGCCTTATTACCCCAACCCCATGTGGTATTTTAAATGCCAACACTTTCGACACACTACTCTCAGCTGTAAAGGGTAAGCCACTTGCGGGAAATGTGGTAAAGCCGCCCATGAGGGAGTTGGTTGCTCCTCTCCTCCCAAGTGTGTCAACTGCTCTGGGGATCTCCCTGTGTGGAGTAGGGAATGTAGAGTTTTCCTTGAGGAATGGAAGATCCAGGTACTTAAAATCACCAAACACATCCCGTACGGTGAGGCAAAGAAAATTTACAAGTCCCTGCAGCCGCCCACGTTCGCTGCTTCCTTTTCTTCCGTTCTGAAACAGCCAGTCTTGAAAACTGATGCCGCTACACAAACGGAGGTTGCTACTGTCAGCACTAGCACCTGCGTTTGTCAATGTACGTGTGCTGCTGCTGTTCCTGTGAAGCCTGCTGCTCCCCCCCGGCCTTCTGACCAGGCCGTGGTAGCTGCCGTCATGGAACTTCCTGCCCCTTCCCGGGTCCAGTCTTGTGCACTGCCCAGTGCTGCTACACCCCCTACTGCTTCTGAGGTTTTGGCTCCAATGCCACCTCAGGCCAGAAAATCTAAGCCAAAGCCCAAGGTGAAGACTCGCATGCTAAAGGAGACTGAAGTTATACAGTCTGCTGATGTTGATGTCATTCTCTCTGACGTCTCTCTCGACTCCTCTTCAGAGGCGATGGAGGTTGATGTCAGACTGGGGCAATCATCTCGCCCCAACACTGAGCCTCCACCTGTTGTGGGCTCTCCTCCCCGATAGAAAGTGAGAATGAAGGTCCTCCCACCCTGATAGATGGCTCCCATTATACAGTGGAACATGAATGGATTCTGGGCACATGTGGACGAACTGAACCTCCTAGCATGGCAACGCCCCCTGTGCTTGTGTTTACAGGAAACGCATTTAAAACCATCTCATGCTCCTGTACTAATGGGCTATACATTGTATCGCGAAGATGACCTGACTGGAGAAAGAGCCAAAGGCTGAGTCGCTGTGTTTGTCAATAATGACCACCACTCCTCTGCTCTCCCCCTGGATACTGACCTGCAAGCAGTTGCAGTTGAAATTCATTCCCGTCGGAGGCTTACTGTTTGCTCCCTTTATTTACCCCCTCTGGATGCAATGACCTTAGACGCTCTCACAGATCTTACCGACCAACTCCCCCACCCATTTCTCCTCCTGGGAGACTTCAATGCCCATCATGTTCTGTGGGGCTCCACTTCTCTTTGCACTCGAGGTCGAATTTTGGAGAGCCTCCTAACATCTCAAGTGTTGTGCATCCTCAACACAGGTACTCCAACTCATTTCCTACTGCTACTGGGTCATTCTCAGCCATTGACCTATCTTTCTGCTCTCCAACCCTCACCGACTCTATTCACTGGGAGGACATTGACGACCTTCATTCCAGCGATCACTTCCCCATCCGCATTCATCTCATGGATGGTGTATTGCTGGAGCAGAGGCCGCCATCGTGGATGATTGGCAGGGCTAACTGGCCTCTGTTCACTTGGTTGGCTGTCTTTGAACGCCACAACAGCGTACAGGAATGGGTGGATCACATCACACTTGTGATCCATCATGCTGATGACCTGTCCATACCACAGTCTTCTGGCCCTCTTAAGCGGCGCCTTGTGCCTTGGTGGACAGAAGAGTGCCGTTCAACCATCCGGGACCGGCGTGCGGTTCTTCGCCGATTTAAATGCCGCCCAACAGCGGTCAATCTTACCGCCATTCGAATCGTGAGAGCCAGGGCACGCCGTGTCATTAAAGAGAGCAAGAAAAGGTCATGGCAGGAGTTCCTGGACTTCATCAACCGTTCCACATGTTCCACAAAAGGATGGGAAGCCATCCGGAGGATTTCCAGTAAACGCAGCCGTTTACCAATAGCTGCACTCCTGCACCAGGGATGCCTCCAAACAACACCCAGAGCCATTGCTCAGACGCTGGCAGAGCACTTTGCACAAAGTACTGCCACTGCAACCCAGGATCCAGCATTTCGTCGCTACCGTGCGACTGTCGAAAGAGCGAACTTGGACTTTCGGTCGAACAGTTCTGAGGCCTACAACTCCCCTTTCTCTATGTGGGAACTTGAGAATCGGCACTTACTGCGACTTCTGACACTGCACCAGGTTACGACCGCATCCGGTACTCCATGCTTAGACATCTGCCAGCGGCGTCAAAGGAAATCCTCCTCGAATATTTTAATCTGATATGGCAGACGGGAGTGTTCCCCACCTTGTGGAGGGAGGCAATCCTCATACCTCTCCTCAAACCAGGAAAGGACCACACATGTCCTGTAGTTACCGTAGTATCGCCATGACAAGCTGTGTCGGAAAGACCCTGGAACGGATGGTTAACCGTCGTCTGGTCTGGCTGTTAGAGACTAGATTGCTCCTTAGCCGCTTTCAGTGTGGATTCCGAAAATTTCGGTCCACGGTCGACAACCTGACCCTCCTAGAGGCGGCTATTCAGCAGGCTTGCTTCCGTCAGCATCAATGTATTGGTATCTTCTTTGATATCAGTAAGGCATATGATACTACTTGGAGACACGTATTCTTGGACAACTGCATCAATGGGGCTTTCGTGGCCGCCTCCCCATTTTCATTCGGTCTTTCCTGTCTCAGCGGTTTTTTCGGATCCGTGTTGGTAACACACTGTCTGATCGCTTTGAGCAAGAGAACGGTGTCCCCCAGGGCAGTGTTTTAAGCGTTACCCTCTTTGCCATAGCCATCAACAATATAACGTCTACAGTGAGGAGGAGTCCAATACAGTGCTCCTTGTTTGTGGACGACTTTGCTGTTTTCTGTTCCTCCTCCAGTGTTGCAACCGTGAGCCGTCAGTTGCAGCTAACAGTGCGGCGGTTAGAGGAGTGGGCTGCAAAGACAGGTTTTCGGTTTTCTGCCGATAAGTGTGTTTGTGTTCATTTTAATCGTTCTCGTCGTCTTTTTACTTTGCCTGCCTTGCATATGGGGGATACTGTCCTACATTTTAGAGACCCAGTGCGGTTTCTGGGCCTAATTTTTGACTCCAGGTTGTCATGGCTGCCACACCTACGTGACTTGAAAGCCAGAACCCTGAAGGCACTGAACATCCTCAAGTGCCTCAGCCACAGGTCTTGGGGAGCTTTTGTGCGTTCACGTCTGGACTATGGGTGCACAGTATATGGGTCAGCAAGGCCATCTTATTTGCAGATCCTTGACGCTGTCCACCATGCTGGGATTCGACTGGCCACGGTTGCTTATCAGACCAGTCCCATACCCAGCCTCTGTGCTGAGGCTGGCGAACCGCCACTTGCCATCCGGCGGCAGCTCCTGCTGGTGCGCCAGGCTTGTAAGTTTCTTGCAGCTCCCAGCTCGCCTGCTCACCACCTTGTTGCCCATCCACCTCTGGACCGCCTTTTTTCCCACCGTCCCTGGGCTACGTTGCCGTTTGGGATCCGTGTGCAACGTGTGCTAGAGTCGCTCGGTGTGGATCTGTACAACCCCTAATCCAGGGTCTTAACCGCCTGCCATCCTGGTTACTGAAGAGGTCGGGAGTGATTTTAGATTTACTGCAGTACAAGAGAGACTGCACTCCTGCCACCGTTTTTAATGCAGCATTTCCTGCTATTTTATCTGAGCACCACGACTATGTAGCTGTTTTTACGGATGGGTCGAAACAAGGGGATTCCGCTGGTTGCTCAGTTGTTTTTTACGGATCGTGTCCTCAAGATCCGACTGCCTCAGACTTTTAGCAGAATTGTCTGCGATCTTGCGGGCGCTGGAGCAGATGAGACATTCTTCCTCTCCTAAATTTCTTGTCTGTTCCGATTCACTCAGTGCCCTTCAATCATTGCACCATTTGTATCCGGCAGATAAAATAGTCCAGACCATCCAGGATGCCCTCCTCCGACCACAGCGACTGGGGAAGGTTGTAGCTTTCTGCTGGGTTCCGGGGCATGTCGGCATTGCTGGGAATGAAAGGGCAGATCTCGCAGCCAAGGAGGCGTGTCTCGATCCACACGTATCTCAGTGTACTATCCCCTTGCACGCACTCACCTCACTGTTGAGCTCACGAGTCATGTGTCGGCGGGAGGATGAGTGGCTGGAAGTGACTGACAATAAGCTCCGTCTAGTCAAGGCCACAACGCGTGTCTGGTGTACTTCCTTTCATCCCCATCGACGGGACTAGGTTCTCCTCACTCGGCTTCGAATAGGCCACAGCCCTATGACGCATGGCTTCCTGCTCCGGCGAGAAGACCCTCCAATGCGTGGTGCTTGTGGCGTCCAGGTCACTGTGCGCCACGTTCTCTTGGATTGCGTTTTATTTTCTGACCAGCGGGCCGCGGCTGACTTGCCAGCGGACCTGCCAACTCTTTTAGGCAACACTCGGACGAATGTGGTTAAAGTTTTAAAGTTCTGTGCCATGTCAAATGTTTTTACAAAGATTTTAGGGAGAGGATTTTAATTTTCTCACTGTGTGACAAGCTCGCACATATTCTATGTAAGTAGCCCACCAGTGGCAATTTCAGTGGCATTCTTGTTGCTATGTTTTCCCTTTCCTTCGGTTTTACTTTCTTATATAGCATTTTCTTTCTTTTCCTGCTTTCTTTGCGTGTGTGCTTCAGTTTTCTTAGGTCTGTGCACATTCGTTCCTTTTAATGTGTGTAAGGCGCTGATGACCTCGATGTTGAGCGCCCATAAACCCCAAAACACACACACACACACACACACACACACACACACACACACACACAGAGATTGTGGTCGCTTGTGGTGACTTGATCTTTAACTACCCAACTTTGGATGTTACTACTGATGTTAGATGTGGCCAGGGTGATATCATTGTTGGTCCCTAATCCACCTCCACCTGTATAGGTGGGGGGGGGGGGGGGGTTCCTAGTTTATTGGCCACAACAAGCTGTTGGGCCATGATCAACTCCTCAGCCTTTCCGCCATTTGCATCTCTGGTGCCGCTGTACCATAGAGGGGATTTCGCGTTCATATCTGCCGTGATGAAAACCTTCTTGCCTTGTAACGCCGTGGTCGTTTCTGCAAGATGATCTAGGTGGTCCTCAAAGTTCCCTCCGTACTGGAAATACATGTTTACTATGAATACCAAGCCAAGAGACGTCTGTAATTCCACGACGTTACAGTGGCTGTTTGACAGCTGCGTTATTGTTGTTGCACTCAGCCCTTTATTCGTGATGATCACAACTGCTTGAGGTTCTTCCCCAGTGGAGATGACTTGCCAGGAGGCTGACATGAAGGGGATTTGCCCAGCCCGAGAATATGGCTTCTGCAGACAGATTACATGCAGTCTCAGCTCCTCCACTAGCCTTCATAGCTCCTGAATGACAAGGCGGCTATTGTGGGTGTTAATTTGTCCAATTACGACTTTTGGTGACATTATGGGAAGTATGTGTGGAAGTTACATTCACCCCAAGGTTTGTTCCAGTGTGACGCTATTCGCCCATTAGCCAGGACAGACTGTGCATATATTTCGTCCAATTCGAATCTTTCCGCTCTCCTTTCAAACACTTTTTTGAGTAAGTCACGCAGGGCTCCGAATTCGGTGGGTAAGTTCATTGACCTCAACTGTATTCTGTCTACAGCCTCCATTCTGGAGAAGGTGACCCTTCTTCCGTATTTATGCCCTACACGTACGACGTGCCGGAGTGCTGTGGTGAGGATGGCCGGCTGCTCCAGGCGAGAGAGCTGCATTGCAAATTCTAGGTTTGGATGGATTCTCCTAGGGTCTACTCCAGTGGGTCTTGATGTTGCTGCGTCCAGTTGTGTTGTACTTGTGACAGAGCTATCCTGTAGGATTGCTTTCGGGGTGTCGTCTTGTGTGGGGATTGTGGTGTTCGTGTCTTGGGGTTCTGGGTCATTAGCTGGCGTGTGGGTGCTTAGTGTTGGGGTAGGTTGACTTGTTGTTGCCGATCGGGCGACAAAGTTTGCTGCTTCAGGGTTGAGTGTGGAGGTGACAACTGGAGGATCATAATTTACAGGTTCAGCCTGTATGGTTATATCTTTTTTGGGAGTTGTTTGTTCGTCTGCTTCTTCTGCTGGTTCTGTTTGTATACTTACACTTCTCACGGTTATTTCTTGTTTCTTGATGTTCTGTACTTCATTTATTAATTCTTTGAATTTACGTGCTCTTTCAGCGTCTCTTCTTTGTTTACTGGGGGATTTCCTTTTCTTAGCTGTCCTGCTTTGATTTACAGCGTCAGCCATAATCAGTTCTGGCTATTAAGCGCTGTTCCAACATCTTTTAAATTGGGCAGTTTCTACCTGATGCCCCGCAGGACTTTTTACCTCTGTGTACATGGCACACAAACGCTTGATTTACTGCAGTTTTTTCTGAGGTGATCTTCAGAACCGCACCTGGAGCAAGCCGGCTTCCTAGTACAGTATTTGTGTATATGATCAATATCTGCACAGTTGTGGCAACAAGGTACCACCAGGAAATCCTTGACATTTATGGCATGAAAGCCTATGTAAACCTTGCCCATTGTTGTTAGTCTTTTCCAAAGAGCCCCTGAGACCTCCGCCACATGGTGGACTACATCTCGGTCCCTCGGTCCTGTTCTGAACCTCAACTTAAAATCTTTCATAAAAGTCTCAATGTCCATGTCGTCTAGATTCTGTTGGTACAGAGTGTCAAAAAGTACTTCATTGGTTAGTGAAACTGGAACATCATATAGGATGACCAGTGGGTTCCTCTTTTGTGGGGGCTCACACCGGACTGATTTGCAGAGTTTCTGATTTGCCAGTATCTTGTCTTTATATTCTTCTGTGGCAACGTCAACAATGACTACATTCTTGGTTGCCTTGACCCTGTTAATCTTAACCTTGTCTCTAGCTGGGTTTACTGAGGTTGCAAAGACCTCCTGAACTTTTTTTTTTCCTGTCTGGGGAGTGGTCGCAAAAAGACCGCTGTGTCAGGTCGTTCCGACACTTTCGCAATCGTTTCCTTGGTGGATTGAGCCTTTGTTGCCGCTTGCGTGACAACACCGGCCCATCTTGGCGACCCCGGGGTTCCTGAGCTGGGGACTGGTAAGCGCCACCTGTCCCCCGTCACCGTAAGCTCTGAGTACACTTCAGCGACCACCGTGCGGCG
Organism: Schistocerca americana; assembly: GCF_021461395.2. Taxonomy (NCBI): domain Eukaryota; kingdom Metazoa; phylum Arthropoda; class Insecta; order Orthoptera; family Acrididae; genus Schistocerca; species Schistocerca americana. Next base: position 895,957,607 of record NC_060121.1, read on the forward strand.
CGGCGGTGGAATGTTGTGTGTCTTAGGGAATGGGGATCTTGGCTTGGCCGCCCGGATCGCGAGGATGGAACAAACCTCTATAAAAAACCCCTCAATCTTCCGGTGTGCTCCGCGCCTATGAGATGCATGGCTGTTGAGGTGGAACAGTCGCAAGCGGGCAACCTCTGGGGCACCTGCCACACCCCAGTTGTATACGGCTTACTCAGGCATGCGGGGCTCTGTCTGAGCGGACCTTTAGTTCCCTAGCTGCTCGTGGGATCGAGATGGAACCCTCGAACTTTTCTTTTCCTCCCAGCGGAAAGGGTGGGCCGCTGGTAGGTTCTAACACCCAATCTAACAAGAGGGCTCGTGTAGCCAGTCCTCCTGATTCAGGTACTAGTAACAGAACGCATTCTGCTTCTCAGAATGTGTTTCTCATAATTAAAAGAAAAGATGGGAGTTCTGAAAAAGTTTCGCCATTTTATATACAGAAGGGCTTAGAGGGTATTGCTGGCACGTTAAAGTCTGTAAAGCGCCTGCGCAATGGCACCTTGCTGGTTGAAACATCTAGCTTCCAGCAAGTCCAGAACCTTCAGAAGGCACACTTTCTTGGGGAGTTTGCGATAGAGACTGACTTTCACAACACCTTGAACTACAGCAAGGGTGTTGTGACTTGCAGAGATCTCGTCGACATTCCCCAAGACGAACTGAAGTCTGAATGGTCCCGGGAAGGAATTGTGGACGTGCAACACGTTATGAAACGGGTGGATGGTGCTCTCATAAAAACTGACTCATTTATTCTTACATTTAACAGCACCAAATTGCCAGAGCATGTGAAGGCAGGTTTCCTACGTCTCAGTGTACGGCCTTATTACCCCAACCCCATGCGGTATTTTAAATGCCAACACTTCGGCCACACTACTCTCGGCTGTAAAGGGGAAGCCACTTGTGGGAAATGTGGTAAAGCCGCTCATGAGGGAGATGATTGCTCCTCTCCTCCCAAGTGTGTGAACTGCTCTGGGGATCACCCTGTGTGGAGTAGGGAATGCAGAGTTTTCCTTGAGGAACGGAAGATCCAGGAACTTAAAACCACCAAACGCATCCCGTATGGTGAGGCAAAGAAAATCTACAAGTCCATGCAGCCGCCCACGTTCGCTGCCTCCTTTTCTTCCGTTCTGAAACAGCCTGTCTTGAAAACCGATGCCGCTACCCAAACGGAGGTTGCTACTGTCAGCACTAGCACCTGCGTTTGTCAGTGTACATGTGCTGCTGCCATTCCTGTGAAGCCTGCTGCTCCCTCCCGGCCTTCTGACCAGGCTGTGGTAGCTGACATCATGGAACTTCCTGCCCCTTCCCGGGTCCAGTCTTGTGTACTGCCTAGTGCTGGTACACCCCATACTGCTTCTGAGGTTTTGGCTCCAATGCCACCTCAGGCCAGAAAATCGAAACCAAAGACAAAGGTGAAGACTCGCCCACTAAAGGAGACTGAAGTTCTACAGTCTGCTGATGTGGATGTCATTCTCTCTGACGTCTCTCTCGACTCCTCTTCTGAGGCGATGGAGGTAGATGTCAGACTGGGGCAATCGTCTCGCCCCAAAACTGAGATTCCACCTGTTGTGGGCTCTCCTCCCCGACAGAAAGTGCGACTGAAGGTACTCCCGCCCTAATAGATGGCTCCCATTATTCAGTGGAACATGAATGGATTCCGGGCACATGTGGAGGAACTGCACCTCCTAGCACAGCAACGTCCCCTGTGCTTGTGTTTACAGGAAACACATCTCAAACAATCTGATGCTCCTGTACTCAGGGGCTATAGGTTGTATCGCAACGATGACCTGACTGGAGACGGGGCCAAAGGCGGAGTCGCCGTGTTTGTCGATAATGACCACCACTCTTCTGCTCTCCCCCTGGATACTGACCTGCAAGCAGTTGCAGTTGCAATTTATTCCGGTCGGAGGCTTACCGTTTGCTCCCTTTATTTACCCCCTCTGGATGCAGTGAACTTAGAGGCTCTCACAAATCTTATCGACCAACTACCCCGCCCATTTCTCCTCCTGGGAGACTTCAATGCCCATCATGTCCTGTGGGGCTCCACTTCTCTTTGCCCTCGAGGTCGAATTTTGGAGGGCCTCCTAACATCTCAAGTGTTGTGCATCCTCAACACAGGTACTCCGACTCATTTCTCTAGTGCTACAGGGTCATTCTCAGCCATTGACCTATCTTTCTGCTCTCCAACCCTCACTGACTCCGTTCACTGGGAGGTCATTGACCACCTACATTCCAGCGATCACTTCCCTATCCGCATTCATCTCCTGGATGGTGTATTGCTGGAGCAGCGGCCACCATCGTGGATGATTGGCAGGGCTAACTGGCCACTGTTCACTTGGTTGGCTGTCTTTGACCGCCACACCAGCGTACAGGAATGGGTGGATCACATCACGCTTGTGATCCACCATGCTGCTGACCTGTCCATACCACAGTCTTCTGGCACTCTTAAGCGGCGCCTTGTGCCTTGGTGGACAGAAGAGTGCCGTTCAGCCATCCGTGACAGGCGTGCGGCTCTTCGCCGATTTAAATGCCGCCCAACAACGGTCAATCTTACCGCCTTTCGTATCGCGAGAGCCAGGGCACGCCGTGTCATTAAAGAGAGCAAGAAAAGGTCATGGCAGGAGTTTCTGGACTCCATCCACCGTTCCACTTGTTCCACAAAGGTATGGGAAGCCATCCGGAGGATTTCCGGTAAACGCAGCCGTTTACCAATAGCTGCAGTCCTGAACCAGGGATGCCTCCAAACGACACCCAGCGCCATAGCTCAGTCGCTGGCAGAGCATTTTGCACAAAGTACTGCCACTGCAACCCAGGATCCAGCGTTTCGTCGCTACCGTGCGACTGTCGAAAGAGCGAATTTGAACTTTCGGTCGAACGGTTCTGAGGCCTACAACTCCCCTTTCTCCATGTGGGAACTTGAGTCGGCTCTTACTGAGACTTCTGACACTGCACCAGGTTACGACCGCATCCGGTACTCCATGCTTAGACATCTTCCAGGGGCGTCAAAGGAAATCCTCCTTGAATGTTTTAATCTCATATGGCACACGGGAGTGTTCCCAACCTCGTGGAGGGAGGCAATCCTCATCCCTCTCCTCAAACCAGGAAAGGACCGCACATGTCCCGGTAGTTATCGTAGTATCGCCTTGACAAGCTGTGTCGGAAAGACCCTGGAACGGATGGTTAACCGTCGTCTGGTCTGGCTGCTAGAGACCAGACAGCTCCTTAGCCGCTTTCAGTGTGGATTCCGAAAATTTCGATCCACAGTCGACAACCTGACCCTCCTCGAGGCGGCTATTCAGCAGGCTTTCCTCCGTCAGCATCACTGTATCGGTATCTTCTTTGATATCAGTAAGGCATATGATACTACTTGGAGACACTGTATTCTTGCACAACTGCATCAATGGGGCTTTCGTGGCCGCCTCCCTATTTTCATTCGGTGTTTCCTGTCTCAGCGGTTTTTTCGGACCCGCTTTGGTAACACACTGTCTGATCGCTTTGAGCAAGAGAACGGTGTCCCCCAGGGCAGTGTTTTAAGCGTTACCCTCTTTGCCATAGCAATCAACAGTATAACGTCTACAGTGCGGAGTCCAGTACAGTGCTCCTTGTTTGTGGACGACTTTGCTGTTTTCTGTTCCTCCTCTAGTGTTGCATCCGCGAGCCGTCAATTGCAACTAACGGTGCGGCGGTTAGAGGAGTGGGCTGCAAAGACGGGTTTTAGGTTTTCTGCCGATAAGTGTGTTTGTGTTCATTTTAATCGTTCTCGTCGTCTTTTTACCTTGCCTGCCTTGCATATGGGAGATACTGTCCTACAGTTTGGAGACACAGTGCGGTTTCTAGGCCTAATTTTTGACTCCAGGTTGTCATGGTTGCCACACCTACGTGACTTGAAAGTCAGAACGCTGAAGGCACTGAACATCCTCAAGTGCCTCAGCCACAGGTCTTAAGGAGCGGACAGGGCGCGTCTCCTTCAGTTTTATCGAGCTTTCGTGCGCTCACGGCTTGACTATGGCTGCACAGTATATGGGTCAGCGAGGCCGTCTTATTTGCGGATCCTTGACGCTGTTCACCATGCTGGGATTCGACTGGCTACGGGTGCTTATCGGACCAGTCCCGTACCCAGCCTCTGTGCTGAGGCTGGCGAACCGCCACTTACCATCCGGCGGCAGCTCCTGCTGGTGCGCCAAGCTTGTAAGTTTCTTGCAGCTCCCAGCTCGCCTGCTCACCATCTTGTTGCCCATCCACCTCTGGATCGCCTTTTTTCCCGCCGTCCCTGGGCTACGTTGCCGTTTGGGATCAGAGTGCACCGTGTGCTTGAGTCCCTCGGTGTGGAGTCTGTACGATCCCAAATCCTGGGTTTTAACCGCCTGCCACCCTGGTTACTGAAGAGGCCACGTGTGATTTTAGATTTATTGCAGTACAAGAGATATTGCACTCCTGCCACCGTTTTTAATGCAGCATTTTCTGCTATTTTATCTGAGCACCACGACTATGTGGATGAGTCGAAACAAGGGGATTCCGTGGGTTGCTCAGTTGTTTTTCCGGATCGTGTCCTCAAGGTCCGCCTGCCTAAGACTTTTACTGTCTTTGATGCAGAATTGTCTGCGATCTTGCGGGCACTGGAGCCGATGAGACTTTCTTCCTCTCTTAAATTTCTTGTCTGTTCCGATTCACTCAGTGCCCTTCAATCCTTGCACCGTTTGTATCCGGCGGATAAAGTAGTCCAGACCATCCAGGATGTCCTCCGCCGATTACAGCGACTAGGGAAGGTTGTAGCTTTCTGCTGGGTTCCGGGGCATGTCGGCATTGCTTTGAATGAACGGGCAGATCTCGCAGCCAAGGAGGCGTGTCTTGATCCACACGTATCTCAGTGTGCTATCCCGTTGCACGCACTCACCTCGCTGTTGAGCTCCAGAGTCATGTGTCGGTGGGAGGATGAGTGGCTGGAAGTGACTGACAATAAGCTCCGTCTAGTCAAGGCCACAACGCGTGTGTGGTGTACTTCCTTTCATCCCCATCGACGGGACGAGGTTCTCCTCTCTCGGCTTCGAATAGGCCACAGCCCTATGACGCATGGCTTCCTGCTCCGGCGAGAAGACCCTCCATTGTGTGGTGCTTGCGGCGTCCAGGTCACTGTGAGCCACATTTTACTGGATTGTCTTTTATTTTCTGACCAGGGGGCCTCGGCTGATATGCCAGTGGACCTGCCAACTCTTTTAGGCAACACTCGGACGAATGTGGTTAAAGTTTTAAAGTTCTGTGCCTTGTCAAATGTTTTTACAAAGATTTTAGGGAGCGGATTTTAATTTGCTCACTGTGTGACAAGCTCGCCCATCTTTTCTGTAAGTGGCCAGCCAATGACACATTCCTGTGTCATTCTTGTTGCTATGTTTTCCCTTCCCTTCGGTTATACTTTCTTATGTAGTAATTTCCCTCTTTTCCTGTTTTCTTTGAATGTGTTTTTCAGTTTTATTAGGTCTCTCCACATTCGTTCCTTTTAATGTGTGTCAGGGCGCTGATGACCTCGATGTTGAGCGCCCATAAACCCCAACACACACACACACACACACACACACACACACACACACACACACACACACACACACGCGCGCGCACACACAACACCGGCCCATGACTTTGTCGGTTGCTTCCTGAGCCTGTCATTCTCTTTCTCTAATTCCTCTATCCTGCCCTCTAGCTTGGCGTTGGCAATTGACCATGCCGCCAGCTCATTCTTGAGTGTTTGATGGCTGCCTGACTGATTTTCCCATTCTTAACATTTTGGTCAATAAATTGGCCTAACCTCATAAAACGCTCTATGGTACCTTCCTCCGTCGCTTGATTCAAGCCATCTTGTGGCGAGAGATCAGCTATCATAGAAGCCCTCGCGGGCGCACTCGATTCGCTTGTCTCATCTGTAGCCATCATTTCATATTTGACAAGCGAAAAAATTGGGAGCCACGTCTCTTGCCCCAGCCCCCAGGGGCTCAGCATTCGTTTGCTGGGTACGGGCTTGGCGACCCCGGGGTTCCTGAGCTGGGGACTGGTAAGCACCGCCAGTCCCCTGTCACCGTAACCTCTAAGCATACTTCAACGACCACTGTGCGGCGCGGCGGTGGAATGTTGTGTGTGTCAGGGAATGGGGATCTTGGCTTGACCGCCCGGATCGCGAGGATGGAATCAACCTCTATAAAAAAAAACCTCAATCTCAAGGTGTGCTGCGCGCTGATGAGATGCATGGCTGTTGAGGTGGAACAGTCGATAGCGGGCAACCTCTGGGGAACCTGCCGCACCTCAGTTGTATAAGGCTTACCTAGGCACGCGGGGCTCTGTCTAGGTGGACTTCTAGTTCCCTAGCTGCTCCTGGGACCGAGATGGATCCTTCGAAATTCTCTTTTCTTCCTCCCAGCGGAAAGGGTGGGCCGCTGGAAGGTTCTAACACCCAGTCTCTTAAGAGGGCCCGTGCAGTCAGTCCCCCTGACTCCGGCGCTTCTTTGAAAAGTCCAGTCTTAGGTAACAGAATGCATTCTGGTAATCCGAATGCGTTTCTCATTGTGAAACGGAAGGAGGGTAGTTTCGAGAAGGTTTCGCCCTTCTATATACAAAAGGGATTGGAGGGAATCTGTGGCTCCTTAAAATCGGTGAAGCGCTTACGTAATGGGACCTTGCTAGTGGAAACTTCCACTTCCCAGCAAGCAACTAACCTCCAATCTGCTAAGTGCCTTGGAGAGTATGCCATAGACGCCGAACTGCACAGCACCTTGAACTATAGCAAGGGTGTTGTGACATGCCGGGATCTAGCTGATATTCCCAAGGAAGAACTGCAACGTGAGTGGGCTCCGGAAGGTATTGTTGATGTCCAACACATCATGAAGAGGGTTGATGGCACTCTTGTCAAATCCGACTCCTTTATTCTGACCTTCAGTAGCACCACAATTCCTGAACATGTTAAAGCTGGCTTCCTTCGTCTTAGTGTGAGGCCTTATTTCCCGGCCCCAATGCACTGTTTCAAATGCCAGCGTTTTGGGCATACCACCTTAGGCTGTAAAGGCGAAGCGACTTGTGGAAACTGTGGTCAGGCTGCTCATGAAGGAGTTGGTTGCTCGTCTCCGGCTAAATGTATTAATTGCTCTGGGAACCACCCTGTTTGGAGTAGGGACTGCCGCATATTTTTAGAGGAACGCAAGGTCCAGGAAATCAAAACAACCAAGCGTATCCCCTATGGTGAGGCCAAGAAGATTTATAAGTCGATGCAACCTCCCACATTTGCTACATCTTTTGCTTCCCTGGTACAGAAGCCTACTCCAAAAAACGATGCCTCAACGCAGACTGAGGTGGTGAGTGTTGGCACTAACACCTGTAGCTGCCAGTGCACTTGCAACGCAGCCAGTGTTCCAGAGCCAGTAGCCCCTACTCGAACGGCAGACAAAAGTACAGTGGCGGACTTGGTCCAGCCCCTCGCACCTCCAACAGCTGAGGTTGTCCCCAAGCCCAGTGCGCCACTTACCACTCCCACATCCGCTCCCCAAAAGTCCACCAAGCCACAGAAAGCTACTGTGCAGCAGCAACAGCGGGTCAAATCCCGTGGTAAACCATCTGACCATGCGGATGTTGTTTTACGCAAGGCTTCATCTGACTCTTCCCCAGAGTTGATGGAGTACGATGTATGTGTGGGGCAATCATCTCGTCCCACGCCTGCCCCTCCACCTGCTGCGGTCTCCCCACCCCGTCGGAGAGACAGGATGAAGGTGCTACCCCCAAAATAGATGGCTCCCATACTCCAGTGGAACTTGCAAGGGTTCAGGACGCATGTGGAGGAACTTCGTCTACTTTCTCAGGGTAGACCACTGTGTCTCTGTCTCCAGGAGACGTATTTCCATCCATCATACTCCCCTGAGATACGAGGCTATACACTCCACAAAAAGGACGACCTGCGTGGAGAGAGAGCTAGAGGAGGTGTAGGTATTTTCGTCAGGACGGACTACCATTCCTCGCCTCTCTCACTTACGACGACTCTACAGGCCGTCGCTGTGTCTGTGCACATGCGTCATCCATTGACTGTATGTTCACTTTACTTGCCCCCACATGATGCTCTTGATGAAGCGGCCCTCACCGACCTTCTTACACAGCTCCCCCAGCCATTCATTATTTGTGGTGATTTTAATGCCCACAATGTGCTTTGGGGCTCTGCAATTACCTGTCCCAGGGGTAGAGCAATTGAGAGGCTTCTCCTGTCATCCTGTGCCTACTTGCTCAATGGAGGACAGAGTACTCATTTCTGCACGGCGACTGGGTCGTTCTCTGCCATTGATCTCTCACTTTGCTCTCCAGCTCTTGCCGCTAGTGCTCACTGGGAAGTGGTCGCTGACTTGCACGGCAGTGATCATTTCCCAATCTGGATTCACCTGCCAGATGGCGTGGGCCCCGAAAGGAGACCACCACGATGGGTACTCAGTGGAGCTGACTGGACACTTTATAGCCAGTTGGCCCAATTCGAACACTGTGCGAATGTTGAGGTGTGGGTGGATCATATTACCAAAACGGTCCACCATGCCGCTGCGGCATCCATTCCACAGTCCACAGGCCACCGGGAAAGGCCACCTGTGCCTTGGTGGAGTGACGAATACCGCTCTGCAATCAGGACCAGGCGTGCGGCTCTGCGGCGGTTCAAGTGTCGGCCGACTGCTGAGAATCTTGCAGCCTTTCGGGTGGCGAGGGCGAGATGTCGCCGCATTATTCGTGAGAGCAAGAAGAGGTCGTGGCAAAAGTTCCTGAACACCATTACTCGTTCCACCAAAAGTTCCATTGTGTGGGAGACCATTAGGAGAATTTCTGGCAGAGGAGGGAGGTGCCCCATAGCTGCTGTAATGAATAACGGCACTCTCCACACAGATCCGCGAGACATTGCCCAGACTATGGCAGCATATTTTGCGACAGTTACTGCCACAACCAGTCAGGATCCAGGTTTCCAGCGCCATAGAGCGGTTGCTGAGAGGTGTAGTCTGAACTTCCAGCCCACCTCTCATGAAGTTTACAACTGCCCTTTTTCTATGTGGGAGCTGGATTCTGCATTGTCTGGAGCTCGTGACACTTCCCCTGGTCACGACAGGATCCATTACAGTATGCTATGGCACCTCACAATGCGCAACAAAGAAATCCTCCTCGCACTTTTTAATGCCATTTGGGCGTCGGGTCACTTTCCTGACGCGTGGCGTGAGGCAGTTTTAATCCCTTTTTTAAAACCTGGGAAAGACCGCTCGAGCCCAAGTAGCTACCGTAGTATTGCCCTCACTAGTTGCATAGGGAAGACCTTGGAGCGGATGGTCAACCGCCGCCTTGTCTGGATGTTAGAATCCCGGCAACTACTTAGTCGCTATCAGTGTGGTTTCAGGAGGTTTCGTTCCACCTTCGATAACCTTGCCCTCCTGGAGGCGGCTATCCAACAAGCTTTTCTACGCCGTCATCACCTTATAGGTGTATTTTTCGACATTGAGAAGGCCTACGATACCACTTGGCGGCGTCTCATCCTGGAGCAGCTTCACGAATGGGGTTTTCGTGGTTGTCTTCCTCTTTTTATTCAGTCTTTCCTCTCGCCACGATATTTTAGATACCGAATTGGTGACGTCCTGTCTGATCGCTTTGAGCAGGAGAATGGTGTCCCTCAGGGTAGCGTTTTAAGTGTGACTCTATTTGCCATCGCTATTAATAGCATTACGTCCCTAGTGAAAAGTCCTGTCCAGTGTTCTTTGTTTGTGGATGATTTCTCTTTGTTCTGCTCTTCTTCAAGCCTTGCAACGACAACTCGTCAGTTGCAACTTACGATTAGGCGTTTGGATGACTGGGCGCTGAAGAGTGGATTTAAGTTTTCCACCGAGAAGTCTGTATGTGTTATTTTTAACCGTTCTCGTTCGATTTTAACCTTTCCTGAGTTGCGCTTGAGGGACACTATTCTTTCTTTTAAAGACACGGTGAGATTTCTGGGGCTCATTTTTGACTCGAGGCTCACGTGGTTACCTCATCTTAAAGACCTGAAACGGCGGTCGCTTCAGGCTTTAAGCATTTTAAAATGTCTTAGCCACAGTACATGGGGAGCTGACAGGACTTGTCTGCTCCAGTTTTACAGGGCGTTTGTGCGATCTCGGCTCGATTATGGGTGCACGGTGTATGGGTCTGCGAGGCCTTCGTACTTAAAGATTTTGGACGTTGTCCACCATGAAGGGCTGCGGTTGGCCACTGGGGCATTCCGAACTAGCCCCATACCAAGCCTCTGTGCAGAGGCTGGTGAACCGCCACTTCATATGCGGCGACGGCTACTTACGGTACGCCGGGCGTATAAAACTTTGTCCACACCGTACACACCTGCATACCATACCGTTGCTCAGCCTCCTCTGGCACGGTTATTTCATAACCGGCAACGTGCGACGCAGCCCTATGGGATTCGCGCACAGGATTGCCTCGCTGCGGTTGGAGCAGATCTCCACCTTGGTTCCTCCGGAGACCCAAACTTATTTTAGATTTGACTCGTTTTAAGAAGGATGGCACGCCAGATTTTACATTCCAGTCACTTTTTTTTAACATTTTAGATGTGCATCACGGTTTCACTGTGGTTTACACTGATGGCTCCAAACAGGAGAATTTCCTTGGCTGTTCTGTGGTGTTCCCTGACCATGTTACCCGGATTCGCCTCCCTGCTGAATATACCGTTTTCGCAGCGGAGCTCCACGCGATCCTGACGGCACTGGAGCATCGTGTTCGGGGCGATCGATTTCTTCTCTGCTCCGATTCTCTTAGTGCCTTACAATCGCTGCAGAACCTGTACCCGACTGAAGAGATGGTCCAGCTGATACATAGCCAACTGTACTTGCTCCAACAGCGGGGTAAAGAGGTATCCTTCTGCTGGGTGCTTGGTCATGTCGGCATATGGGGCAATGAACAGGCTGATCGGGCTGCCAAGGAGGCCTGCAGAGAGCATGATGTGGTCCAGTGTCTTATCCCCTTGCAGTCAGTCATCGCTGCACTCCACAGGAAGTGCATGGAGTTGTGGGAGGACGAATGGCTGGCGGTGACGGCCAATAAACTGCGGTCGGTAAAGTCAACCACTCGGCCGTGGCGTTCCTCCTGCCGGTTGCTCAGGCGGGAAGAGGTGGCCCTCACACGTCTGCGGATTGGGCACTGTCCTGTGACGCATAGCTATTTATTACGGCGGGAGGATCCTCCGTTTTGTGACGCTTGTGGTGTGCACATCTCTGTCCGGCACATTTTAACACCCCCCAGGGGCTCAGCATTCATTTGCTGGGTACGGGCTTGGCGACCCCGGGGTTCCTGAGCTGGGGACTGGTAAGCGCCACCTGTCCCCCGTCACCGTAAGCTCTGAGTACACTTCAGCGACCACCGTGCGGCGCGGCGGTGGAATGTTGTGTGTCTCAGGGAATGGGGATCTTGGCTTGGCCGCCCGGATCGCGAGGATGGAACAAACCTCTATAAAAAACCCCTCAATCTTCCGGTGTGCTCCGCGCCTATGAGATGCATGGCTGTTGAGGTGGAACAGTCGCAAGCGGGCAACCTCTGGGGCACCTGCCACACCCCAGTTGTATAAGGCTTACTCAGGCACGCGGGGCTCTGTCTGAGCGGACCTTTAGTTCCCTAGCTGCTCGTGGGACCGCAATGGACCCTTCGACTTCTACATTTCCCCCTACCAGTGGATTGGGTGGGCCGCTGGTAGGCAAACACACCCCTTCGAAAAAGCGACTTCGTGCTTCGAGTCCTCCAGCTCCTGGTGTTGCTAGAGATTTATCAGACTGTTGTAACAGAGCACATGCTGATAATCAGAATGTGTTTTTGATTATTAAACGAAAGGAGGGTAGCTTTGAGAGGGTTTCTCCCTTTTACATCCACAAGGGTCTTGAAGGAATTGCAGGTACACTGAAATCTGTTAAGCGACTGCGCAATGGTACTCTCTTAGTTGAGACTTCTAGTTCCCGTCAAGTCGCTTCTCTTCGGAAAGCACCCTGTCTCGGAGAGTACGCTATCGAGACCGAGCTCCACTCCACACTCAACTATAGTAAGGGTGTTGTGACATGTAGGGACTTGGTGGATATCTCCACAGACGAGTTGAAATCTGAGTGGGCTGCCGAAGGTATTGTTGATGTGCAGAATATTATGCGGCGAGTCGATGGGGACCTAGTAAAATCCGACTCGTTTATTCTCACGTTCAGTTGCCCGCGACTTCCAGAGCATTTTAAAGCGGGGTTCTTACGTTTGCCAGTCCGGCCATATTTCCCCAACCCAATGCGCTGCTTTAAATGTCAGCGCTTTGGGCATACTACATTGGGGTGCAATGGGATAGCCACTTGCGGTAAATGTGGTCAGCCTGCCCATGAAGGAGCTGATTGTTCGTCGCCTGTGAAGTGCGTGAATTGCTCTGGGAGTCACCCTGTCTGGAGCCGGGTCTGCCCCATCTATCTCGACGAACGGAAGATACAGGAGATTAAAACATCTAAGCGCATACCCTATGGTGAGGCCAAGAAGCTCTTTAAGGCCATGCAACCTCCTGTGTTTACTACATCTTTCGCTTCCGTTCTGAAAAAACCGGTACAAATGGCCACTGTTGCTACGCAAACGGAGGTTGCTAGTGTTAGCACTAATACCTGCGTTTGCCAGTGCACTTGTGCTGCTGCGGTTGTTTTGCAACCTGCAGCTCTCCCCGCAACGTCGGACAAGGCCGTGGTTGCTGACATTGGGGTACTTCCTGCATCTTCCCCTATGGCGCCTTCTGCCCAGGCGAGTAAAGCTCCCACTGCTGACAAGGCTCTGCCTTCTAAGCCCCCTAAGACCAAGACGCCGAAGGTGAAGATTTTGCCACCTGCGGAGACTGATCAGGGTCGGTCCGATGACGAGGCCATCGTACTGTCTGACATCTCCCGTGGGTCGTCATCGGAGCTGATGGACATTGATGTCGACCGGGGGCGCTCTTCTCGCCCCAGGAATAAATCTCCGGCCAGTACGGGCTCTCCTCCAAAACACAGAGGCAGGGTGAAAGTTCAGCCACCCTGATCACTGGCTCCCATCTTACAGTGGAACCTGAATGGGTTCAGGACGCATGTGGCCGAACTACAACTCCTTGTACGAGAGTTCCCTTTGTGCTTATGTCTCCAAGAGACACATTTTCGGGCCACTGATGCTCCTTCTTTACGGGGCTATACCGTCTATCGGAAAGATGATCTGACGGGGGAAAGGGCAAAGGGTGGTGTTGCGGTTTTTGTCCGTGACATGCACCCCTCATCTGAGCTCCCTCTCGTTACAGACTTGCAAGCAGTTGCAGTTAACCTTCTTGTGGGTCGGAGGCTCACAGTCTGTTCACTTTACTTACCTCCTCAGGATGCGATAGACTCTGAGGCTCTCTCAGACCTTATTGGCCAACTTCCCCGCCCCTTTCTTCTCCTGGGGGACTTCAATGCTTATAATGTCTTATGGGGCTCGTCGACTACTTGCCCCAGGGGTCGCATTCTGGAACGCCTCATGGTGTCTGAAGAACTGTGCATCCTCAACTCTGGTGCCCCCACTCATTTCTGTACTGCTTCTGGGTCGTCGTCAGCTATTGACCTTTCCTTTTGCTCTCCAGCACTAGCGGATTCTGCTCTATGGGAGGTTGATGCTGACCTCCATTCTAGTGACCACTTCCCCCTTTGGATTCGCCTCCTGGATGAGGCTATGGCATTTCCGGTACCGCCCCGGTGGCACCTCTGCAGGGCTGACTGGACACTTTTTAGCCACCTGGCCGTTTTGGAACACCGTGACAGCGTCCACGAATGGGTAGACCATGTTACAGCTGTGATCTCCCATGCTGCTGAATTGTCAATCCCACGGTCATCCGGTCATCCCAAGAGGCGTCCTGTCCCTTGGTGGACCCCTGAGTGCCGCTCAGCCATCCGAGCCCGCCGTGCCGCTCTGCGCCGCTTCAAGTGCCGTCCCACGGCTGACAATCTTGCAACCTTTAGGGTGGCAAGGGCTAAAGCGCGACGCGTGATTAAAGAGAGCAAACGACGGTCATGGCAATCGTTCTTGAACTCCATCTCCCGCTCCACTAGTTCTACGAAAGTATGGGAAGCCATCAGGAGGATTTCCGGGAAACTCGGCCAGCTACCCGTCACGGCCTTGCTGCATCAGGGAAGTCTCCTCACGGCGCCGAGAGACATTGCCCAGACACTGGCCATGCATTTTGCGGAATCTACCGCCACTATTAACTGTGATCCAGATTTCTGCCGCTACCGCACTGCCATCGAGAGGGGTCACTTGGATTTCCGGTCTCCTAATTCTGAACCCTACAACTGCCCCTTCACAATGTGGGAACTGGATTCGGCGCTGTCTGTGGCTCATGATACTGCGCCTGGTCATGATCAAATCCGGTATAGCATGCTGCGGCACTTGTTACTGCCTTCCAAGGAAGTTCTCCTGAATTGTTTTAATATGATATGGTTATCCGGCACGTACCCTGACTCGTGGAGGGAAGCGATTTTGATACCCCTCCTCAAACCAGGGAAGGACCGAACGCATCCCAGTAGTTATCGAAGTATCGCCTTGACGAGCTGTGTCGGGAAGACGTTGGAACGCATGGTCAATCGTCGCCTGGTTTGGCTGCTCGAGACCAGGCAGCTCCTTAGCCCCTCTCAGTGTGGCTTTCGGAGATGGCGTTCCACTATAGACAACTTGACCCTGCTTGAGGCGGCCATCCAGCAGGCCTTCCTGCGTAACCAGCATTGTCTAGGTGTATTCTTTGACATTCATAAGGCGTATGACACTACTTGGCGCCGCCATATCCTCAATCAACTCCATGAGTGGGGCTTTCGTGGCCGTCTCCCCATCTTCATTCGGTCCTTTCTTTCCCACCGCCTCTTTCGCTATAGGGTTGGTAATGTGCTATCTGATTTGTATGTGCAGGAGAATGGTGTTCCTCAGGGAAGCGTTTTAAGTGTCACCCTCTTTGCCGTCGCCATTAACAGTATTACGTCCACTATCCGGAGTCCTGCCCAATGCTCCTTGTTTGTGGACGATTTTGCTGTTTTCTGTTCTTCCTCCAGTCTTGTCACTGCTGGTCGACAGTTGCAGCTTACGATACAGCGATTAGAGGCATGGACTGCGAAGACGGGTTTTACCTTTTCTGCAGACAAATGTGTGTGTGTTCATTTTAATCGTTCTCGACGTGCTTTTACCCCCCCTGAATTGCGTCTGAGGGACACCATTCTTCCTTTTAGCGACACTGTGCGGTTCCTGGGCCTCACTTTTGATTCAAAGTTGTCGTGGTTGCCTCACCTTAAAGACCTCAAGGTGCGGGCCCTGAAGGCACTGAATATTTTGAAGTGTCTGAGCCATCGGTCCTGGGGAGCAGATCGGGCGCGTCTGCTGCAGTTTTATAGGGCTTTCGTCCGATCGCGACTTGACTATGGTTGCACCGTGTATGGGTCAGCAAGGCCTTCGTATCTGAAGATTCTTGACGCAGTACACCATGAGGGTATCAGGCTGGCCACTGGTGCCTTCCGTACTAGTCCCATCCCCAGCCTGTGTGCTGAGGCAGGGGAACCGCCGCTCGCCATCCGGCGGAAACTCCTCATGGTGCGACGGGTGTGTCAATTCCTTGCCTGTCCTACCTCCCCTGCGTACCCTACCGTTGCCCGACCGCCTATGGAACGTCTCTTTTCCAGTCGTCCCAGGGCAACGAGACCATTTGGGATTCGTGCCAAGCATTTGCTTGAGTCCCTTGGTGTGGAGCGTGTGGCCCCCAAACGACAAGGTTTTACTCGCCTGCCTCCCTGGTTGCTCCCGAGGCCCAGCGTCCTTTTAGACTTGTCGGAGTACCGGAGGAGCTGCACTCCTGCGTTTGTTTTTACCGCCTTATTTTATGATATTTTAAACCAGCATCCCGACCATGTACCAGTATTTACGGATGGCTCTAAACAGGGGGACTCTGTTGGTTGTGCTGTTGTTTTCCCTGATCGAGTCGTCAAGTTACGCCTTCCTGCGGCGTTTACCATCTTTGATGCCGAATTGTTTGCGATCTTGCGGGCTTTGGAGCAGATGAGATGTGTTCCCAGTCGTAAGTTCCTCATCTGTTCTGACTCCCTGAGTGCCCTTCAGACCATGCAACACTTGTACCCGGCGGATACGGTCGTCCAGAACATCCATGATGCCCTCCTCCACCTGCAGCGGCAGGGGAAGGAGGTTTCCTTCTGCTGGGTGCCGGGGCACGTAGGTATTAGGGGAAACGAGCTGGCGGATGTGGCTGCCAAAGATGCATGTTCCCTCCCTCACGTTGTTGACTGTGCCGTCCCCCTCCATGCTGTTACCTCCCTCCTGCGTTTTCGCGTTATGCGTCAGTGGGAAGAGGAGTGGCTGGCAGTCAGTGAAAATAAGCTACGTCTGGTCAAGGCCACCACGCGGCCATGGCGTACGTCCTACCAGTCATGCAGGCGGGATGAGGTTCTCCTCACTCGCCTCCGCATCGGGCACAGTCCCTTCACACATGGTTTTTTACTCCGGCGGGAGGATCCCCCAATCTGCAGTGCTTGTGGCGTCCAGATTACTGTCCGCCACATTTTACTTGACTGTCTTTTATTCTCTGACCAGAGGGCGGTGGTTTCTTTGCCACCGGATTTGCCCTCTATTTTGAAAGACGACGCAACGTCTGTGTTTAAGGTTTTACGGTTTTGTGTCCTGTCCAATTTGTTGCCACGGCTTTTAGGGAGAGGTTTTTAATGTGCAGCTAGATGACTGGCTCACCCAGATTTTAGGTAAGAGGTCCGCCAGTCACGAATACCTCCTTGTTTCCCTTCGGTTTCTGTCCTCCCTTCCTTGTGTTTCCTTTCCTTTTTTAGTGCACTCCTTCTCCTCTTGTTTTGCCTCGGTATGTGCGGATTTGGAACTGCGTCAGGTCTGTCTCTTTTAGCTGTTCCCCTTGTTCGTTGTTCGTCTTAGTCCCTTCACTGCATGTGTTCCTGTTTTTTATGCGTTTGGGCGCTGATGACCCTGCTGTTTAGCGCCCATAAACCTCAAACACACACACACACACACACACACACATTTTAACAGACTGCCTTTTATACCGTGATGCAAGGGCAGAAGCACAAGTTGATGGGGATCTGCCTTGTGTTTTAGCTGACGATGAGACGTGTGTGTCTAGGGTTTTTAAGTTCTGTGATGTGTCTGGACTCTGGCCTAAACTTTTAGGCTGGAGGTTTTAGTGTGTTGCAGAGTGGCTGACTCCTCCCCTTTTTTTCCTTGCGGTCAGCCAGCCACTTCCATCTGCTACATTGTTTTAGCTCCCTCTACCATTTTCTTCCTGTGTTGTCCATGTTTTACTGCTGACGCCCTGCTTCATCCCACGCTTCGGTGTGGGTGAGCACATTTTTTCAATGATTGTTCCCCGTGTTTTATTTTCCATTTTATGTCAATGTTCTGAGGGTTTTTTTTTTTCTTGACACCCGTCTCACTATGATACTGCACGGGCGCTGAAGACCTTGCTGTCGTGCGCCCCCAAAACCCCTCTACTACTACTGTCTCTTGCCCCAGACCGGCTCCTCTGGCATGGGGGGGGGGGGGGACTAAAGTGCAGCTCGTCCACTGGCCTCACCCCTAGACCAAGGACCTCTCAGAGCTGCCAGGTTCAGTGCGGCGTTTCCAGCGCACTGGTCCCCTTCGATAACTAGCACCTCCGATTTCACCTATCTCGCACCGGCAAGTATACCCCGCACTCCGGGGAGGCGGATACACCTCCCGCCCTTCGCCCCCCTACTGGCCCAAGTTTCCACCTGACGGCCGAGGACCCACTCCTACTCAGGTGGTGGGCTAGTCACCCAGTCGTCCGAGGGTCTGGGCCCATCTAACCTCACCCAGGCTGTGTTACCACCTCCTGGGCTTGGCGGAACACGCCTCGGAAAACCAGAGGCGCGGCGAAGCACACTTGCCGACTTTGGGCAGGATCCCACGACGGCAAGCCAGCCACCGGCGTAGGGACACAGTTGGTGTGTGCCCCTGAGCTCTGGGGAGTGGCAGTGGCAGGCCAGCGCAACATGTCACAGCCGAAGCTAACGCCACGTCGCACCCGCTCCGCACCACCTCTTAGACCAGAGCCTTGGGGGGACAGGTGTGGTGTCCCCTGTTGCGCAACTCCCCCTGCGCCATGCACCCTTTGCTTTCGCTTTGGGTTGGGAGACCTTTAACGTCGTCCAGGACGTGAGGAACTACAGCAGCCAGGCTGCAGGGCTCTGGGATCGTCGTTTGACTTACCCTCATGCCCTCGCCCAGCTGCCAAGCTCGACTCGAGAGACAGATGGTGTGTCTCTCGTAACGCAGCTTCCCCTGCGCCATGCACCCTTTACTTTCGCCTCGGGTTGGGGGTGTTTAACGTCCTACCTTGACGGGAGTTTAACGTCCTTCCTTGACACAACGACAACCCTCACCTTTCCACAGCCCGGAGATGGTATGAAATTGTGATGATGTTGAACGAATGATGGAATGGCCCGGGTCTTATGTTGTGGAGTTTGACATCATCGAGACGGTGCGGCACTCAAACCCGAGTTACGTTCCCCTGAGCGCCTCCACACGTACTGGGAGATCATGGCCGACCATGTCTCACCCACCGCTTTTGATAATTCACGGTGGGCCAGTGCGGATCAGTGAGGATTGCACCCAGTTAAGGGCTAGCCTTTTAACGTCATGCATGGACGGCCCTTCCCGTGTTAGCTTCACCCCATCTAGGGGACTACTGAGCGCCGGAGCCACGTCAAGGCCACGGGATAGGACATTGCAATCTCCGCCCCACTCAGGTTCCTCTGAGCCGCAGAGCAGAAATCTGAAGATTTCCAGGAATCAGAGGGTCTCCTGGCGGTTTTAACCCAGTTTCGGAAGGTAACACACCTCCCCAAGGCGGCGCCACGCAGACTGCTTTCCCGTGCGAAGTACTTGCACTACGTACTCGGTCAACAGAGCCGCGACACCGAGAAGCAGTGTCGCGCCGCGACCTAGGTTTTTGAGGTGCAGGGGCCTTTGGCGGAGCGCAAGCAGCTACAGAAGCGGGAATCGATTCCGGAGGAAGTGAAACGGGGGCAGTACGCAGACGGACAGGTCCCGACGCCGATGTCTCAGACACTTTTTGTGACGACACAAAGACCCATTCGACAGGAATAGATTCGGACGGGTCAGATTGAACATGTACCTCAACATGAGATACTTCCGTTCGAACAACGTCCGTCACGACAGCATCTGGGGGCACCGGGTTCGACGCTACGTCAGAGACAACAACCGGAGCGGGTTCTGAACCTGTCTCTGTCGACCCGGACGGAATGTCCGACTGTGAAACAAGAGAAATATCAACATCAGCAGGCGGAGGCACGACCGACACGACCGAACCGACATCAACAACAGGGACGACAGGCGTTACGTCCATTGCAACAGGGGTGTCAACACGGCGGGCGGGCGAATGGGGTGCACCTAATGCTACCGCCACCCACGTTGTCTATGCGTCACCGTTACCGGACGCCTACGACGCGGACAATGTTGTCTAAAGTGGTCCGTTTCATTACAATAGGAACAGGTTTGTGGTTTTACACTGTATGTAATAAAAACACGATGACCGGCCATATACAAGAATGACGGAACATGCTTGCCAACAATCATTCTAACGCTGCGAATACCATTTTCAACTTGAAAAGGGTACGCAGGTGACCACTTTTCTTTAATAACTGACAACACAGTGCCATAAGGGCCAAGACAACGTGAGATGGTCTCGTTTTTAACCTCAAATGGAAGATTAAACACACGCACGTTACGAACACCAAAGCCTGCATTTGAGATGTTAACATTACTAACACTTCCGTCGGTATGTTTAAATTTCCGGACACCATCATTTACGGTCACGATACTATCACAAAGATCGGAATTACTCAGCTTTACGAAAATAGAATTTAAGAACGTATCTAACTGCAATCAGAGTACATCAGTGTCGGTTAATTGTAAATCACTGTTAATCCAATGGCAAATTTCCAACGCGGACGGACGGGTTACATTACGGTCAAATTCACACGGACTGTTGTTTTCGCGATCTTCAGAATCCATGAGTACTCACAGTTCAGATGAAAAACAGCAGTGCATTCGCACCATTCCTATACAAGAATACTTTGCTCGACTGCCGCTCGCTGCCGTTTGGGTCGTGGCCCATATAACATCGCAAGCACGAGAAACGTCTGCAGGAGGAGACGAGACGAGTAAAGAATAAATTTATGATTACATATCGAACTAGGAATTGTACACCGCTACAGAGCAACAGGCGCTGATGTATTTCAGAACATATCTGCCGATTTGTACTGTTTTGTCGTTTTCAAAGACTTTCTGGCGAACTTTGTTAGCACATTCTCCCTCAAACTGAGATAATTACTGCAATTTCGTACCTTATGGTCATTACAGTAGTTTAAAATGCTTAAGGAAATATCTTTGTCACAACAGAAAGGTGGTATGGAAACGAGGGTGGCGGCAAAAAAAGAAAAAAATGTGTAGGGGAGCCAACAACACCTTTTTTTTCCAACAGCAATTTTTTTTTTTTTTTTTTTTTTGTTTGATTACAAACGGTCGGGCAACGAGCGTGGCAGGCAGGCGGCGGCAATGAGGGCAGGGGTCAATCAGTCTGAGGCCTGGCCACAGTGACGCCCCCACACCCGCCATCACTCATATTGACTGTAAAACAAATAATATTTCGTGTGTTAGAAAAGGGAAAACGCAACAGTCTAGGTATAGAAGAAACAACATGAAACAAACGCTACTTTAAAGCACCGGTGACACCAGTGTTAAATTCCACATCGACAAAAAGTCCAAAAAGTGTCGAGCACAGACACGTGACGAGAATTTGGAGCGCTCCACAATAAAAGAAATGAAAAAAATGAAAAAAAAATGCAAACAGTCACCACCAGCAATTATAATTGAAACATCAGTAACTAATCTCGTCACGCCACAAACGGGAAAAAAAACTAATAATACTGACACACATATCAAACAAGAAGTTTAGCAGTAACGTCCAGAAAAAACTGAAAAGACTTCTGATTTCGTTCGGTAGTCAAGTTTCGTCAATTTTCGTCCCACACAAAATAGTCACATTAACTCATATTGTGTCGCTCAAGGGCAATAGAAAATATGAGAGAATAACGTCCATGTTACGCAGGTACTGACAGTCGTGCAAAAGCATGCGCTAGTGCGACCTGCAAAAAATTTGCAAAATTTCGCCGATAGTGTGGCGATGTCTGAATCTGAGTATGGTGGGTCCATAAAAATGTTAGGAAGTCCAAATCGGTACACAACTTTAAGTAGAATATAGCAAAAACTGTGTGGCCAAAGATCCACACCATGGCATTTCGCTTGGTGGTGGGGTAGACGACACACTGCGGAATTAATACATCATCCACAGTAACGGTTCGAGTGTCCACCCTCTGAATCAGACGGATCATATCCCTGGCGACGTCCCAAATACGGCGGAAGCCGTCACACGCAAAGCGGTGTTCAAGAGTATCGTCGGCAGTACACATATCACACACTCCAGACTGGATAAGGTCAATGGAATGAAGTTTGGAGTTGGTGGGGAAGGTGCGATGCACCACCTTGTACCACACAGCGTGTATGGAAGCCGGGAGAACTTTGTTGGCGAGGTTTTGCCACACCGCCACCCCCCCTGCGGGTTCGGGGGTAAGAATAGGCCCGCGGTATTCCTGCCTGTCGTAAGAGGCGACTAAAAGGAGTCTCAAACGTTTCGGCCTTCTGTTATGGTCCCCTCTTGGGTTTGACCTCCTTTTTTCTTCCAAATTTCCGTCGTCAGTGCGTGCCATTTGGGGAAGGACACCTTACGTGGTGTTTTTGTATTGGTCCATCATGCTCCACCATCTTGCATGTTACCTATTGTCGTGTGGGGGGGACTACGCCCAACATCTTCTGGGTGGTCTCCTTCTCGCCTTGTGCGCACTCTTCTTCTTAGCGCCTACGACAACTGTGGACCCTTTACACACCTAAAATCCAGCACGGTAGCCAGTCCGTTGTGGTGGGGTCGTCATGTACCCTCTTGGTGGTAGCCCCCTGACCACGCAGGGATCGCACTACAGATGCCTGAGCTGTTTCCTCCCCATGCATGCCAAGGAGTATGTGCCCATCTTGTCTGGGGCACGGGGACTCCGGGCAACGGGATATCGGCCAGGTACCCGTTGCTTTGGCTGGGTGGCGCCCTTGGGGAGAGCCCTCGTTCGGAGTAGGTGGCATCTGGGCGGATGTGGCGCAATGAAGCGCAATAAATCACATCAAGCTGGTGGTCGCACGGCCACCAGCGTCTCTAAGCGAGGTAGAGTCGACTTCGATGCTGCGCAGTATGACCCTCAGACGTTCCCCTCGTTGGCTGCGCCATGGGAGGGACGCCGATCTAGTGCCAAGCGGGAGCCTTACGTACCGCAATACCTTGTCTGCAGCAGGACTGATGGTGACTCCTTTCTTCCGACGAAGCCTATGTTTTTTGTGGAACACCTGGAGGATAAGTTTGGGGAAGTGGCGGGGTTGTCAAAAATGAGGAATGGGTCCATCCTCCTCAAGACGTCCTCCCCAGCCCAGTCACGAGCGTTGCTCTTGTGTGATAAGCTGGGTGACGTCCCTGTTACCGTCACTCCCCACAGTAGCTTAAATATGGTCCAGGGGATTATTTACCATCGTGACCTCTTGTTGCAATCCGATGACGAGCTGAGAGCCGACTTGGAACGACGTGGTGTGCATTTTGTCCGTCGTGTCCATCGAGGACCCAAGACAAACAGGGTGGCCACCGGTGCCTTTATCTTGGCCTTTGAGGGTGATGTCTTGCCCGAGAAGGTCAAGGTGATGGTTTACCGTTGCGACGTCAAGCCATACGTGCCTCCCCCGATGCGGTGCTTCCAGTGCTGGAAGTTTGGGCATATGTCCTCCCGTTGCCCATCCAGCGCTACATGTCGAGATTGCGGACGCCCCTCTCATCCTGATTCTCCATGTGCACCTCCGCCTGTATGTGTTAACTGTGGGGAGCACCACTCTCCATGCTCGCCGGATTGCCCCGTTCTTCATAAGGAGCGGAAGATCATGGAATTTAAGACCCTGGACCGGCTTACTTATCGAGAGGCTAAACAGAAATATGAAAGGTTGTATCCTGCTTCCCTTCGAACATCTTATGCTGCAGCCACGTTATCGTCGCCCGCACGAGCGACGGTTGTCGCTTCATCTGTGCCGCCTTCAGTGGGCCCTCGGGGCCATGTATCTCTGTCTGCCCCCCTCGTGCCTGGGGGCAAGCCTTCCTCTCTTGCCCCCTTAGCAGTTGGGGGCAAACCCTCTTCTGTCGCTCCCCCCAAGCTTACTTCGGGAGTGACATCTGCTCCACAACCGGGAGGCTCGATTCCTCCCCCTCCCCCTCCTTCTCCGGCGGCGTTGCCTCCGCCGGTTCCTCTCTCGCGGAAGGGGTCCCTCGGGGCTCTCCCTTCCTCCGTTTCTTCTCCTTCCCAGCCAGATGTCAGCCAGTGGCTGAAGGTTCCGCCACCTGCTGGTCGTAGGGCTTCTGCGTCGTCGTCAGCCTCCGACGCTCCTTCAGAGAAGCTCTCCCAGCCCTCTCACCCTAAGGGCAGACGCGAGAAGAAGGAACGGAATGTGTCCAAGAAGAAGGACGTTCCGGCGGTTTCAGCACCGCCTGCTGTACATAGTCCTGGCTCCGGGGATGAGGTGGAGATCCTCGCCTCTGCCGCGGATCTCGCCCTCACGGAACCCTTGGGGGCCTCTCCTATGGACTCAGCTGACTCTCCCCCAGTGGCGGCGGTTGGCTCTGAAGCGCTGCCTGCCTCTTAGTCGCATTCACGCCCTCCCAGTCCCTTCCTGCTTCCATTCTCCAATGGAACTGCGGCGGTTATTTCCGCCACCTGCCAGAGCTCCGGATGCTTCTGAGTGATTCCCCTGTTCTCTGCATTGCTCTGCAGGAAACTTGGTTTCCTGCACTGCGGACCCCCGCCCTTCGCGGTTATCGGGGTTACTATAAGAACCGTGCTGCCTGTCAACGAGCGTCAGGTGGGGTTTGCCTCTTTGTTCACCACTCTGTCTGTAGCTCGCCAGTACCCCTTCAGACGCCTTTAGAGGCAGTTGCTGCCAGGGTTGAGCTCTCGCCGGCTATTACTGTTTGCTCTGTTTACATTCCTCCGGATGGGGAGCTCCCCCGCCATGTCTTGGCTGCGCTGCTGGCTCAACTCCCGCCACCATTGCTGCTTCTGGGCGATTTCAACGCCCACAATCCTCTATGGGGTGGGACTGTCTCCGATGATCGCGGTCGGGCCGTGGAGCATGTGTTGGCTCAGCTCGACCTTAGCCTCTTGAACACCGGTGCTCCCACGCATTTCAGTGTGGCCCATGGCTCGTTCTCGGCCATCGATCTCTCTGTTTGCAGCCCTGGACTTGTCCCATCCCTCCACTGGAGGGTGCATCCTGACCTCTGTGGCAGTGACCATTTTCCCATCTATTTGTCACTGCCACAGTGTCATTCTTCTGGGCGCTTGCCCCGCTGGGCTCTCCACAGGGCTGACTGGCCAGCTTTTACTTCCGCTGTAACCATTGCGTCTCCCCCACAGGGTGACATTGACGAGGTGGTCCGTGTTTTCACCACGTCCATCATTTCGGCGGCCGAGGCTGCTATCCCCCGTTCCTCTGGCCTCCCTCGGCGGAAGGCAGTCCCCTGGTGGTCGCCGGAGATTGCTGAGGCTATTCGCGACCGTAGGCGGGCTCTCCAGCGTCATAGGCGGCACCCGTCTCTGGAGACCCTCATCGCCTTTAAGAGGCTCCGTGCCTTCGCCCGTCGTCTTATTGCACGGCGTAAGCAGGAGTGCTGGGAGAGGTACGTCTCCTCCCTGGGCTCCCGTGTCTCGTCCTCGCACGTGTGGTCCCGGATCCGGCGGATTTATGGCTCCCAGACCCCTATGGGTGTCCCTGGGCTCTCCTTGGACGGCGCTGTCTGCACGGACGCTGCCGCCATTGCTGAACGGCTAGCCGCGCACTTTGCTCAGAGCTCTGCGACTGCATCCTATCCCCCCGCCTTTCGCTCTCTAAAGGAGCGAGCCGAGCGGACGCCGTTCTCATTCCACACGCGTCATTATGAAACATACAATGCTCCTTTCAGCGAGAGGGAACTCCTCGCTGCCCTCGCCGATTGCCCTGATACAGCACCAGGACCGGACTGCATCCACGCGCAGATGCTGAAGCATCTCTCCAGAGACTGCCAGAGACACATTCTCGCGATATTTAATCGCATTTGGAGCGAAGGCGTGTTCCCGTCGCAATGGCGGGAGGGCGTTATTGTCCCCATCTTGAAACCCGGTGCGGACCCACTGGCGGTGGACAGCTATCGTCCCATTACCCTCACCAACGTTTTGTGCAAATTGCTCGAACGTATGGTGGGGCGGCGTTTGTGTTGGGTCCTTGAGTCGCGCGGTCTCCTCGCTCCATCCCAGGGTGGCTTCCGTCGGGGCCGGTCTGCAGTGGACAATTTGGTGCGGCTGGAATCTGCTGTCCGTACGGCTTTTGCCCGACGTCAGCACCTTGTTGCTGTATTTTTCGATCTGCGGAAGGCGTATGACACCACATGGAGGCATCACATCCTCGCCACGTTGCATGGGTGGGGTCTTCGTGGTCGGCTCCCGGCTTTTCTTCAAAGCTTTTTATTGCGCCGCTCTTTCCGGGTGCAAGTCGGTGCCACCTCTAGTTCCTCTTATATACAGGAAAATGGGGTCCCGCAGGGCTCAGTGTTGAGCGTCTCGTTATTTCTAGTGGCCATTAATGGTCTGGCTGCAGCAGTGGGGTCGTCGGTGTCTCCTTCTTTGTATGCCGACGACTTCTGCATCTCATTTCGCTCCACGACTACGGGAGTCGCCGAACGCAGGTTGCAAGTCGCCGTTCGCAAGGCAGCATCATGGGCTCTGGCTCATGGTTTTCAGTTCTCTGCTGCCAAGACTCGGGTTATGCACTTCTGCAGGCGTCGGACGGTCCACCCTCATCCTGACCTTTACCTCGACGGCCACCTGCTTGAAGTGGTGGACACTTGCCGCTTCTTGGGACTCGTGTTTGATGCCCGGCTCACATGGGTTCCTCACGTTACTCAGCTGAAGCAAAAATGCTGGCGGCACCTCAACGCCCTCCGCTGCCTTAGCCACACGTCTTGGGGTGCAGATCGCTGCACGCTACTGCAATTGTACAGAGCCCTTGTGCAGTCCCGGCTTGATTATGGGAGCCTGGCCTATGGGTCTGCGTCACCCTCCGTGTTGAAGTTGTTAGACCCCATACATCACTGTGGGGTTCGGCTTGCAACTGGCGCTTTTCGCACCAGCCCCGTGGATAGTCTACTGGTGGAGGCCGGGGTTCCCCCGCTGCGGATTCGCCGCCATCGTCTGCTCGCCGACTATGCTGTCCACGTACATTGCTCGCCAGGCCATCCCAATCGTCGCCTGCTTTTCCCTGCCTTGGTCCACCACCTGCCCGAACGGCGACCTCGGTCTGGGCTTTCCGTAGCTGTCCATGTCCAGTCCCTGCTGTCAGAACTGGGGTCATTCCCTCTTCTGCCTCCCTTCCGGGTCCGTACACCTACGCCTCCCTGGTGTTTGTCCCGGCCGTCCGTCCATCTGGATTTGGCACAGGGACCTAAGGACTCGGTTCCGCCTGTGGCCCTCCGTCGCCGTTTTCTTGCGCTCCTCGACTCATTTCCGGGCTGTGAGCCTGTCTACACTGATGGTTCCCTGGTGGATGGTCGCACTGCCTACGCTTTTGCTCACGCTGCCCATGTTGAGCAACGCTCCTTGCCGGCTGGCAGCAGTATTTTTACTGCAGAGCTGGTGGCCATCTTGCGAGCTCTTGAGCATATGCGTTCCTGCTCAGATGCGTCCGTCGTCATCTGCAGTGACTCCCTGAGCAGCCTCCAGGCCATCGACCGCTGCTATCCCTCTTCTCCTCTGGTGTCCTCTATTCGGGAGTCTGTTTCCACCATTACCCACTCTGGTCGTTCGGTGGTTTTTGTTTGGACGCCAGGTCACGTTGGCATCCCGGGGAACGAACGTGTTGACAGGCTGGCCAAAGGGGCGATAAACGCCCCAGCTTTGGAGATCGGCCTTACGGCTCGCGACCAGCAGCTGGTGTTGCGCCGTAAGGTACTTGGGATGTGGGCTGCTGAGTGGCGTGGCATGACAGCCCCGAATAAACTACGGGCTGTCAAGGGGACGACCGATGTGTGGCGTTCCTCCCTGCGGGCTTCTCGCAGGGACTCGGTAGTCCTGTGTCGGCTGCGCATCGGCCATACCTACCTGACGCACGGCCATCTGTTACGTCAGGAGGATCCCCCCTTGTGTCAGTGTGGGTCCCGGCTGACGGTCGGCCACATTTTGCTGGAGTGTCCTCGACTGCGCACACTCCGGCAATCTTTTAATCTCCCGGGCACTTTGGCTTTGGTTTTATCCGACGATGCCTCCATGGCTGATACCGTTTTAAATTTTATCCGTGGTAGTCCGTTTTATGGTTCGATTTAGGGAGGTCCTGCGCCTTTCCCTTTCTGTGTCTATTGTCCTTGTGTCTGTTGCTGTTCTGGTGTGCCGTGAGATGGTTGACTCTTTCCCATTTTTGATCTCGTGGTCAGTCAACCAGTCTCCAGCCATCTTCCTTTCTTCTGTTTCTTTCTGTCTGGTGTTCCTCTGTCCTGTTCTTGTCTGTAGTGTTTGTTGCTGAATTTGTGTGCTTTTAGCGCCTGGGGGGACGTCTCCCCCCCCTTTGGTTTTTATCTGCTTCGTAGATTTTCGGCTCGCCTGATTTTGGAATGGGGGACTGATGACCTTCGCTGTTTAGTCCCCCTTAAACATCCAACAACCACCACCACCACCACCACCACACCGCCACCCAGTTGCAGCGTGGCAATCGATACTCCCACTTGCAGCGAATAGGAGGTCCGCGGATAGCATTGCAGACAGCGCTAACCGTATGGGCGGAGATGTCACAAAGCGTCAGGTAACTATTATCGAAATAGTAGCGGCGCACGTAAGAAAGATAAAACGGGATGTGCGACACAGAAACAGGTGCCACTGCAGAATGAGGACGATAATGATTAAAAACAACCGCGGTGGGACTGCAAGGTGCTTTCTGCATAACAGCGGTAATTCTCTTCCAAAAAAGTGCCGCACATTTGGCGGAAAAATCGACGAGTCCCAAACCGCCGTCGGACAGGCACAAGGTGCAGACAGCATGCGATACCTTAAAAATCTCCCGCCCCCCCCCCCCCCCACCACTCCATAAAAACCAGTAAACCGCCTGTTTGATGGCGCGCCCCAACTGCTGGGGTACCGAGAGAACCTGCGCAAGGTACCACGCCCTAGCCAAGCTGTGAACATTTATTAAATGCACCTTTTCCCGAAGGGCCAAATTTCGGACCACATAGATCTTTGCAACAGCACGCATCCGATGCAGCGTAGGCCGCCAATTTAATGCTTCCGTCTGCTGTGGGTTCGAAGATAAAAGGACCCCAAGAACTTTATGCTGCTGCCGTACACAAAACCAGTCCCTACGAAGGGTATGTGTGCGGGCGGTGAGCGGTAAAAGAACAGTTTTCCGGGTATTGACAACCGCCCCCGTAGCTCGTTCAAAGTTGTGCAGCACAACTTGCAACCTGTCAACATCGTCTAAATGCTCAATAGAGACGCCAAGGTCATCAGCGTATGCTTTACAAATCAATCTGGTAGCCCCCATCTGAATGCCGCGACATTCCTGACTGAGATAGCGGTGGAGGGGATCCAGCGCAATGGCAAAAAGCGCCATGGAAAGCGGACACCTCTGCCGCACAGAGCGACCCACACGAAAAGCAGGAGTAAGATGACCATTAACACAGATATGTGACGTACCATTTTGCAACAGATGCGTCACTAATTTGGTAAATTTAGAACCGAACCCCATGCGTACCAAAACCTGACGCAAATAAAAATGACTAATACGGTCAAAGGCATTCTTAAAATCAACTAATAAAATCGCCGCTGTCCGTAGCCGTGCACTTTTCACATAACCAATACAGTCCCTGTAAGCAAGGATAGCGTCAAAAATATTGCGATCGCGCACCGCACACGCTTGCTGATCACTAAGTACCGCCGGCAAAATGTTTTTAAGTCGCTGAGCGACGCAGCGCGTGACGATCTTGTAATCAACATTTAATAAAGTAATCGGACGGACAGCGTCGATATGTGGCACAGCATTTGATTTGGGAACGAGCGTCACAACCCCCTCCACAAAAGCAGCTGGTATAGTCACGCCATGTTGAATATCATTCACGAAACCCGCTAAAATCTCACTAAAAGATGAAAAAATTTCAAATAAAATTCCGCAGGAATCCCATCGGGACCCGGAGACTTCCCTTTGGGACTCCGCCGAACGGCGTCGAGAACTTCATCTGACGTAAAAGCGTCATTTAAATGATTCCTGTCCGGGCGAGTTAAAACATATGGTACAGTCTGCAAAAAATCTCGCAACGCGTCGGAATCCACGGCAACAGCACGGAAAAGCGAATCGAAATGTTCAAAAATATCTGTTTCAATTTCCGACTGTACAGAAGTTCGAACGCCGTTTCGCAGCTGCCAAACATTAATGCTCAAACGTTCGCGGCGATTGGGTTCCCTGTTTAAATGGTAAAAGGACAAAGGTTCCCCAGTAACAAGTCCTGCAGGCTGACTTCGGACGGTCACCCCATCACTAACGGCACGCATGTCAAGTAAAAGCTTAGCTTGAAATTGCTTCAGAGTAGGCAACAACTCGGGCTGTGACGTCACTCGCAACGCCAAGTCTCGTAAACAAGCCTGGCGGAAGCGAGCCGCTGCCCGACGCCAGCGTGCCGCCTCACGGCTGTAATCGATTAAAAAGTTCCTAATCGCTGGCTTAGCGATCTCAACCCACCACTCAGTGGTGCTACTATGACCGTCTCGAGTCCACACACGTGTCTTAACCACGTCCATCATTTCGGCGGCCAAGGCTGCCATCCCCCGCTCTTCTGGACTCCCTCGGAGGAAGGCTGTACCCTGGTGGTCGCCGGAGATTGCTGAGGCTATTCGCGACCGTCGGCGGGTACTCCAGCGTCATAGGCGGCACCCGTCTCTCGAGACCTCATCGCCTTCAAGAGGCTCCGTGCATTGGCCCGTCGTCTTATTGCACGGTGTAAGCAGGAGTGCTGGGAGAGGTATGTCTCCTCCTTGGGCTCCCATGTCTCCCCCTCGCTCGTGTGGTCCCGGATCCGGCGGCTTTACGGATACCAGACCCCTATGGGTGTCCCTGGGATCTCCTTGGACGGCGCTGTCTGCACGGACGCTACCGCCATTGCTGAACACCTTGCTGCGCACTTTGCTAAGAGCTCTGTGGCTACAGCTCATCCCCCCGCTTTTCGCTCTCTAAAGGAGCGAGCCGAGCAGACGTCGTTATCATTCCACACATGTCGTTCTGAAAAATACAATGCTCCTTTCAGCGAGAGGGAATTCCTCGCTGCCGTCGCCGATTGCCCTGATACAGCACCAGGACCAGACTGCATCCACGCACAGATGCTGAAGCATCTCTCCAGGGACTGCCAGAGACACATCCTCACCATCTTTAACCGCATTTGGAGCGAGGGCGTGTTCCCGTCTCAATACGAGAGGGTCTTATTGTCTCCATCTTGAAACCCGGTGCGGACCCACTGGTGGTGGACAGCTATCGTCCCATTACCCTCACCAACGTTTTGTGCAAATTGCTCGAACGTATGGTGGGGCGGCGTTTGTGTTGGGTCCTTGAGTAGCGCGGTCTCCTCGCTCCATCCCAGGGTGGCTTCCGTCGGGGCCGGTCTGCAGCGGACAATTTGGTGCGGCTGGAATCTGCTATCCGTACGGCCTTTGCCCGACATCAGCATCTTGTTGCTGTCTTTTTTGATCTGCGGAAGCCGTATGACACCACATGGAGGCATCACATCCTTGCTACGTTGCATGAGTGGGGTCGTCGTGGTCAGCTCCCAGCTTTTCTTCAAACCTTTCTCTTGTGCCGCTCTTTCTGGGTGCAAGTGGGTGCCGCCTCTAGTTCATCTTATATACAGGAAAATGGGGTCCCGCAGGGCTCGGTGTTGAGCGTCTCCTTATTTCTAGTGGCCATTAATGGTCTGGCTGCAGCCGTTGGGTCGTCGGTGTCTCCTTCTTTGTATGCCGACGACTTCTGCATCTCATTTAGCTCCACGACTACAGGAGCCGCCGAACGCAGGCTGCAAGTAGCCGTTCACAAGGCAGCATCATGGGCTCTGACTCATGGTTTTCAGTTCTCTGCAGCCAAGACTCGAGTTAAGCACTTCTGCAGGCGGCAGACGGTCCACCCTCATCCTGAACTTTACCTCGACGGCCACCTGCTTGAAGTGGTGGACACTAGCCGCTTCTTAGGGCTCGTCTTTGATGCCCAGGTCACATGGGTTCCTCATATTACTCAGCTGAAGCAAAAGTGCTGGCAGCACCTCAACGGCCTCTGCTGCCTGAGCCAAACATCTTGGGGTCCGGATCGCTGCACGCTGTTGCGATTATACAGAGCCCTTGTGCAGTCCAGGCTTGATTATGGGATCCTGGCCTATGGGTCTGCGTCACCCTCCGTGTTGAAGTTGTTAGACCCCTTACACCACTGTGGGGTTCGGCTTGCAACTGGCGCTTTTTGTACGAGCCCCGTGGATAGTCTACTGGTGGAGGCCGCGGTTCCCCCACTGCGGATTCGCCGCCATCGACTGCTCGCAGACTATGCTGTCCACGTGCATTGCTCGCCGGACCATCCCAATCGTCGCCTGCTTTTCCCTGCCATGGTCCTCCATCTGCCTGAACGGCGACCTAGGTCTGGGCTTTCCATAGCTGTCCACGTCCAGTCCCTGCTGTCGGAACTGGGGTCATTCCCTCTTCTGCCTCCCTTCCGGGTCCGTGCACCTACGGCTCCCTGGTGTTTGCCCCGGCCATCCGTCCGTCTGGACTTGGCACAGGGACCCAAGGACTCGGTTCCGCCTGTGGCCCTACGTCGCCGTTTTCTTGCGCTCCTCGCCTCATTTTCGGGCTGTGAGACTGTCTACACTGATGGTTCCCTGGTTGATGGTCGCACTGCCTGCGCTTTTGCTCACGCTGCCCATGTTGAGCAGCGCTCGTTGCCGGCTGGCTGCAGTATTTTTACTGCAGAGCTGGTGGCCATATTGCGTGCTCTTGAGCATATGCGTTTCTGCTCAGGTACGTCCATCGTCATCTGTAGTGACTCCCTGAGCAGCCTCCAGGCCATCGACCGCTGCTATACCTCTTCTCCTCTGGTGTCCTCTATTCAGGAGTCTGTTTCTGCCATTACCCGTTCTGGTCGTTCGGTGGTCTTTGTTTGGACGCCAGGTCACGTTGGCATCCCGGGGTACGAACGTGTTGACAGGCTGGCCAAAGGGGCGATCGACGCCCCAGCTTTGGCGATCGGCTTTACGGCTCACGATCAGCAGCTGGTGTTGCGCCGTAAGGTGCTTGGGATGTGGTCTGCTGAGTGGCGTGGCATGACATCCCCGAATAAACTGTGGGCTGTCGAGGAGACGACCAATGTGTGGCGGTCCTCCCTGCGGGCTTCTCGCAGGGACTCTGTCATCCTGTGTCGGTTCTGCATCGGCCATACCTACCTAACGCACGGCCATCTTTGGCGTCAGGCCTACCGGCAGTCTTTTAATCTCCCGGGCACTTTGCCTTTGGTTTTATGGGACGATGCCTCCATGGCTGATGACGTTTTAAATCTTATCCGTGGTAGTCTTTTTTATGGTTCTATTTAGGGAGGTCCTGCACCTTACCCTTTCTGTGTCTTTTGTCCTCGCATCTCTCAATATTTGTTGCTGTTTTGGTGTGTCGTCAGATGGTTGACTATTTCCCTTTTTTTTGTTCTCGTGGTCAGTCAACCAGTCTCCGTCCATCTTCTTTTCTTCTGTTTCTTTTTGTCTGGTGTTCATCTGTACTCTTCGTGTCTGTAGTGTTCGTTGCCGTGTTTGTGTTCTTTTAGGGCCTGGGGGGAGTCTCCTTCCCCTTGGGGTTTTACCTGCTTCGTGAATTTATGTCTCGCCTGTTTTTGGAATGGGGGACTGATGACCTTCGCTGTTTAGTCCCCCTTAAACATCCCAATAACCACCACCACCACCGAGTGCACATCAACCTTTTCCATAGACGGTTAAAACAAGTCACAAAATGGTTGTCATTGAGTAAATTACAATTGAACTTCCACAGATTGGTACGGCGAGGAACACACAAACAAGGTAATAAAAGACGACAGGAATAACTGGAGTGGTCGGAAAAGACGACAGGAGTCGCGTCAGCACTACAAATACGGGCCGACAGCTGCCTAGACACACAAATCCGATCGAGGCGGCTACGCCCTGCACCGTAAAAATAGGTGAAGTAGGTGAAATCCGGGTGTAAAACACGCCACGTGTCGAGCAAATGGAAACTAGTAACTAATGCACCCAGTTCGTGACATTTGTTCGGACGCGGCTCCTGATCTCTGTCGTCTAAAACACAATTAAAATCACCCCCGACGATTAAAGTATCGACATTCATGGACAAAAGCTGACACAAATCTCTACCATCAAATGCAGCCCTGGCCGGTTTAACATTTCCCGACGGAGCGTACACATTTTCAAACACAATGCCAAAAATAGTACAAGCAACAGCGCGACCGTTCGGTAAAATGTCAGCGTTAGATATTGGTAAGGCAGAGCGCACTAAAATTGCAGTGCCCGTATCATGATCAGGCGCAGCATTATCAATCACAATAAAATCGGTAAAATCATGCAAAAATAAAAGCGCTTCACAAGTCACCTCTTGTAAAATAGCGACATGACAGTTACTATCATACAAAAAATTTTTAAAAATCATAGCCTACTGCGGATTTCGCAACTTATTAAGATTGACTGTTAAAATGATCCACTGGCGACAGTCGTTAACCATATACACGTAAAACACAGTTCAAAAAACAAGAACATAAAAACATGAAAATGTTTAAAACACGAGAAAACATACCAACGTACTAGGAGGGGGAAGGACATACAGGTAGTCACACTAATGGTGATCACCGGCCTCAACGTCCTCCGACCAATCCTGTGATTGACTAGGAGGGGGGGGGGGGGGGGGGAGCGGTGGGGTCCCAGAAACTGTGACGGCACCCTCTTTGACGGAAAGCTCCACGGCGGGCATTTCGACATCCGAAGATAAAGGCGGCACCAAATCGTGGGTGGAAGGGGAGGCACGACGATGGTGCGAATCTTCGGCCTTTCTTCTAGTTGGAAAGTGGGAATGCGTCACAGACAAAGGCGGATCCACCGCCATGTCGGAATCGGTATCAGAAGTCGGTTGGCTCAGGAAGGTTTTCAAATGTTGCACCGCGATGTCACGTTTTTGCGTTGCAGTAACGACATCACCCTCCGGCTGAGTGCGGGAAGAGGTCTGCTTTTTCGCCTGGCGCCTGCTGCCCCCCCCCCCCCCCCCCCGACTCCGATTTTTGTCCGAAAAACCACGCGTATTAAATGAAGCAGAACTACTGGCACTACGTAAACGTGGTGTGCCAGAAGTTCGAACAACATTCCGGTCCCTACGCGGTTTAGGTGCAGCAAAAGCTTCACTTTCTACGACAACAGCACTGGGTTCTGTAACCGGGACAGTATGCGGAACAAATTCTGCCGACATCGGCACGGATTCTGGTGAGACATTGTCCACTACCGGCTTTTCAGTAACAGATCCAGTTGTCGCAGCCACGAGCAAAGATGGCTCAACAGGAGGTACAGAAACAGAAACAGAAACAGAGTCACTATCAGGAGCAGACGTATCCATGTCGTCAGCGGCGGCCTGTACAGGGGGGGGGGGGGGGGGGGGGGGCGATTTGTGCACGAGCGGGGGGGAGGGGGGGGGGGCGGAATCTAAACCCGTCGCAGCAACAGAAGCAAAACTAGGCCCACTTAAAACGTCCTCACGTGGCAACTGAACAGGCTGCCTGCGTTTAGGGCAGTTTTGTCGGTAATAACCAACAGCACCGCAAAAGGAACACGTCTGAGGTTGACCACTATAGGTTATAAAAGCACAATGACCGTTAACTAACAAGGACGGAATATGTTGTCGTACTACCATCTTTACACTCCTCACGCCATTTTCAACTTGAAAAACAATTCTCTTTAATTACAGATAGCACGGTCCCGTACGGCCGCAAATGACGAGATATTGTGTCATTCCGGATTTCGAAAGGCAAGTTAAACACACGAACATTTCGAATGCCAAACCCACCATGAGAAATAGTCACGTTACTGATTCGACCGTCTAGATGTCGAAATTTTCGGACACGTCATAAACATTTACAATGGTATCACACAGTTCTGCAGTTTTCAACTCCAAAAACACGGAATTGATAAAAGTGTCAAACTGAACTCCGAGAACGTCATCGGTCGACAAACACAATTCCTCAAGTATCCAACGGTGAATTTCGAAACCTGACGGTTTTCCGACGGAACTATCGAATTCGCATTGCACGTTATGCTGTCTTTCCTCACTAGCATCATAGAACATTTCTATAACTTACGGACTGGATGAAATGCAGCCGCTTCGAGGGTTAGAAAAGGGCCGCGGTATTCCTGCCTGTCGTAAGAGGCGACTACAAGGAGTCTCAAACTTTTGGGCCGTATGTGATGGTCCCCTGTTGGATTTGACCTCCATCTCTCAAAATTTTTCCGAAGAGCGAGCCGATTGGGGAAGGGCGCCTTACCTGGTGCATTGTGTCCATCTAGCGATCAGATCTTTCGCCAGCTTCTTTGTCGTTGCATTGCAGCCCTGCCCGCTCTCCATCTCTTGGGCATGGATACGTTCCTGCGTGCACTTTCCACCTTGCGCTGTGCAGTGCCACTTTCTGCACTGATGGCGACAATGGAGCACATGTCACCTAACATCCAGCACGGTAGCCAGTCCGTTGTGGTGGGGCCGCCATGTACCCTGTTGGTTGTAGCCCCCTGACAACACAGGGATCGCTCTACTGATGCCTGCGCCGTTAACTCCCCACGTATGCCAAGGAGTAGATGTCCGTCTCCCTGGGGCGTCAGGACTCCCGGCAATGGCCATCCTGCCAGGTGGCTATTGCTGTGGCTGGGTGGCGCCCGTGGGGAGGGCCCTTGGTCGGACTAGGTGGCATCGGGGCAGATGACCCGCAATGAAGCGTGGTACATCATCTCTCGCTGGCGGCCAGCCGCCATCAGTCTCTAAGCGTTTTCGGGCTCAATATAATGCTCAGAAGTACGATCCGAAAACGATCCCCTCTCTGGCCACGCCGTGGGAGGAGCGTAAGTCTCAGGATGGAGGTAACAGTTATTCGCCCCGATTCTTAGTTTGCACGAGAGCTGATGGGGGAGTCTTTTCTATCCACAAAGCCTCAGTTCTTCATCGAGCATTTAGAGGACAAGTTTGGGGAGGTGGAGGGCTTGTCCAAAATGTACTCTGGGTCAGTACTGATACAAACGGCATCCTCCGCCCAGTCACGCAGGTTACTTGCTTGTGACAAGTTGGGGGATGTTAACGTTACCATTACACAACATAAGAGTTTAAATATGGTCCTGGGTGTTATTTTCCATAGGGACCTACTTTTGCAGTCTGATGACGAGCTGCGCGCCAACTTAGAGCGTAGAGGTGTTCATTTCGTCCGGCGCGATCATTGGGGTCCAAAGGACAATCAGGTTGCTACCGGTGCCTTCATCTTGGCCTTTGAGGGTGATACATTACCGGAGAAGGTCAAGGTGATGGTCTACCATTGTGACGTCAAGCCCTATATCCCTCCTCCGATGCGGAGCTTTAAGTGCTGGAAGTTTGGCCATATGTCTTCCCGCTGCACTTCCAGCCTCACATGTCGAGATTGCGGACGCACATCACATCCCAATACTCCATGTGCCCCGCCTCCCATCTGTGTCAACTGCAGAGAGCATCATTCACCTTGCTCGCCTGACTGCAAAGTCTTTCAGAAAGAGCGAAAAATCATGGAATATAAGACCCTGGACCGACTGATCTATACTGAGGCCAAAAGGAAATACGACAGACTCCATCCTGCGAGAATGACATCATCTTACGCAGCTGCTCAAACAACTGTGCTAGCCCCATCAGTTTCAAGACTTCCAGCCAGCTCGATGAGCAGTACGACTCCTCCTGCCCCCTTGCCCGTGGGGTGTTCTACCCAACCAGTTGCTCATGCACCACCTACCTCAGAAGCAACATCCTCCGACCCATCGGGGACGTCCGTCCCCGGTTCTGAGCCGGAGAAGCGTCTAACTTCTTCGGCTACTCTCGCTCGTAAGGGTTCCCTTGGGTCCCTCCCTTCCCAGGCTTCCACCAGCGGGAAGGATGACGGCCGACAGTGGCATAAGTCCCCACCAGCGGCCGGGCGTAGGTCTTCACGATCCTCCTCCGTCCTGGAGACTGAATCGGTGAAGCTTTCCCAGCCGGTGAAACCCAAGGTTCAGCGAGAGAAGTCCAAGAGAAAGACCTCTAAGGCCAAAGAACTTCCAGTGGCATCAACCCCACCGCACTCTTCGAGCTCTGCTTCTGAGGATGAGGCCGAGATTCTGGCGTCCGCTGACGACCTTGGTCTCGCCGGTCCCTCAGACGCCATGGATGTCACTTGCACGAGTACTGAATCGGTGGCAGTGAGTGAACAAGCGGCGTAAATTGCCTTCCCAGTCCCTTCACGCCTTTCTCAGCCATGGACAATATCATCCTCCAGTGGAACTGCAGCGGTTTCTTCCACCATCTAGCTGAGCTCCGACAACTTATCAGCATTGCTCTTCAGGAAACTTGGTTTCCAGCAATGCGAACCCCCGCCCTCCGTGGCTATCAGGGTTATTTTAAGAACCGGGCAGCTTATGAAAGGGTGTCTGGTGGCGTCTGCTCTGATCGCCCAATTGCCGCCAGCTTTCTTGTTGGTGGGCGATTTCAATGCCCACAACCCTCTATGAGGTGGGACTGTCTCCGATGACCGCAGTCGTGCCGTGGAGCATTTGTTGGCTCAGCTCGACCTTAGCCTCTTGAACACCGGTGCTCCCACGCATTTCAGTGTGGCCCATGGCTCGTTCTCGCCCATCGATCTCTCTCTTTGCAGCCCCGGACTTGTCCCATCCCTCCACTGGAGACCCCCCTGCGGGTTCGGGGGTTAGAATAGGCCCGCGGTATTCCTGCCTGTCGTAAGAGGCGACTAAAAGGAGTCTCAAACGTTTCGGCCTTATGTGATGGTCCCCTCTCGGGTTTGACCTCCATCTATCTAAATTATTCCGAAGAGCGAGCCAATTGGGGAAGGGCACCTTACATGGTGCACTGTATCCTTCGTGCAATTAGACCTATAGCCGTCTTTCTCGTCGTTGCAATGGTGTCCCGCTCGTTTTCGATCTCTTGGGCGATTACCACGCTGCACTCTGCAGTGTTTCTTTTAACTGTGACGACGACCTTGGCCATTTTTGCACCTAAGATCCAGCACGGTAGCCAGTCCGTTGTGGTGGGGTCGCCATGTACCCTCTTGGTTGTAGCCCCCTGACAACACAGGGATCGCTCTACTGATGCCTGCGCCGTTCACTCCCCACGTATGCCAAGGAGTAGATGCCCATCTCCCTGGGGCATCGGGACTCCCGGCAATGGCCATCCTGCCAGGTAGCCTTTGCTGTGGCTGGGTGGCGCCCGTGGGGAGGGCCCTTGGTCGGAGTAGGTGGCATCAGGGCGGATGACCCGCAATGAAGCGTGGTACATCATCTATCGTTGGTGGGCCTCCACCAGCAGTCTCTAAGCGATCGAGGTCTAACCTCAACGGGAAGAAATTGGATCAGCGATCGTTTCCCTCCCTAGCTACTCCATGGGAGGAACGTCTTGCTAAAGAAGGCAGTGGCGAATATTCACCCCGGTACCTTGTGTGTACGCGGGTTGATGGAGAATCGTTCGTGTCGACCAAGCCCCAGTTTTTTGTGGAGCATTTAGAGGACAAGTTTGGGGAGGTGGAGGGCTTGTCCAAGATGCGCTCTGGCTCTGTGCTCATCAAAACGGCATCCTCTGCCCAGTCACGGAGGTTGCTCAATTGTGACAAGTTGGGGAATGTTTCAGTTACCATCACGCCGCATAAGAGTCTCAACATGGTCCAGGGTATTATATTCCATAGGGATCTTCTTCTGCAGTCCGACGATGAATTACGCGCCAACCTCGAACGACGAGGTGTTCACTTCGTCCGGCGCGTCCATCGGGGTCCGAGGGATAATCAGGTAGCCACCGGTGCCTTCATCTTGGCCTTTGAGGGTGATGTCTTACCCGAAAAGGTTAAGGTGATGGTTTACCGTTGTGATGTGAAACCATATATCCCTCCTCCGATGCGGTGTTTTAAATGCTGGAAGTTCGGGCACATGTCATCTCGCTGTACTTCCAGCATCACGTGTCGGGATTGCGGACGTCCTTCGCATCCTGATACTCCATGTGCTCCGCCTCCCGTCTATGTTAACTGTGGAGAACACCATTCCCCCTGCTCACCGGACTGTCGGATCTTCCAGAAGGAAAGGAAGATAATGGAATATAAGACCCTGGACCGCCTGACCTACACAGAGGCAAGGCGGAAATATGAGCGGCTACATCCTGTGCCCATGACATCCACCTATGCCGCTGCTGCAACAGCGGTCCGATCCTCTCCCGTGTCGTCACGTACTGTTGCCTCTCAGCTATGTCAAAATGACCCGGCCCCCTTGGTTGTGGGGAGCACTTCGCCCTCTGTTGCTCCATCTACTCCAGGAGCGACATCACCCCAACCATCGGGGACATTCGTCCCCCCTTCCCAGCCGGAGAAGCGTAGGGCTTCTTCGGCTACTCTAGCCAGGAAGGGGTCCCTTGGGGCCCTCCCTTCCCAGGCTTTGCCCAGTGTCAAAGCGGATACCCGCAAAGTTTTGAAGCAACAACCGGTCGCTGGTCATAGGGCTTCACGGTCGTCGTCCGTCCCTGAGACTGACCCAGTGGGGCCCTCCCAGCCAGACCCTCCCAAGGCACAGCGTGCGAAGCCGTTGAAGAAAAAGGCTCCCAAGCATCCTGACATTGCGGTGGCACCTGTCCCACTGCAACCTTCAACCTCTGCGTCTGAGGACGAGGTGGAGATCCTGGCGTCCGCTGAGGACCTCGATCTCGCCAGTCCCTCCGACGCCATGGAAAGCACTGGCACAGGTGCTAACTTGGAGGCAGCAGGTGACCCAGTGGCGTAATCTGCCTTCCCCGTCCCGTCACGCCTTTCCCAGCAATGGCCAGTACCATCCTCCAGTGGAACTGCAGCGGTTTCTTCCACCATTTAGCTGAGCTCCGCCAACTTATCAGCCGTCATCCTTTCCTTTGCATTGCTCTGCAGGAAACTTGGTTTCCAGCAATGCGAACCCCCGCCCTCCGTGGCTATCGGGGTTATTTTAAGAACCGGGCAACTTACGAAAGGGTGTCTGGTGGCGTCTGCATATATGTCCTGAACTCTCTTCACAGCGAGTTTCTGCCTCTACAAACAGCTTTAGAGGCTGTCGCTGTTCGGGTGTGGACGCCCCGGGCCATTACCGTCTGCAGTATTTACCTTCCACCTGATGGTACTGTCGCGCAGCATGTCCTGGCTGCTCTGATAGCACAACTGCCGCCACCTTTTTTGCTGCTGGGCGATTTCAATGCCCACAATCCTCTATGGGGTAGGACTGTCTCCGATGATCGTGGTCGGGCCGTGGAGCATGTGTTGGCTCAGCTCGACCTTAGCCTCTTGAACACCGGTGCTCCCACGCATTTCAGTGTGGCCCATGGCTCGTTCTCGGCCATCGATCTCTCTATTTGCAGCCCTGGACTTGTCCCATCCCTCCACTGGAGGGTGCATCCTGACCTATGTGGTAGTGACCATTTTCCCATCTATTTGTCACTGCCACAGTGTCATTCTTCTGGGCGCTTGCCCCGCTGGGCTTTCCACAGGGCTGACTGGCCAGCTTTTACTTCCGCTGTAACCATTGCGTCTCCCCCACAGGGTGACATTGACGAGGTGGTCCGTGTTTTAACCACGTCCATCATTTCAGCGGCCGAGGCTACCATCCCCCGTTCCTCTGGCCTCCCTCGGCGGAAGGCTGTGCCCTGGTGGTCGCCGGAGATTGCTGAGGCTATTCGCGACCGTAGGCGGGCTCTCCAGCGTCATAGGCGGCACCCGTCTCTGGAGACCCTCATCGCCTTTAAGAGGCTCCGTGCCTTCGCCCGTCTCTTATTGCACGGCGTAAGCAGGAGTGCTGGGAGAGGTACGTCTCTTCCCTGGGCTCCCGTGTCTCGTCCTCGCATGTGTGGTCCCGGATCCGGCGGATTTATGGCTCCCAGACCCCTATGGGTGTCCCTGGGCTCTCCTTGGACGGCGCTGTCTGCACGGACGCTGCCGCCATTGCTGAACGGCTAGCCGCGCACTTTGCTCAGAGCTCTGCGACTGCATCCTATCCCCCCGCCATTCGCTCTCTAAAGGAGCGAGCCGAGCGGACGCTGTTCTCATTCCACACGCGTCATTGTGAAACATACAATGCTCCTTTCAGCGAGAGGGAACTCCTCGCTGCCCTCGCCGATTGCCCTGATACAGCACCAGGACCGGACTGCATCCACGCGCAGATGCTGAAGCATCTCTCCAGGGACTGCCAGAGACACGTCCTCACCATCTTTAACCGCATTTGGAGCGAGGGCGTGTTCCCGTCTCAATACGAGAGGGTCTTATTGTCTCCATCTTGAAACCCGGTGCGGACCCACTGGTGGTGGACAGCTATCGTCCCATTACCCTCACCAACGTTTTGTGCAAATTGCTCGAACGTATGGTGGGGCGGCGTTTGTGTTGGGTCCTTGAGTCGCGCGGTCTCCTCGCTCCATCCCAGGGTGGCTTCCGTCGGGGCCGGTCTGCAGTGGACAATTTGGTGCGGCTGGAATCTGCTGTCCGTACGGCTTTTGCCCGACGTCAGCACCTTGTTGCTGTATTTTTCGATCTGCGGAAGGCGTATGACACCACCTGGAGGCATCACATCCTCGCCACGTTGCATGGGTGGGGTCTTCGTGGTCGGCTCCCGGCTTTTCTTCAAAGCTTTTTATTGCGCCGCTCTTTCCGGGTGCAAGTCGGTGCCACCTCTAGTTCCTCTTATATACAGGAAAATGGGGTCCCGCAGGGCTCGGTGTTGAGCGTCTCGTTATTTCTAGTGGCCATTAATGGTCTGGCTGCAGCAGTGGGGTCGTCGGTGTCTCCTTCTTTGTATGCCGACGACTTCTGCATCTCATTTAGCTCCACGACTACGGGAGTCGCCGAACGCAGGTTGCAAGTCGCCGTTCGCAAGGCAGCATCATGGGCTCTGGCTCATGGTTTTCAGTTCTCTGCTGCCAAGACTCGGGTTATGCACTTCTGCAGGCGTCGGACGGTCCACCCTCATCCTGACCTTTACCTCGACGGCCACCTGCTTGAAGTGGTGGACACTTGCCGCTTCTTGGGACTCGTGTTTGATGCCCGGCTCACATGGGTTCCTCATGTTACTCAGCTGAAGCAAAAATGCTGGCGGCCCCTCAACGCCCTCCGCTGCCTTAGCCACACGTCTTGGGGTGCAGATCGCTGCACGCTACTGCAATTGTACAGAGCCCTTGTGCAGTCCCGGCTTGATTATGGGAGCCTGGCCTATGGGTCTGCGTCACCCTCAGTGTTGAAGTTGTTAGACCCCATACATCACTGTGGGGTTCGGCTTGCAACTGGCGCTTTTCGCACCAGCCCCGTGGATAGTCTGCTGGTGGAGGCCGGGGTTCCCCCGCTGTGGATTCGCCGCCATCGCCTGCTCGCCGACTATGCTGTCCACGTACATTGCTCGCCAGGCCATCCCAATCGTCGCCTGCTTTTCCCTGCCTTGGTCCACCACCTGCCCG
Source organism: Schistocerca americana (assembly GCF_021461395.2). NCBI lineage: Eukaryota > Metazoa > Arthropoda > Insecta > Orthoptera > Acrididae > Schistocerca > Schistocerca americana. Next base: position 896,000,623 of record NC_060121.1, read on the forward strand.
AACGGCGACCTCGGTCTGGGCTTTCCGTAGCTGTCCGTGTCCAGTCCCTGCTGTCAGAACTGGGGTCATTCCCTCTTCTGCCTCCCTTCCGGGTCCATACACCTACGCCTCCCTGGTGTTTGTCCCGGCCGTCCGTCCATCTGGATTTGGCACAGGGACCTAAGGACTCGGTTCCGCCTGTGGCCCTCCGTCGCCGTTTTCTTGCGCTCCTCGACTCATTTCCGGGCTGTGAGCCTGTCTACACTGATGGTTCCCTGGTTGATGGTCGCACTGCCTACGCTTTTGCTCACGCTGCCCATGTTGAGCAACGATCTTGCCGGCTGGCTGCAGTATTTTTACTGCAGAGCTGGTGGCCATCTTGCGAGCTCTTGAACATATGCGTTCCTGCTCAGATGCGTCCGTCGTCATCTGCAGTGACTCCCTGAGCAGCCTCCAGGCCATCGACCGCTGCTATCCCTCTTCTCCTCTGGTGTCCTCTATTCGGGAGTCTGTTTCCACCATTACCCACTCTGGTCGTTCGGTGGTTTTTGTTTGGACGCCAGGTCACGTTGGCATCCCAGAGAACGAACGTGTAGACAGGCTGGCCAAAGGGGCGATCGACGCCCCGGCTTCGGAGATCGCCCTTACGGCTCGCGACCAGCAGCTGGTGTTGCGCCGTAAGCTGATTGGGATGTGGGCTGCTGAGTGGCGTGGCATGACAGCCCCGAATAAACTGCGGGCTGTCAAGGAGACGACCGATGTGTGGCGTTCCTCCCTGCGGGCTTCTCGCAGGGACTCGGTAGTCCTGTGTCGGCTGCGCATCGGCCATACATACCTGACGCACGGCCATCTGTTGCGTCAGGAGGATCCCCCCTTGTGTCGGGGTGGGTCCCGGCTGACGGTCGGCCACATTTTGCTGGACTGTCCTCGACTGCGCACACTCCGGCAATCTTTTAATCTCCCGGGCACTTTGGCTTTGGTTTTATCCGACGATGCCTCCATGGCTGATACCGTTTTAAATTTTATCCATGGTAGTCCGTATTATGGTTCGATTTAGGGAGGTCCTGCGCCTTTCCCTTTCTGTGTCTATTGTCCTTGTGTCTGTTGCTGTTCTGGTGTGCCGTGAGATGGTTGACTCTTTCCCATTTTTGTTCTCGTGGTCAGTCAACCAGTCTCCGGCCATCTTCCTTTCTTCTGTTTCTTTCTGTCTGGTGTTCCTCTGTCCTGTTCTTGTCTGTAGTGTTTGTTGCTGCATTTGTGTGCTTTTAGCGCCTGGGGGGACGTCTCCACCCCCTTTGGTTTTTATCTGCTTCGTAGATTTTCGGCTCGCCTGATTTTGGAATGGGGGACTGATGACCTTCGCTGTTTAGTCCCACTTAAACATACCAACAACCAACCAACCAATCCACTGGAGAGTGCATCCTGACCTGTGTGGTACTGACCATTTTCCCATCTATTTGTCACTGCCCCAGTGTCATTCTTCTGGGCGCCTGCCCCGCTGGGCTCTCCACAGGGCTGACTGGCCAGGTTTTACTTCCGCGGCCACCATTGAGTCTCACCCACAGGGTGACATTGACGAGGTGGTCCGTGTCTTAACCACGTCAATCATTTCGGCGGCCGAGGCTGCCATCCCCCGCTCTTCTGGACTCCCTCGGAGGAAGGCTGTACCCTGGTGGTCGCCGGAGATTGCTGAGGCTATTCGCGACCGTCGGCGGGCCCTCCAGCGTCATAGGCGGCACCCGTCTCTCGAGACCCTCATCGCCTTTAAGAGGCTCCATGCCTTCGCCCGTCGTCTTATTACATGGCATAAGCAGGAGTGCTGGGAGCGGTATGTCTCCTCCTTGGGCTCCCGTGTCTCCCCCTCGCTCGTGTGGTCCCGAATACGGCGGATTTATGGACAGCAGACCACTATGGGTGTCCCTGGGATCTCCTTGGACGGCGCTGTCGCCATTGCTGAACACCTTGCTGCGCACTTCGCTAAGAGCTCTGTGACTGCAACTTATCCCTCCGCCTTTCGCTCTCTGAAGGAGCGTGCCGAGCAGACGCCATTATCGTTCCGTTAATGTCGTTCCGAAAAATACAATGCTCCTTTCAGCGAGAGGGAATTCCTCGCTGCCATCGCCGATTGCCCTGATACAGCACCAGGACCGGACTGCATCCACGCCCAGATGCTGAAGCATCTCTCCAGGGACTGCCAGAGACACATCCTCACCATCTTTAACCGCATTTGGAGTGAGGGCGTGTTCCCGTCTCAATGACGAGAGGGTCTTATTGTCTCCATCTTGAAACCCGGTGCAGACCCACTGGCGGTGGACAGCTATCATCCCATTACCCTCACCAACGTTTTGTGCAAATTGCTGGAACGTATGGTGGGGCGGCGTATGTGTTGGGTCCTTGAGTAGCGCGGTCTCCTCGCTCCATCCCAGGGTGGCTTCCGTCGGGGCCGGTCTGCCACGGACAATTTGGTGCGGCTGGAATCTGCTATTCGTACGGCCTTTGCCCGACGTCAGCACCTCGTTGCTGTATTTTTCGATCTGCGGAAGGCGTATGACACCACATGGAGGCATCACATCCTCGCCACGTTGCATGAGTGGGGTCTTCGTGGTCAGCTCCCGGCTTCTCTTCAGACCTTTTTATTGCACCGCTCTTTCTGGGTGCAAGTCTTATATACAGGAAAATGGGGTCCCGCAGGGCTCGGTGTTGAGCGTCTCCTTATTTCTAGTGGCCATTAATGGTCTGGCTGCAGCCGTGGGGTCGTTGGTGTCTCCTTCTTTGTATGCCGACGACTTCTGCATCTCATTTAGCACCATGACAACGGGAGTCGCCGAACGCAGGCTGCAAGTCGCCGTTCGCAAGGCAGCATCATGGGCTCTGACTCACGGTTTTCAGTTCTCTGCAGCCAAGACTCGAGTTATGCGCTTCTGCAGGCGTTGGACGGTCCACCCTCCTCCTGAACTTTACCTCGACGTCCACCTGCTTGGAGTGGTCGACACTTGCCGTTTCTTGGGACTCGTGTTTGATGCACGGCTCACATGGGTTCCTCATATTACTCAGCTGAATTAAAAATGCTGGCGGCACCTCAACGCCCTCCGCTGCCTTAGCCACACATCTTGGGGTGTAGATCGCTGCACGCTGCTGCAATTGTACAGAGCCCTTGTGCAGTCCCGGCTTAATTATGGGAGCCTGGCCTATGGGTCTGCATCACCCTCAGTGTTGAACTTGTTAGACCCCATACACCACTGTGGGGTTCGGCTTGCAACTGGCGCTTTCCGTACGAGCCCCATGGATAGTCTACTGGTGGAGGCCGGGGTTCCACCGCTTCGGATTCGCCGCCATCGCCGGCTCTCCGACTATGCTGTCCACGTGCATTGCTCACCAGGCCATCCCAATCATCGCCTGCTTTTCCCTGCTGTAGTCCTCCATCTGCCCGAACGGCGACCTAGGTCTGGGCTTTCCATAGCTGTCCGCATCCGGTCCCTGCTGTCGGAACTGGGCCCATTCCCTGTTTGCCTCCCTTCCGGGTCCGTGCACTTACGCCTCCCTGGTGTTTGCCCCGGCCGTCCGTCCGTCTGGACTTGGCACAGGGACCCAAGGACTCGGTCCCGCCTGTGGCCCTACGCCGCCGTTTTCTTGCGCTCCTCGCCTCATTTCCGGGCTGTGGGCCTGTCTACACTGATGGTTCCCTGGTTGATTGTCGCACTGCCTACGCTTTTCCTCACGCTGCCCATGTTGAACAGCGCTCGTTGCCGGCTGGCTGCAGTATTTTTACTGCAGAGATGGTGGCCACATTGCGCGCTCTTGAGCATATGCGTTCCTGCTCAGGTACGTCCATCGTCATCTACAGTGACTCCCTGAGCAGCCTCCAGGCCATCGACTGCTGCTATACCTCTTCTCCTCTGGTGTCCTCTATTCAGGAGTCTGTTTCCACCATTACCCGTTCTGGTCGTTTGGTGGTCTTTGTTTGGACGCCAGGTCACGTTGGCATCCCGGGGAACGAACGTGTTGACAGGCTGGCCAAAAGGGCGATCGACGCCCCAGCTTTGGAGATCGGCCTTACGGCTCGCGATCAGCAGCTGGTGTTGCGCCGTAAGGTGCTTGGGACGTGGTCTGTTGAGTGGCGTGGCATGACAGCCCCAAATAAACTGCGGGCTGTCAAGGAGACGACCGATGTGTGGCGCTTTTCCCTGCGGCCTTCTCGCAGGGACTCTGTAATCTTGTGTCGGCTCCGCATCGGCCATACCTACCTGATGCACGGCCGTCTTTTGCGTCAGGAGGATCCCCCCCCCCCCCCCCCCCCTGTGTCGGTGTGGGTCCCGGCTGACGGTCGCCCACATTTTATTAGAGTGTCCCCGACTGCGCACCCTCCGGCAGTCTTTTAATCTCCCGTTCACTTTGCCTTTGATTTTATGCGACGATGCCTCCATGGCTGACAATGTTATACATTTTATCCGTGCTAGTCCTTTTTATGAATCCTTTTAGGGGGGTCCTGCACCTTTCCCTTTCTGTGTCTTTTGTCCTCGCGTCTCTCAATATTTGTTGCTGTTTTGGTGTGTCGTCGGATGGTTGACTCTTTCCCTTTTTTTGTTCTTGGGGTCAGTCAACCAGTCTCCGGCCATCTTCTTTTCTTCTGTTCCTTTCTGTCTGGTGTTCGTCTATACTCTTCTTTTCTGTAATGTTCGTTGCCTCATTGGTGTTCTTTAGCGCCTGGGGTGGGGGGGAGTCTCCTTCCCCTTGGGGTTTTATCTGCTCTGCGACTTTGTCTCGCCTGTTTTTGGAATGGGGGACTGATGACCTTAGCTGTTTAGTCCCCCTTAAACATCCTAACAACCACCACCACCATCAATCGGTCACCACCGGCATCGTTACTGCCGCCGAATCTGCCATTCCCCGTTCTTCTGTGTCCCCTCGGCAGCGGTCTGTGCCTTGGTGGTCACCTGAGATCGCTGAAGCGATTAAAGATCGTCGGTGGGCGCTCCAGCGTCACAAGCGACATCCCTGCATTGAACACCTCATCACCTCCAAACAGCTGCGTGCGCGGGCCTGCCGTCTTATCCGCCAAAGCAAGCAGGAGTTCTGGGAGCGGTAAGTGTCCACCATTGGCCTCCATGTCTCTCCATCACAGGTCTGGGCCAAGATCCGACGCCTCTACAGCTATCGGACCCCTGTCAGCGTACCTGCGCTCTCACTGAATGGAGCAGTTTGTACAGACTCCGACGAAATTTCAAACAGCTTGGTAGAGCATTTTGCTCTTAGTTCTGCTTCTTCCAATTACTCACTGGCCTTCCGCTCCATTAAAGAGCGGATGGAACGTCGGAGCCTTTCTTTTCGCACCCACCATTCTGAATCCTACAATGCTCCATTCAGTGAGTGGGAATTTCATAGTGCCCTTGCCGCTTGCCCTGATACCGCTCCTGGGCCAGATCACATCCACTGTCAGATGCTGAAACACCTTTCAGTTGACTGCAAGTGACGCCTCCTCGACCTTTACAGCTGTCTCTGGGTCGAGGGTGAGTTTCCGTCACAATGGCGGGAAAGCATTGTTATCCCCATTTTGAAACCAGGCAAGAGCCCTTTGGAGGTGGACAGCTACGCCGCATTAGCTCTCACCAACGTTCTTTGCAAGCGTCTCGAACGGATGGTGAGCCGGCGCTTGAATTGGGTACTGGAGTCTCGGGGCCTTCTGTCTCCACATAAGGGTGGGTTCTGTAAAGGCCGCTCCGCCACCGACAATCTGGTGAGTCTGGAGTCGGCCATCCATACTGCCTTTGCCCGCCGTCAGAACCTGGTCGCTGTCTTTTTCGACATGTGGAAGGCATACGATACGACATGGCGTCATCACATACTTTCTACGCTTCATGGATGGGGTCTTTGGAGCCCTCTGCCGATCTTTATCCGAAATTTTCTGTCGTATCGTACCTTCCGCGTGCGAGTCGCAGCCTCTCATAGTTCCTCCCGAGTCCAGGAGAATGGGGCACCACAGGGATCTGTCCTCAGTGTCTGTCTGTGTTTAATCGCAATAAATGGGCTTGCTGTAGCGGTGGGAAATTCTGTCTCCGCTTCCCTGTATGCTAACGACTTCTGCCTTTACTACAGCTCTACTGGCATTGCAGCTGTTGAACGTCAGCTACAGGGCGCTATCCGCAAGGCGCAGTGTTGGGCTGTAGCGCATGGTTTTCAGTTTTCTGCTGCCAAGACCCACGTTATGCATTTCTGCCGGCGCCGAACAGTCCATCCTGAGCCGCGGCTTTATCTTGCCGACGAACTCCTTGCTGTGGTGGAGACCCACAGGTTTTTGGGTGTAGTTTTTGATGCCCGGCTGACGTGGCTGCCTCACATTCGGCAGCTTAAACAGGCATGTTGGCGGCATCTAAATGCTCTGAGATGCTTGAGCCACACCCACTGGGGCGCCGACCGATCTACTCTGTTACGGCTCTACCAGGCGTTAATCCAGTCCCGTCTGGATTATGGGAGCCTGGGTTATGGCTCAGCATCCCCATCTGCACTGCGGGTACTGGACCCAATCCTACACAACGGCATACGCCTTGCCACTGGTGTTTTCTGGACCAGCCCAGTGGACAGCATACTTGCGAAGGCAGGTGTCCCTCCATTGCGGGTCAGGCGCCAAAATTTATTGGCCGCTTATGCTGCCCATTTTTTTAGCTTGCCTGGCATCCAAACTGTCGTCTCCTGTTCCTGCGATCAGTTGTCCATCTGCCAGAATGTCGGCCCCGGTCAGGTTGTACGATCGCGGTCCACGTCACAGAGCTTCTCTCTGGGCTTGGGGCTTTACCTCTTCCGCCTCCTTTCCGGGCACCTCTGCGTACACCCCCATGGTGTGTGCCTCGCCCTCGCCTTCAGCTGGAATTGGCACAGGGCCCGAAGGGTTAGTCCCTCCGGAGACCTTCAGCCGCCGCTTTCTTTCCCTCCTTGCAATGTATCAGGGCTCTGGCATTGCGTACACTGACGGCTCGATGGTTGCCGGTCGTGTCGGTTATGCGTTTACTGTAGGGGACCATTCCGAACAATGTTCATTGCCGGCTGGCTGCAGCGTTTACACTGCTGAGCTGGTCGCCATCTTTCGTACCCTAGAGTATATCCGCTCCTGCTCAGGTGAGTCCTTCGTGATCTGTAGCGATTCCGTGAGCGGTTTACGAGCTCTCGACCAATGTTTTCCTCGTTCTCGTCTGGTGATGGCTATCCAGGAGTCCCTGCATAGTCTTGCGCGTTGCGGCCGCTCTGTGGTCTTTGTTTGGACCCCGGGCCATGTTGGGATACCCGGAAATGAAAATGTTGACCGCCTGGCGAAAGAGGCCACCAGTACACAATCTCTGGACATTGGCCTCCCGGAGACTGATTTGAGGGCAGTCCTCCGCCGACACATTTCCTCGCTTTGGGACGCTGAATGGCGCGGTATTGGCACCCGTAACAAACTTCGTGCCGTCAAGGAGACGACGACTGTGTGGCACTCCTCCTTGCGCGTCTCTCGCAAGGAGTCTGTCATCCTCTGCTGACTGCGCATTGGGCACACCCGGCTGACGCATGGCCACTTCTTGAGCCGTGAGGACCCACCTCTGTGTCGCTGCGGCTCCATTTTATCTGTGGTCCACATTTTATTGGAGTGTCCGCTTTTAGCTGTGCTCAGGCAGACTTTTGCGCTGCCTGATACGCTCCCTGCCCTTTTATCTGATGACCCTGCTATGGCTGGCTTAGTTTTACGTTTTATTTGGGCAGGGGGTTTTTATCGTCTCATCTGAGTGTTTGTTATGTCCTTTTGTGTTGATTCTGGCCTTTGGTCTCCGGTTTTAAACTTGTTTTCTAATGTGTTTCAAGTGGTTGGCTTTTCCTTTTTATTTCTATGGTCGGCCAACCACCGTCACACTCTGTGTGGTTTTAGTTCGTTTTGTCTTGTCTTTGTCTCAGTTTCTCATGTTCTGTATCGTCTGTGATCTCTTCTGTTCCTCGTTTTTATTCTCTGTGGGTGTTCTTTGTCTTTGGAAAAAGGGACCGATGACCATAGCAGTCTGGTCCCTTTAATCCCCCAAACCAACCAACAGACGACACGCGAGGCGCCGCCGGCCAAGTCGCACACGGAAGTACTGCTCGCTCGGCACCGAGGTGCTGCCAGGCGGGCAGCCAGCCAAGTACTAACCGGGCCGGATGTTACTTAACTTCGGTGATCGTACGAGAACCGGTGTATTCAACATGGTATGGCCATTATCTTATAATCTGAGTTTAGAAGCGTAATAGGGTGCACATTTTCTAAACCCGGCGTCGCTGTCGATTTCGGAATGAGGACTATACGTCCTCCTTCAAATTTCGCTGGGATTTCCGCGCCGTTTCGGATGTCATTGGCTATTTCCGTTAAAAGTTCACTAAAAGTGTCAAACAATGTAAGATAAAAGTCTGCTGGTATGCCGTCTTTCCCGGGGGATTTCCCTGTCTGACTTGCTTTAACGGCATCCTCTATGTCATCCGGGGTACAAACCGCATTAAGATTGAGTCTATCCCGTCGTGTTAAAATATGCGGCACTTGACCTAAAAGAACATTGATTGCGGTGGCATCGACAAGCAGTGTCGGTAAAAAGAGAGTTAAAATACTGGTATAATTCCGCCTGAATCTCTTGGTGGTCCGTGGTTCTGATCCCGGCGGCTAGCGTCCACGTGTTTAGCCGTAATTTTGCGCGGCGGCACCTCTCCCTACGGAAGTGGTACGCAGAGACCGTCTCTCCGGGCACGGCGCCCACAGGCTGGCTCCGCCTCACTGTCCCCTCACATTTCTGCCGCAAATCCCGCAGCAACTTCGCTTTAAATTCCCTCAGAGTGGGCAACAGTTCCGGCTGCGCAGTAACGCGCTGCGCGAGCTCGCTCAAAAACTGGCGGTGGAAGTCGGCCATAGCCCGGCGCCACCGTGCCGCTTCGTGACTAAAATCAATTAAAAATTTTCTGACCGCCGGTTTGGCCACCGTGGTCCACCAGTAAAGAGCGGTGGGACCGACCGGTCGGATCCGCACAAGGTTGTGCCACATATCTAAAAAACTCGTTTTAGAATAGTTATCATTTAAAATTCTACAGTTTAATTTCCACACATTTTTAAGTGACGGACGTGGGCACATGCCTAAATTTAACTGACAAATGTAACTGGAATGGTCAGAAAAAAATCACCGGTGGCACCTCTACAGTAATGACGGCATTGGCAAGCTGGGGCGAGACATAAATCCTGTCTAAACGACTATGTCCATTAGGATAAAAGTAGGTAAATTCAGTACGGTTGGGGTTGAGAACCCGCCACGTGTCTCGCAGCTGTAAACCATTTACCAATGCCTTCAGTTCGTCAGACCGGTTGGGCTGTGGTTCCTGGTCGCGATCGTCAATGACTCCATTAAAATCACCCCCGAGGATAAAATTATCTCTATTTTGGTATAAAACCTGGCAAAGTTCATGAGCATAAAAATTATTTCGCGCAGGTTTGTTGCCAGAGTGCGCGTAAACGTTAACAAACACGTAACCATTAATTTCACAAACTACGACCGCCCATTGGGTAAGCATTCGGCAGTTTGCACCTCGATGTCCGATCTGACTAAAATAACAGTTCCCGTACAGTCATCTGCTACGATATTATCATACGCAGTGATCTCGTTAAAATTGCGGATAAAAGATAATGCTTCAGCGGTCACCTCTTGCAAAAAATCTACCTGGCAACAATTGTCTGTTAAAAAATTATAGAGTGCTATAGCCTTGTGGTGACTGCGCATCTTATTAACGTTAGTAGTGAGCACTGTGAACTGATTACCAGCGACCATAAAAAAAGAAAACAAATAAAACACAGATAAAACAGTGAAAACACACAGAAAATAAAACGTTAAAAGACATATATGACTCGGCATGGGTTGTCATCCGCGTGCTTAAAATACGGAATGCCACACTGTAGGTAGTTGTAAATTAATCATCGGGCATCTCATCACCCCACGCTCCCTGTCGGGTAACAGGTGGGCACGCCTCCGCGACGGACATCGTGGACAAGTCTCTACGATGTTGCGTTACTACTGCGTGCTGTGCCACAGGGCGCAGGCTCGCAACCGGAGGCGTATCTTTCATGGCAGGGTGCGGAACCGTTTCACTGGGAGGCAGTGCGTCCGATTGGTGGATGACAGTTTGCAGATGCCGGACCACTTCGGCCCTGTGCGCTTCCGAGCCCGCAGCCTGGCCGCCGCCAGCACCGCCGCCGCCCGCTCTCGCGCCGGGCCGAACTTCCGCGCTCTCGCGCTGCCACCCCCTTACACCGCTGCCGTTTTGGCTTCCCTTGAGAAAGCGTTCTCCTAACAGGTGACGGACTACGCCCTCTTCTCGCAGACGACCGTCGAGAATCGGTCGACGCACTCCTACTTCTGTCGCGCCTATCAGTTTCCTGATCACTACGCGATCGAATCGACGCACGAACAGAAGAGGACGAGTCTTGGCTGTCGAGAGAGGGGGCAGTGTCCACGGGTGCACGGCCTGCCGTGACCACAGGCGAGACGTCCGTCACCTGTTGTGGCAGGACGAAAACTGCCCTGTCCACATCCTCTAAAGTCACAGATTGATCGACTGCTACGACACCGGGACTGGCTGTGGGGGTGGGCGTCTCATCGGTGACCAATTCGGGTACTGAGGCAATGGCTACTGTGGCCGCAACAGCCGGGGAGGGTTCTACTCCCGTGACGGGTGTTGTTGCACGCGCGTCTGGCTCGGGTAAGGCTACCGCGTTTAACATGACGGAATCACTGTTAGTCTGCTGGTCCTCCGAAACAGTGCCAGGGGACACGTCCATGTCTGCCGGAAGATCTACACGGCGAGCTGGTTGCGTGGGGTGGGGGGTGGGGGGGCGCCTAAAGCGACCGCCGCCCAACTCATGGGTTCGCTACCTTGGTCGCCCAGCGGCAGTTGCAATGGTCCCTTACGCCGTGGGCAATTTAGGCGAAAGTGATCGGGTCGATTACAGAAAGAACATGTTTGCGGTTGCCCACTGTAGGTGATAAATGCACGATGCCCGGCCATGTAAACAAAGGACGGCACATGCTTGCGAACAATCATACGAACACTCCGCACACCGTTTCCGCACTGTATAGGGTACGCGGCAGACCATTTTTCTTTTAGAACAGAGAGCACAGTACCGTAAGGACCAAGACATCTAGAAAAGTTTTCATTTTTCACTTCGAACGGCAGATTAAACACCCTGACAGTTCGTAAGCCATAACCCGCGTTCGTCACTTTAACGTCACCCACGGTTTGATTATTGTGTTTAAACTGCGGCACACCGTCATTTACATGAACAACTGTCTCACAAAGTTCGTAACTACGTAATTTCAAAAAGACAGAATTCAGAAAAGTGTCCAGTTGGAGTCCTAAAATGTCACAAGCCGGTATTTGCAAATCATTAAGTATCCAATTATGAATTTCGATAGCGGTCGGACGAGGGACGGATCGGTTAAATTCGCACTGAATATTGTTGTTCCTATCTTCACTTTCCATCGTTGTCAGTACGTACCGTTAATTTTTTTTTTTTTTTGAAAAAACTAAATATACTTTCTTGTACGATCAGGCCAGGGTGGCGGCGGAGGCAAAGCAGGCCGGGGTCGCAATCCGAGGCCTGGCCACAGTGTCTCCGGCGCCCTCCCAACCCGAGAAACGTGGAATAGCGGAAAGAGTGGCGTGTTGTACTCTCTTTATTAATGTGTGACATAGCATTTTATATATATATATATATATATATATATATATATATATATATATATATATATTAAGGGCGATCCTGTAGGAGAACAAAGGTCCGTTGTGGCCAGCGGAAACATGTCCAAAAAGAAGCGAGAAAAAAAAACAAATTTAATGTCCTCTGAAGGTGTGGTAATAACGTAAGGAAGGAAGAACGAAGACGCAAAACACAAATAAAAACCATGCTAGGAGGACAATGACCACAAGTCGGCAGCGGTGGCCCACCGCCGCCAGAGAAAGGCAAAGAAAGAGACTCTCAAAGAAAAAAAAAAAAACACAAACGACCACACTAAACATGCCAAATATGTCTGGCGCACGGGAATGGTGAAGTCTACGCAATTCCGGCGGCAGCAAACATATTTCGTCGTCTCGAGAAGCTTGATAAGCTTGATTTCCGTGCCCAGGAGGCAACCATTGCAACACAAAATATCTGGAAGCACCGTCTCACAGTTCAGGGACAAGTCAATGACAATCCAGAAATAGTCACAAAAATGAAGTAAATGTCAGCAATAGGGAACAAACGTCAAATCCAGGAGAGAAAGACAAATAGGGAGAATCCTAAGGACAACCGCCTAAAATGGCGGGAGAAACGTCGAGCCGGTGAGACAAATTGACTGTCATACATCAAGAAAATAGAACATATACATCATTCCGCATGTCCCCCCAAAAGGAACAGTGGAAATGGAAGTACATAATCATGGCAGGAGAGAAATATTTAAAGTGGTAAAGGCGGTCCGTAGAGGGACATCTAAAAATCAGGCATAATGGGAAACACACTTCGGGTTCTGTTTCTCCCGTCCATAATAGTCCCAAAGATATGTCAAAAACTGCAAGCGATCCATGAGTCGGAGAGAGAAAATCGCATGTGCGGCAATCCACACGGTAGCGTTTCTCTTGGTGGCAGAATACGGCCGCCAGTTGGGAACCAGGATATACAAAGGTTGTATGGCACGCGGGGTAGTCCTATTGATCAACGCCAACATCTCACGGGTGGCATCCCACACCTCTTTAAACTGGGGGCACACAAATCGGTGTTCGATCGTGTCCTCAGCCGCGCACCGCCCACAGAGGCCACTCGGGAGGAGATTGATTGCGTGGAGTTTCGCATTCGTGGCAACGGTGCGATTCACAACTTTATACCAGGTGTCCCGAACATCTGATGCCAACAATGGACTGGAGATGTTGGACCACACCGTCCGCCAATTGTATTGCGGCAACCGCAACTCCCATTTGTTAGTCGGCGGAGTTCCGCGGAGGGCCTCTGCGATCGCGCTGACGCTACCCCTACGCCGGTCGTCACCTATCAGATAGCTAGTGTGGAGGAAATACTGGCGAACGAAATTCAATTTGTAAGGGATAGTCTGGAACAGAGACAGGCGCGCGGAGAGAAGCAGGGCGGTAAAGGTCGAAGAGTGCCGACGTGGGGCACAGCCCGGCATTGGCTATTACACAGTTGGTTCGGTGGAGCAAAAGTGCAGCACACTTGGAAGGAAAATCGACCATACCGAGGCCGCCTCTGTCCGGCGGGAGCGTACAAATATTGTAGGCGACTTTAAAGATTTCGCCTCGCCAGACCAGCCAAGAAACAGCATGCTTGATGGCCCGTTCGATCTCCTTCGGCACCGGCAAAACTTGAGCCAAGTACCAGGCCTTGGCCAACATCTGGGTATTAACAACCGAAACCCTCTCCAGCAATGATAAATTTCGTTTGGCGGGAGCCTGAGTCGCCGCCCGAACAGAATATAACACCGCGCGCCAATTTAACACCGTCATCCGTTGTAAATTTGGAGTCATCTGGATCCCGAGAATCTTATGTCGCAACTGTACGGTGTACCAATCACAACGGACAGCTCTCATGGTCGCAGTAAGCGGCAGTAAGATGGACTTACGGGGGTTGACAACCGCACCTGATGCCGTTTCAAACTGTTGAAGAATGAGACGTAGCGCATCAATATCGTCGGGACGTTGGATAAAAACTCCCAAGTCATCCGCATACGCCCGACAGACAAGCGAACCCGTACCAAACGGTACACCGTGGCAAACAGTCGTTATTTTGCAGAGCAGTGGATCCAAAGCTAAAACGAATAAGCCCATGGAAAGTGGGCACCCCTGGCGGACGGATCTGTTCATCCTGAGGACATCACCGGCCTGGCCATGAAAAAGGATTCTGGAAGTAGCCGATTTCAGAAGGTTGGATATCACATGCGTGAATTTTAAACCAAACCCCAACTTAGACATGACCCGCCGCAAGTACTCGTGACTGATTCTGTCAAACGCGTTGAGAAAATCAATGGAGAACATCGCAGCCCGGCCGCCACGGCTGGACGCGGCATAAGCGATACACTCACGAAACGCGAGGACAGCATCATAAATATTCCGTCCAGGTACGGCACACGATTGAGAAGGGCTAGTGACGGACTTCAACGCCGGCCGCAAACGGTGTGAAAAGCAGCGCGCTACGATTTTATAATCGGCGTTTAATAGAGTAATCGGCCGTAAAGTCACCGCACTTGGGGTGCCAGTTGTTTTCGGGATGAGGACGATGAGCCCCTCTAAAAATTCTTCCGGCACATCGAGGCCGTTATGGATTTCATTAACCATGGCAACGAAAGTGTCAGTTAAAAGACCGGAAAATTTGACATAAAATTCCACAGGGATGCCGTCATTGCCAGGGGCCTTTCCCTTCGGGCTAGCCTTAACAGCGGCAGAAACATCAGCAGCTGTAAAACGCTCATTTAAAAGAAGTCTATCCTGACGCGTTAAAATGGAAGGCAGGTCGTGTAAAAACGTCTGCAAGGAGGCATCACTCAAAGGTTGAAATTGAAAGATGTGAGAGTAGTGATCGTAAATTTCGCCCTGAATCACCCGTCGATGTGAAGTCTTAAGGCCGTCACGCGTAATCCAGTCCTTGAATAAAAGTTTTTCACGCCGCAGACGGGCACGTCGTAAATGATATAATGAAAGTGGTTCCTTCAACGTAGGAACAAAAGGCCTGCTACGGAGAACAGAGCCCTGTGCCTTGCGATGCAGATGGTTTAAAATCTTCGCTTTAATTTTCCGTAACGTGGGAAGGAGTTCAGGGCGGTCGGTAACCCGAGTAATTTAATCCTGTAAACAATCGCGATAAAAAGCGACCGTCATCATTTCCCAATGGGCCTTGTCACGACAATAATTAATGAGCAAAGTACGAATAGCCGGTTTAGCGTGACGGAGCCACCAATCGACAGTAGAACGCGCCTGTGGGCGGCGCTGAAGAAGTTGTTCCCACAACAAATGCACCTGTTCGACAAGACTGACGTCATCCAAAACACTAACATTTAATTTCCAATAGGAGCGCGTACGTTCCGGGCGTACATACGGGATATTAAAAGCACACAAGTAACCACAATGATCCGAAAAAGCGACGGGAGCAACTTCCGCCTGCAAGATGTGAGCAGTGTGATCCGGCGAGATATAAATTCTGTCCAATCTACTATGCCCAGTAGGATACAAATAAGTAAAACCTGTAGCAGTCGGACTAAAACGAAGCCACGTGTCTTCAAGTTTATAAGTGTCAACTAAAGTTTGCAGTGCAAGACACTTATTCGCCGTCGGCTCCTCGTCGGCATCACGCAAAACACAATTAAAATCACCACCTAAGATGATCCGTCGGTGGTTCCGATGGAAAAGCTGACATACATCATGACTGAAAAAGGTATTCCTCAGATGTTTATTGTCAGTTCCAGAGGGGGCGTACACGTTAACAAAAAATATGTCGCAGATAACACATGCCAACCCTCGTCCATCCGGTAAAATTTCTATGTTGTTATACTCTAAACCGGGCGTGATTAAAATCGCCGTACCAAAGGCCACTTCCGGATCAATATTAAGAATAACATTAAACGCAGTGAGATGCGGGACAACGTCAGCCGTAAGTTCTTGAAGGAAAACCAGATCGCAATGAGCAGATTGCAAAAAGTGTAAAAGGGCGTCAATTTTACGGACACTGCGGATTTTATTGACATTAAGTGTGAGGACGCGTAACTGGTGGAGTGCACGCGTCAGGCTGGACTCTTTAACTTAAGCGGAACTAGAAAACGTGATCCTCCTCCACATCCTCAGACCACTGCATGGTGTCCGAAGGAAGAGGTGCGGCGTCCGGGACGGCGCGGGAAGCGGGGGTGGCGGGCACCGACACAGGTGGACCGTGCACGAAAGGTGCGTCGCGACGCTCGTGAACCAAAGTATCTGTCAGTCCCTCAACCGCCTGGTCGAAGGTGACGTCGACGCCCTCAGTGGGCGCCGTTTTCGAACGCTTCTTTGACCTCTTACGCTTCGGTTTTGGATCGGCAGGGGCGGACTGAGTGGAAACTTGGGACACCTCACTTTCGGCACTGCTAGCATCCGCCTCGCAGGCAGTGGACGGGCCCGGTTGTGACGGCAATTTCCGCTTGTCTGTCGGCGGGGCGGGGACTGAAATCGGCGAGGTGACTCGACCAACATTTCAGAAGTCTCCGCAACGCGCACGTCCGGAACACTGACGACTGGCAAATCGGCAATACGGACCTCGCGGGGGGTGCGTTCGGCAGATAAACTTTGTTCTGACACAACCGGGGGCACGACAACTGTCGGCGGAGTCACATTATCGGACACAGGAGCCACAGCCGCAGGAGCGGCAGAAGCCTGTCGGTCGGTCGGGGCGAGCGAGGGGGGGGTCCAACCAACGCGCCTGCATACGTGGTGTTGTCAACAGCTTCGCGCGGCAGCTGCGCCGGCCTGAGTAAAGTGCAGGTTTGTCGCAAATGATCTGTTTTGCCACACACGGAGCACGTCTGCGGCTGCCCACTATAGCTGAGGAAAGCTCGCGTGCCAGCAATGATCAGATACGACGGTATATGTTTCTTCAAATCTACACGTACCGTCCGAACACCACTCAGAACCCGGTACCTAAAACCTGAAGGCCACACATCATTCTCCACACTAAGAACGGTGCCATATTCGCCAAGTTTACGAGCAATGGCCTCATTGGGGCATTCAAAAGGAACATTATAAACCTTCACATTTCGAATGCCGAAGCCTGCCGGCAGTATCAAAACGTCAGACAAAGCACCGTCCACGTGCTTAAATTTCTTAACGCTACCACTTTCGGTAACGAGCTTGTCGACAAAATCCGCGTTCGGAAGTTTCAAAAAGACAGAGTTTTGAATAAAATCAAGCTGGATGCCGACCAAATCAGATTAGGGAATACGCAATTCGGAAAATACCCATTCGTGAACATCAAAAGGCGACGGTCTAGCCCCGTTCCTATCAAAAACACACTGTACGGAGTTATCACGGTTCATAATAATGCGTCAATAAACTTACAGGAACTAGTAGAGAAGAGAAAACGCTGAGAGGCGCAGCACCAAACACGCGACTGAGACACCGCCTGCAGAACACGAAGGTGCTGACAGGCACGAGCCTAACACACGTCTGGGCTGGCGCGCGGCCGACCGGAGGATGCCTGTGCGGGGTGTGGCAGTGTCGTGCTGTAGGGCGCCACTGCTGGTGATGTGAGCTTCCTCGCCTCGCCTCACACGCGATGTTTGCGTAATTTGCAGTGCATTCGCACCATTCCTATCCCTGTCCCCGTTCCCCCTGCGGGTTCGGGGGTAAGAATAGGCCCGCGGTATTCCTGCCTGTCGTAAGAGGCGACTAAAAGGAGTCTCAAACGTTTCGGCCTTAATGTGATGGTCCCCTAAGGGGTTTGACCACTACCTTTCAAAATTTTCTGTTAGTGCGTACCATTTGGGGAAGGACGCCTTACGTGGTGTATTATATATCCATCTTGCCCTAAGATCTGGCACACCCAATATTGTCATGGAGTTGGCCTTACACCATGCTTTCAGCCACATCAGCTGCTGTGTGTTCCAGGCTGCATACATGCCCTCCATTATGAACTTCCATCTTTGCCCTCCTGGCACATATGGACATTTGACACCCGACATCCAGCACAGTAGCCAGTCCGTTGTGGTGGGGTCGTCATGTACGCTCTTGGTGGTAGCCCCTTGACTACACAGGGATCGCACTGCTGATGCCTGGGCTGCTACCTCCCCACGTATGCCGAGGAGTAGATGACTATCCCTCTGGGGCATCGGGACTCCCAGCAAAGGGCATCCTGCCAGGTGGTCTTTGCTGTGGCTGGGTGGCTCCCGTGGGGAGGGCCCCTGGTCGGAGTGGGTGGCATCAGGGCGGATGACCCACAATGAAGCGTGGTACATCATCTCTCGCTGGTGGGCCTCCACCAGCAGTCTCTAAACGATCGAGGTCTAACCTCAACAGCAAGATATTCAATCCAAGATCATTTCCCTCCCTGGCCACTCCATGGGAGGAACGCATGGCTAAAGACAGCAGTGGAGATTATTCACCCCGGTACCTTGTCTGTACGCGGGTCGATGGTGAATCTTTTATGCAAACTAAACCTCAGTTTTTTGTGGAGCATTTAGAGGACAAGTTCGGTGAGGTGGAGGGCTTGTCCAAAATGCGCTTTGGGTCGGTTCTCATCAAAACAGCATCCTCTGCCCAGTCACGGAGGTTGCTCACTTGTGACAAGTTGGGGGATGTTTCAGTTACCATTACACCCCATAAGAGTCTAAACATAGTCCAGGGTATTATATTCCACAGGGATCTTCTTCTGCAGTCCAACAATGAACTACGCGCCAACCTAGAACGACGAGGTGTTCACTTCGTCCGGCGCGTCCATCGGGGTCCGAGGGATAATCAGATAGCCACCGGTGCCTTCATCTTGGCCTTTGAGGGCGATGTCTTACCCGAAAAGGTTAAGGTGATGGTTTACCGTTGTGATGTGAAGCCATATATCCCTCCTCTGATGCGGTGTTTTAAATGCTGGAAGTTCGGGCACATGTCATCTTGCTGTACTTCCAGCATCACGTGTCGGGATTGTGGACGTCCTTCGCATCCTGATACTCCATATGCCCCACCTCCTATCTGTGTTAACTGCGGAGAAGACCATTCCCCCTGCTCGCCGGACTGTAGGATATTCCAGAAAGAAAGGAGGATAATGGAATATAAGACCCTGGACCGCCTGACCTACCCCAAGGCTAGACCGAAATACGAGCGGCTCCATCCTGTGGCAATGACGTCAACCTACGCCGCTGCTGCAACGATGGTTCTCCCATCATCACGAATCGGCTCTCAGATCGGTCAGCATCCACCAGCCCCCTTGCTTGTGGGGGGCACTTCACAACCTGTTGCTCCTGCTCCATCTACTTCAGGAGCAACACCCCCAACAATCGGGGACATCAGTTCCCCCTTCCCAGCCGGAGAAGCGTAAGACTTCTTCGGCTACACTCGCAAGGAAGGGGTCCCTTGGGGACCTCCCTTCACAAGTTCCGACCAGTGGCACAGCAGACACCCACAAGTGGCTCAAAAAACCACCAGTCCCTGGTCGTAGGGCCTCACGGTCGACGTCCGTCCCTGAGACTGACCCAGTGAAGCCCTCCAAGCCTGAACCACCGAAGGCACAACGCGAGAAACAGAAGCAGAAGAAAGTCCCCAAGAATAACGACATTGCAGTGGCACCCATCCCACCGCTTCCTACAAGCTCTGTGTCCGAGGACGAGGTGAAGATTCTGGCGTCCGCTGAGGACCTCGATCTCGCCAGTCCCTCAGACGCCATGGATTGCGCTAGCACCGGTGCTCAATCGCAGGCCGCTAATGACCATTGAAGTTGTGCGCCCGAAAACCACCTCAATCGCAGGCAGCAGGTGACCCAGCGGCGTAATCTGCCTTCCAAGTCCCGTCACGCCTCTCTCAGACATGGCGAATAGCATCCTCCAGTGGAACTGCGGCGGTTTCTTTCTGCATTGCTCTGCAGGAAACTTGCTTTCCAGCAATGCGAAACACCGCCCTCCATGGCTATCGGGGTTATTATAAGAACCGCGCAGCTTATGCAAGGGTGTCTGGTGGCGTCTGCATCTATGTCCTTAACTCTCTTCACAGCGAGTTGGTCCCTCTACAAACGGCTTTAGAGGCTGTCGTTGTACGGGTGTGGACGCCACAGGCTATTACCGTCTTCAGTCTTTACCTTCCACCGGATGGTGATGTCACGCAGCATGAGCTGGCTGCACTGCTGGCCCAATTGCCGCCACCTTTCTTGTTACTGGGCGATTTCAATGCCCACAACCCTTTATGGGGTGGGACTGTCTCCGATGACCGTGGTCGTGCCATGGAGCATTTGTTGGCTCAGCTCGACCTTAGCCTCTTGAACACCGGTGCTCCCACGCATTTCAGTGTGGCCCATGGCTCGTTCTCGGCCATGGATCTCTCTCTTTGCAGCCCCGAACTTGTCCCATCCCTGCACTGGAGAGTGCATCCTGACCTGTGTGGTAGTGACTATTTTCCCATCTATTTGTCACTGCCCCAGTGTCATTCTTCTGGGCGCCTGCCCCCTGCGGGTTTGGGGGTTAGAATAGGCCCGCGGTATTCCTGCCTGTCGTAAGAGGCGACTATAAGGAGTCTCACATGTTTCAGCGTTATGTGATGGTCCCCTCTCGGGTTTGACCTCCATCTTTCTAAACTATTCCGAAGAGCGAGCCAATTGGGGAAGGGCGCCTTACATGGTGCACTGTATCCGCCATGCATTGAGACCTTCATCCGGCTTTTTCGTCGTTGCAATGGTGTCCCACTCGTTTTCCGTCTCTTGGGCGGGGATACGTCACTGGGTGCGATTACCACACTGCACTCTGCATTGTTGCTTTTAACTGCGACGACGACCTTGGACTTTTTTGCACCTAAGATCCAGCATGGTACCCAGTCCGTTGTGGTGGGGCCGCCATGTACCCTCTTGGTGGTAGCCCCCTGACAACACAGGGATCGCTCTACTGATGCCTGCGCCGTTCACTCCCCACGTATGCCAAGGAGTAGATGCCCATCTCCCTGGGGCATCAGGACTCCCGGCAATGGCCATCCTGCCAGGTGGCTATTGCTGTGGCTGGGTGGCGCCCGTGGGGAGGGCCCTTGGTCGGAGTAGGTGGCATCAGGGCGGATGACCCGCAATGAAGCGTGGTACATCATCTATCGCTGGTGGGCCTCCACCAGCAGTCTGTAAGCGATCGAGGTCTAACCTCAACGGCAGGAAATATGAACCACGATCATTTCCCTCCCTGGCCACTCCATGGGAGGAACATATGGCAAAAGAACGCGTTGGAGAATATTCCCCCCGGTTCCTTGTGTGTACGCGGGTAGATTGGGAAACGTTTATGTCTACCAAGCCCCAGTTTTTTGTGGAGCATTTAGAGGACAAGTTCGGGGAGGTGGAGGGCTTGTCCAAGATGCGCTCTGGTTCTGTGCTCACCTAAACGGCATCCTCTGCCCAGTCACGGAGGTTGCTCAATTGTGACAAGTTGGGGGATGTTTCAGTTAGCATCACGCCGCATAAGAGTCTCAACATGGTCCAGGGTATTATATTCCACAGGGCTCTTCTTCTGCAGTCCGACGATGAATTATGCGCCAACCTCGAACGACGAGGTGTTCACTTCGTCCGGCGCGTCCATCGGGGTCCGAGGGATAATCAGGTAGCCACCGGTGCCTTCATCTTGGCCTTTGAGGGTGATGTCTTACCCGAAAAGGTTAAGGTGATGGTTTACCGTTGTGATGTGAAACCATATATCCCTCCTCCGATGCGGTGTTTTAAATGCTGGAAGTTCGGGCACATGTCATCTCGCTGTACTTCCAGCATCACGTGTCGGGATTGTGGACGTCCTTCGCATCCTGATACTCCATGTGCTCCGCCTCCCATCTGTGTTGACTGTGGAGAACACCATTCCCCCTGCTCACCGGACTGTCGGATCTTCCAGAAGGAAACGAAGATAATGGAATATAAGACCCTGGACGGCCTGACCTACACCGAGGCACGTCGGAAATATGAGCGGCTACATCCTGTGCCCATGACGTCTACCTATGCCGCTGCTGCAACACCAGTTCGCTCTCAGCTCTGCCAGAATTCACCGGCCCCCTTGGTTGCGGGGGGCACTTCACTCCCTGTTGCTCCTGCTCCATCTACTTCAGGAGCAACACCACCCCAACCACCAGGGACATCTGTACCCCCTTCACAGCCGGAGAAGCGTGAGCCTTCTTCGGCTCCTCTCGCCCGGAAGGGGTCCCTTGGGGCCCTCCCGTCTCAGTCTTTGCCCAGTGCCAAAGCGGACACCCGCAAGCTTGTCAATCAAAAACCGGTCGCTGGTCGTAGGACGTCACGGTCTTCAGTCCCTGAGACTGACCCTGTGAGGCCCTCCCAGCCAGACCCACCTAAGGCACAGCGCGCAAAGCAGTCGAAGAAAAAGACTCCCAAGCATCCTGAAATAGCGGTGGCACCTGTCCCACCACAACCTTCTCCCTCTGCGTCCGATGATGAGGTGGAGATTCTGGCGTCCGCTGAGGACCTGGATCTCGCCAGTCCCTCGGACGCGATGGATGACTGTTGTGCAGGTGGTGATTCAGTAGCAGCAGGGGCCCCGGAGGCGTAATCTGCCTCCCCAGTACCTTCACGCCTTTCCCATCCATGGCTAATACCATCCTCCAGTGGAACTGCAGCGGTTTCTTCCACCATCTAGCTGAGGTCCGCCAACTTATCAGCCTTCATCCTTTCCTTTGCATTGCTCTGCAGGAAACTTGGTTTCCAGCAATGCGAACCCCCACCCTCCATGGCTATCGTGGTTATTTTAAGAACTGGGCAGCTTATGAAAGGGTGTCTGGTGTCGTCTGCATATATGTCCTGAACTCTCTTCACAGCGAGATTGTACCTCTACAAACAGCTTTAGAGGCTGTCGCTGTTCGGGTGTGGACGCAACAGGCTATTACCGTCTGCAGTATTTACCTTCCACTGGATGGTGCTGTCGTGCAGCATGTCCTGGCTGCTCTGATCGCCCAACTGCCGCCACCTTTCTTGTTGCTGGGCGATTTCAATGCCCACAACCCTCTATGGGGTGGGACTGTCTCCGATGACCGCGGTCGTGCCGTGGAGCATTTGTTGGCTCAGCTCGACCTTAGCCTCTTGAACACCGGTGCTCCCACGCATTTCAGTGTGGCCCATGGCTCGTTCTCGGCCATCGATCTCTCTCTTTGCAGCCCCGGACTTGTCCCATCCCTCCACTGGAGAGTGCATCCTGACCTGTGTGGTAGTGACCATTTTCCCATCTATTTGTCACTGCCCCAGGGTCATTCTTCTGGGCGCCTGCCCCGCTGGGCCCTCCACAGGGCTGACTGGCTGAGTTTCATTTCCGTGGCAACCGTTGAGTCACCCCCACAGGGTGACATTGACGAGGTGGTCTGTGTCTTAACCACGTCAATCATTTCGGCGACAGAGGCTGCCATCCCCCGCTCTTCTGGACTCCCTCGGAGGAAGGCTGTACCCTGGTGGTCGCCAGAGATTGCTGAGGCTATTCGCGACCGTAGGCGGGCCCTCCAGTGTCATAGGCGGCACCCGTCTCTAGAGCGCCTCAACGCCTTTAAGAGGCTCCGTGCCTTGGCCCGTCGTCTTATTGCATGGCGCAAGCAGGAGTGCTGGGAGAGGTATGTCGCATCCTTGGGCTCCCGTGTCTCCCGCTCGCTCGTGTGGTCCCGGATACGGCGGATTTATGGACACCAGATCCCTACGGGTGTCCCTGGGCTCTCTTTGGACGGCGCTGTCTGCACGGACGCTGCCGCCATTGCTGAACACCTAGCTGCGCACTTCGCTAAGAGCTCTGCGACTGCAACTTATCCCCCCGCCTTTCGCTCTCTGAAGGAGCGTGCCGAGCAGACGCCGTTATCGTTCAGCACGCGACGTTCTGAAAAATACAATGCTCCTTTCAGAGAGAGGGAATTCCTCACTGCCCTCGCCGATTGCCCTGATACAGCACCAGGACCGGACTGCATCCACGCACAGATGCTGAGGCATCTCTCCAGGGACTGCCGGAGACACATCTTTACCATCTTTAACCTCATCTGGAGCGAGGGCGTGTTCCCGTCGCAATGGCGAGAGGGTCTTATTGTCCCCATCTTGAAGCCCGGTGCGGACCCACTGGCGGTGGACAGCTATCGTCTCATTACCCTCACCAACGTTTTGAGCAAATTGCTCGAACGTATGGTGGGGGGGGCGTTTGTGTTGGGTCCTTGAGTCGCGCGGTCTCCTCGCTCCATCCCAGGGTGGCTTCCGCCAGAGCCGGTCTGCAGTGGACAATTTGGTGCGGCTGGAATCTGCTGTCCGTACGGCCTTTGCCCGACGTCAGCATCTCGTTGCTGTGTTTTTCGATCTGCGGAAGGCGTATGACACCACATGGAGGCATTACATCCTCGCCACGTTGCATGAGTGGGGTCTTCGTGGTCGGCTCCCGGCTTTTCTTCAAGTCTTTCTCTTGCGCAGCTCTTTCCGGGTGCAGGTCGGTGCCACCTCTAGTTCCTCTTATACACAGGAAAATGGGGTCGTGCAGGGCTCGGTGTTGAGCGTCTCCTTATTTCTAGTGGCCATTAATGGTCTGGCTGCAGCCGTGGGGTCATTGTTGTCTCCTTCTTTATATGCCGACGACTTCTGCATCTCCTTTAGCTCCACGACTACAGGAGTCGCCGAACGCAGGCTGCAAGTAGCCGTTCGCAAGGCAGCATCATGGGCTCTGACTCACGGTTTTCAGTTCTCTGCAGCCAAGACTCGAGTTATGCACTTCTGCAGGCGTCGGACAGTCCACCCTCATCCTGAACACTACCTCGCCGGCCACCTGCTTGAAGTGGTGGACACTTGTCGCTTCTTAGGGCTCGTCATTGATGCCCGGCTCACATGGGTTCCTCATATTACTCAGGTGAAGCAAAAGTGCTGGCGGCACCTTAACGCCCTCCCCTGCCACCCTCCTGCGGGTTTGGGGGTAAGAATAGGCCCACGGTATTCCTGCCTATCGTAAGAGGCGACTAAAAGGAGTCTCAAACGTTTCGGCCTTATGTGATGGTCCCCTGTAGGGTTTGACCTCCATATCTCAAAATTTTTCCGAAGAGCGAGCCGATTGGGGAAGGACGCCTTACTTGGTGCATTGTGTCCATGTTGTGTTGAGAACTTTCGCCATCTTATTCGTCGTTGCATTGCAGTCCTGCCCACTCTCCATCGTTTGGGCATGGATGCGCTCCTGCGTGCTCTTTCTGCCAAGCACTGTGGAGGGCCTTTATCTGCACTGACGACGCCCATGGACCACATGTCACCTAACATCCAGCACGGTAGCCAGTCCGTTGTGGTGGAGCCGCCATGTACCCTCTTGGTTGTAGCCCCCTGACAACACAGGGATCGCTCTACTGATGCCTGCGCCGTTCACTCCCCACGTATGCCAAGGAGTAGATGCCCGTCTGTCTGGGGCATCAGGACTCCCAGCAATGGCCATCCTGCCAGGTGGCCTTTGCTGTGGCAGGGTGGCCCCCGTGGGGAGAGCCCCTGGTCGGAGTGGGTGGCATCGGGGCGGATACCCCGCAATGAAGCGGGTAAAGTCTCAATCCGATGGTCGCACGACCAATAACGTCTCTAAGCGCGGTAAAGACGACTTTAACGCTGCGACATATGACACCAAATCGTTCCCTTCCCTAGCCACGCCCTCGGAGGGACGCCGGGCTGCGGAGAGACAGGAGCCGTATTCACCGCGATACCTTGTGTGCAGCAGAACTGATGGGGATTCATTTTTGGGGACGAAGCCTCTGTTCTTTGTGACCCATCTTGAAGATAAGTCCAGGGAAGTGGCATCTCTTTCCAAAATGCAGAGCGGGGCCATTTTCATACAAGCAGCTTCCTCTGCACAGTCAAGGGCGTTACTTGCCTGTGAGAAGCTTGGTGACATACCCGTTACCGTCACTCCCCATAAGTCACTAAATTTGGTCCAGGGGATTATCTTTCGTAAAGATCTTCTGCTACAGTCTGATGACGAGCTACGGTAGAACTTCGCACGACGGGGTGTACACTTCGTTCGTCGTGTCTTTAGGGCACCCAAGGATAATAGGAACGCTACCGGTGCTTTCATCCTGACCTTTGAGGGCGACTGCTTGCCTGAGAAGGTCAAGGTCATGATCAACCGGTGCGATGTCCAGCCCTATGTCCCGCCCCCTATGCGATGCTTCCAGTGCTGGAAATTCGGACATACGTCCTCCAGATGCACTGCCAGCCCCACGTGTCGCGATTGTGGACGACCTTCTCATCCCAATGCTCCGTGTGCTCCGCCTCCCACCTGCGTTAACTGTAGGGAGCATCATTCTCCCTGCTCGCCAGACTGTGCAGTCTACCAACGAGAGCGGAAGATACAAGAAATTAAGACCCTGCACCGCTTAACTTACCAAGAGGCGAGGAAGAAATTAGAACGGCTCAACCCCACTCCTATGTTGCCGAGTTATGCTGCTGTAACACTGCCGCCACCAGTTCCTGCAAAGATTCCTCTCACAGTTGGCCCACCGAACAGTCACGTTACGCCTGCCCCACCACAGGTGGGGGCCACTCTCTCTTCCACTGCTCCTAAAACACCCAGCAGTGCGCCCCGAACAAATGGGGACGTCAGTCCCCACCTCTCAGCCGGGGAGGCGACATCCCTCTCCGGCTGTTCAGCCGGAGAGGCGACTGCGCTCTCCGGCTGCTCAGCCGGAGAGGCGACTGCGCTCTCCGGCTGCTCAGCCGGAGAGGCGACTGCGCTCTCCGGCTGCTCAGCCGGAGAGGCGACTGCGCTCTCCGGCTGCTCAGCCGGAGAGGCGACTGCGCTCTCCGGCTGCTCAGCCGGAGAGGCGACTGCGCTCTCCGGCTGCTCAGCCGGAGAGGCGACTGCGCTCTCCGGCTGCTCAGCCGGAGAGGCGACTGCGCTCTCCGGCTGCTCAGCCGGAGAGGCGACTGCGCTCTCCGGCTGCTCAGCCGGAGAGGCGACTGCGCTCTCCGGCTGATCAGCCGGGGATGCACGGGCCTCCTCCGGCCTCACTTGTTCAGAAGGGATCCCTTGGGGGAGTCCCTTCCAAGGACTTCCCCAGTGTCTCACAAGACACTAGCCAGTGGCTGAAGAAGCCACCAGCTGCTGGTCGAAGGGCTTCACGCTCTTTGTCTGTTCCTGATAATGCGTCAGGAAAGCCCTCCCAGCATGTAAACCGTCCTCCAAAAGACAAGTGAGAGAAGAGGAAGCCCTCTAAGAAGCCTAAGGACCCAGTGGTTCCCGCGCCATCGCTTCCTGTCAGCTCAGCCTCTGAGGATGAGGTCGAGCTCTTTGCATCCCCTGATGACCTAGATCTCGCTGTCTCCTCCGAAACGATGGACGTAGGGACGTCCATCTCTCAGTCGATGGCTGCATGTGACCCTGTGCAGTAATTTGATTTTTCAGTGCCTGCATACCCCTACAGGACACGCTTTGTACAATCCTCCAGTGGAATTGTGGCGATTATTTTAGCCATCTACTTGAGTTACATCAGCTTCTAAGCATGACACCTGCTTTCTGCATTGCCCTCCAGGAAACCTGGTTCCCGGCAATGCGGACCCCTGTCCTACGTGGATACAGGGGTTATTACTGCAACCGTAGCACTTACCATTGTGTGTCAGGTGGAGCCTGCGTGTATGTCCTTATCTCTGTATACAGTGCTCCCGTGCCCCTTCAAACATCATTGGAAGCTGTGGCTGTCCGCGTAAGGACTACCCAGGACATAACCGTCTGCAGTGTCTATCTCCCTCCAGGTGGTACAGTCTCCCTGACCGAATTGGCTGCACTTGTCGCCCAACTTCCCACGCCTTTTCTTCTCCTGGGGGATTTTAACGCCCACAATCCCCTGTGGGGTGGAACGAAGAGATGTCGAGAATCTCATCTCCCAACTCGACCTCTGTCTCTTAAACACTGGCCCCGCCACACATTTCAGTGTGGCGCACGGCACGTTCTCAGCCATTGATCTGTCGTTTCGCAGCCCAGGGCTTGTACCATCGGTCCACTGGAGAGTCCATGACGACTTGTGTGGTAGTGACCATTTTCCACTCTTCCTTTCACTACCCTGGCATCGCTCCCATGAACGCTTGCCTAAATGGGCATTTAGCAAAGCAAACTGGGAAACGCTCTCCTCTGCTGCCACTGTTGACTCTCTCCCCCACGGTACCATCGATGTGACGGTTGAGACACTGACTGTAGAGATTGCTTCCGCTGCGGAACGTACCATTCCTCGTTCGTTAGGGTGCCCCCGGCGAAAGTCAGTGCCTTGGTGGTCTCCAGAGGTCGCTGAAGCCATTAAAGAACGTTGGCGGGCTCTTCAGCGACATAAGCGGCACCCATCTTTGGAGAACCTCATTTTTTCAAACGTCTCCGTGCTCAGGCACGGCGGCTCATCAAAAGGCGGAAACAGGAGTGCTGGGAGAGGTACGTTCCCACTATTGGCTCCCGTACTTCACCCTCCCAGGTGAGGATGAAGATTCGGCGCATCTTTGAATTGCAGCACTCTACAGGTGTCGCCGGGCTTACCCTCAATGGGACGGTATCCACCGATGCCGATGCAATCGCTGAGCATTTCGACAGCACTATGTTCGGGCCTCTGCATCGGGGAATTACCCACCTGCGTTTCGCGCGCTCAAACGCCGGGAGGAAGGCAAACGGCTTTCCTTTGCTTCTCGCCACCCTGAGGCGTATAACGCCCCATTTAGTTTGTGGGAACTCCAGAGCGCCTTGGCACAGTGCCCCGATACAGCCACTGGGCCAGATGGCATCCAGAATCAGATGCTCAAACACCTTTCGCCGGACTGTCAGTGGTGTGTTCTTGGTCATCTTCAACCGCATATTGGGCGATGGTGTCTTTCCGTCGCAGTGGCGGGAGAGTACCGTCATTCCAGTGCTGAAGCCTGGTAAGGACCCCCTGAGGGTTCGGGGGTTAGAATAGGCCCGCGGTATTCCTGCCTGTCGTAAGAGGCGACTAAAAGGAGTCTCAAACGTTTCGGCCTTATGTGATGGTCCCCTCTCGGGTTTGACCTCCATCTATCTAAATTATTCCGAAGAGCGAGCCAATTGGGGAAGGGCACCTTACATGGTGCACTGTATCCTTCGTGCAATTAGACCTATAGCCGTCTTTCTCGTCGTTGCAATGGTGTCCCGCTCGTTTTCGATCTCTTGGGCGATTATCACGCTGCACTCTGCAGTGTTTCTTTTAACTGTGACGACGACCTTGGCCATTTTTGCACCTAAGATCCAGCATGGTACCCAGTCCGTTGCGGTGGGGTCGCCATGTACCCTCTTGGTTGTAGCCCCCTGACAACACAGGGATCGCTCTACTGATGCCTGCGCCGTTCACTCCCCACGTATGCCAAGGAGTAGATGTCCATCTCCCTGGGGCATCAGGACTCCCGGCAATGGCCATCCTGCCAGGTGGCCTTTGCTGTGGCTGGGTGGCGCCCGTAGGGAGGGCCCTTGGTCGGAGTAGGTGGCATCAGGGCGGATGACCCGCAATGAAGCGTGGTACATCATCTGTCGCTGGCGGCCAGCCGTCAGCAGTCTCTAAGCGTTCGAGAGCCCATTTTAAAGGTAACGTTTATGACCCCAAATCGTTCCCCTCCCTCGCCACACCATGGGAGGAACGACAGGCATTGCGTGACACTGAGACGTATTCGTCAAGATATCTTGTCTGTACCAGAGCTCATGGGGAATCTTTTCTATCCGTGAAGCCTCAGTTCTTTGTAGAGCATTTAGAGGACAAGTTCGGTGAGGTGGAGGGCTTGTCCAAGATGCGGTCTGGATCGGTGTTGATAAAAACGGCATCCTCTGCCCAGTCACGGAGGTTGCTCAATTGTGACAAGTTGGGGGATGTTTCCGTTAGAATCACGCCGCATAAGAGTCTGAACATGGTCCAGGGTATTATATTCCACCGGGATCTTCTTCTGCAGTCCGACGATGAATTACGCGCCAACCTCGAACGACGAGGTGTTCACTTCGTCCGGCGCGTCCATCGGGGTCCGAGGGATAATCAGGTCGCCACCGGTGCCTTCATCTTGGCCTTTGAGGGTGATGTCTTACCCGAAAAGGTTAAGGTGATGGTTTACCGTTGTGATGTGAAACCATATATCCCTCCTCCAATGCGGTGTTTTAAATGCTGGAAGTTCGGGCACATGTCGTCTCGCTGTACTTCCAGCATGACGTGTCGGGATTGCGGACGTCCTTCGCATCCCGATACTCCATGTGCCCCGCCTCCTATCTGTGTTAACTGCGGAGAACACCATTCCCCCTGCTCGCCGGACTGTAGGATATTGCAGAAAGAACGGAAGATAATGGAATATAAGACCTTGGACCGGCTGACCTACCCCGAGGCTAGACGGAAATATGAGAGGCTCCATCCTGTGGCAATGCCGTCCACCTACGCCGCTGCTGCAACGACGGTTCTCCCGTCATCACGAATCGGCTCTAAGATCGGTCAGCATCCACCGGCCCCCTTGCTTGTGGGGGGCACTTCACACCCTGTTGCTCCTGCTCCATCTTCTACAGGAGCAACACCCTCCCAACCTTCGGGGACATCAGCTCCCCCTTCCCAGCCGGAGAAGCGTAAGACTTCTTCGGCTGCTCTCGCCAGGAAGGGATCCCTTGGGGACCTCCCTTCGCAAGTTCCGACCAGTGGAAAAGCGGACGCCCGCAAGTGGTTGAAACAACCGCCAGTCCCTGGTCGTCGGGCCTCGCGGTCGTCGTCTGTCCCTGAGACTGACCCAGTGAAGCCCATGCAGCCTGAACCGCTGAAGGCACAGCGTGACAAGCACAAAAAGAAGAAAGTCCCCAAGACCAACGGTAATGTGGTGGCACCGATCCCGCCGCTTCCTACAAGCTCTGCCTCTGAGGACGAGGTGGAGATTCTGGCGTCCGCTGAGGACCTCGCTCTTGCCGGTCCCGCGGACGCGATGGATGGCATTTGCACGGATGCTCCATCGGAGGCAGCAGGTGACCCAGTGGCGTAATCTGCCTTCCCAGTCCCGTCACGCCTTTCCCAGCCATGGACAACACCATCCTCCAGTGGAACTGCAGCGGTTTCTTCCACCATCTAGCTGAGCTCCGCCAACTTATCAGCCTTCACCCTTTCTTCTGCATTGATCTCCAGGAAACTTGGTTTCCAGCAATGCGAACCCCCGCCCTCTGTGGCTATCGGGGTTATTATAAGAACCGAGCAGCTTATGAAAGGGTGTCTGCATATATGTCCTTCACACTCTGCACAGCGAGTCTGTCCCTCTCCAGACGCCTTTAGAGGCTGTCGCTGTACGCGTGTGGACGCCACAGGCTGTTACCGTCTGCAGTCTTTACATTCCACCGGATGGTGATGTCTCGCAGCATGTCCTGGCTGCACTGGTCGCCCAATTGCCGCCACCTTTCTTGCTATTGGGCGACTTCAACGCTCATAACCGTCTGTGGGGTGGGTCAGTGGCAACAGGTCGAGGCGCCATCGTTGAGCATTTATTGTCACAGCTCGATCTCTCGCTGTTAAATGATGGTGCCTTCACACACTTCAGTGTGGCGCATGGCACCTACTCCGCCATTGACCTTTCAATCTGTAGCCATAGCCTCTTACCGTCTGTCCAATGGAGTGTGCATGACGACCTGTGTGGTAGTGACCATTTTCCGATCATTTTGTCACTACCACAGCGCCACTCTTCTGGGCGCCCTAGCAGATGGGCTATGAATAAGGCTGACTGGGACTTGTTCTCCTCCGCTGCCGCTTTTGAGCCTCTCTCTACCGATGACATTGATGCGGTGGTTCAATCGGTCACCACCGGCATCGTTACTGCCGCCGAATCTGCCATTCCCCATTCCTGTGGGTCCCCTCGGCGGAAGGCTGTGCCTTGGTGGTCGCCTGAGATCGCTGAAGCGATTAAAGATCGCCGGCGGGCGCTCCAGCGTCACAAGCGACATCCCTCCCTCGACCACCTTATCGCCTTCAAACGGCTGCGTGCGCGGGCCCGCCTCCTTATCCGCCAAGGCAAGAAGGAGTGCTGGGAGCGGTATGTGTCCACAATTGGCCTCCATGTCACTCCATCGCAGGTCTGGGCCAGGATTCGACGCGTCTACGGCTATCGGCCACCTGTCAGCGTCCCTGCGCTCTCACTGAATGGAGCAGTTTGTACTGACTCCGACGTCATTGCAAATCGCTTAGCAGAGCATTTTGCTATGAGTTCCGCTTCTGCGAATTACCACCAGGCCTTCCGCTCCATTAAAGAGCGGCTGGAACGTCGGAGCCTTTCGTTTCGCACCAACCACCCAGAATCTTACAATGCTCCATTTAGTGAGTGGGAATTTCGCAGTGCCCTCGCTGCTTGCCCTGATACCGCTCCTGGGCCAGATGGCATCCACTGTCAGATGCTGAAACACCTTTCAGTGGACTGCCAGCGGCGCCTTCTCGATCTTTACAACCATCTTTGGGTCGAGCGGGGGTTTACGTCGCAATGGCGGGAAGGCATTGTCATCCCCGTTTTGAAGCCTGGAAAGAACCCTCTGGAGGTGGACAGCTACCGTCCCATTAGCCTCACCAACGTTCTTTGCAAGTTGCTTGAACGGATGGTGAGCCGGCGCTTGAATTGGGTACTGGAGTCTCGGGGCCTTCTGGCTCCATCTCAGGGTGGGTTCCGTAAAGGCCGCTCCGCCGCCGACAATCTGGTGAGCCTGGAGTCGGCCATCCGTACTGCCTTTTCCCGCCGTCAGCACCTGGTCGCTGTCTTTTTCGACATGCGGAAGGCGTACGATACGACGTGGCGTCATCACATTCTTTCTACGCTTCATGGATGGGGTCTTCGGGGTCCTCTGCCGATTTTGATCCGCAATTTTCTGTCGTGTCGTACCTTCCGCGTGCAAGTCGCGGCCTCGTATAGTTCCTCCCACGTCCAGGAGAACGGTGTGCCACAGGGTTCCGTTTTAAGTGTCTGTCTGTTTTTAATAGCCATTAACGGTCTTGCTGCGGCCGTGGGAAACTGTCTCCGCTTCCCTGTATGCTGACGACTTCTGCCTTTATTACAGCTCTCCCGGCATTGCAGCTGTTGAACGTCAGCTACAGGGCGCTATCCGTAGGGCGCAGTCTTGGGCTGTAGCGCATGGGTTTCAGTTTTCGGCAGCCAAGACCTGCGTTATGCATTTCTGCCGGCGACGTACTGTCCACCAGGAGCCGCAGCTTTCTCTTAACGGCGAACTTCTTTCGGTGGTGGAATCGCACAGGTTTTTGGGGGTGGTTTTCGATGCCCGGTTGACTTGGCTGCCTCATATCCGGCAGCTCAAACAGACGTGTTGGCGGCATCTCAATGCACTGCGATGTTTGAGCCACACCCGCTGGGGAGCCGACCGCTCTACCCTGTTACGGCTCTACCAGGCGTTAATCCAGTCCCGTCTGGATTATGGGTGCCTGGCATATGGCTCAGCATCCCCGTCTGCGTTGCGGGTGCTGGACCCAATTCTCCACAGCGGGATACGCCTTGCCACTGGTGCTTTCCGCACCAGCCCTGTGGACAGCTTACTCGTGGAGGCAGGTGTCCCTCCACTGCGGTTCCGACGCCAACGTTTGCTAGCCGCTTATGCTGCCCATGTTCTAAGCTCGCCCGGGCATCCTAACTATCGTCTCCTGTTCCCGCCGTCAGTCGTCCATCTGCCGGAACGTCGGCCCCGGTCGGGTTGTCCGATCGCCAGACGCGTCAAGGAGCTTCTCTGCGGGCTTGGGTTTTTCCCTGTTCCGCCTCCTTTCCAGGCGCCTCTGCGTACACCCCCGTGGTGTGTTCCTCGCCCTTGCCTTCGGCTCGACTTGGCACAGGGCTCAAAGGACTCGGTCCCTCCAGAGGCCTTCCGCCGCCGCTTTTATTCCATCCTGGCCACGTATCAGGGCTCTGGCATTGTTTACACCGACGGCTCGATGGTTGCTGGTCGAGTCGGTTATGCGCTCACTCTAGGGGAACATTGCGAACAACGTTCCTTGCCGGCTGGCTGCAGCGTTTACACTGCTGAGCTGGTCGCCATCTTTCGAGCCCTAGAGTGTATCCGCTCCTGCTCAGGTGAGTCCTTCGTCATCTGTAGCGATTCCCTGAGCAGTTTACGAGCACTTGACCAGTGTTTTCCTCGTTCCCGTCTGGTGATGGCTATCCAGGAGTTCCTGCATACTCTTGCGCGTTACGGCCACTCTGCGGTCTTCGTGTGGACCCCAGGCCATGTTGGGATCCCCGGCAACGAGAATGTTGACCGGCTGGCGAAAGAGGCGACTAGTGCGCCATCTCTGGACGTTGGCCTCCCGGAGACAGATTTGCGAGCGTTCCTACGCCGCAAAATTCTGGACCTTTGGGACACTGAATGGCGCGCCCTGCCTTCACGCAACAAACTTCGGGCCATCAAGGGGGCTACCGGTGTGTGGCGCTCCTCCTTGCGGTTCTCTCGCAAGGGGTCTGTTGTCCTCTGCCGGCTGCGCATTGGGCACACTCGGCTTACGCACGGCCACTTATTGCGCCGTGAGGACGCGCCTCTATGTCGCTGCGGCTCCGTTTTATCCGTAGTTCATGTTTTATTGGAGTGTCCGTTTTTAGCTGCGCTCAGGCAGTCGTTCGCACTGCCTGACTCGCTCCCTGCCCTTTTAACAGATGACTCGACTATGGCTGACTTAGTTCTACGTTTTATTCGGGAAGGGGGTTTTTATTCTTTAATCTGAGTGTTTCTGTTTTTCTCTTATTGTTTTGTGTTGATCCTGGCCTTTGGCCTCCGGTTTTACACTGATTTTTTAATGTGTTTCTAGTGGTTGGCTTTTC
Source organism: Schistocerca americana (assembly GCF_021461395.2). Taxonomy (NCBI): domain Eukaryota; kingdom Metazoa; phylum Arthropoda; class Insecta; order Orthoptera; family Acrididae; genus Schistocerca; species Schistocerca americana. Next base: position 896,035,070 of record NC_060121.1, read on the forward strand.
CTTTTTTATATCTCTGGTCGGCCAACCACCGTCACACTCTGTGTGCTTTTAGTTCGTTTTGTCTGGTCTTTGTCTCAGTTTCTCTTGTTACGTGTCGTCTGTGCTCTATTCTGTTACTCGTTTTTATTCTCTGTGGGTGTTCTTTGTCTTTGGAAAAAGGGACCGATGACCCTAGCAGCCTGGTCCCTTTAAATCCCCCAAACCAAACCAAAAGCCTGGTAAGGACCTGCATAATGTGGATAGCAATCGGCTCATCAACTTGACAAATACTCTGTGCAAGCTACTGGAACGCATGGTGAGTCGACGGCTGTGTTGGCTGCTCGAGTCTCGGGGTCTTCTGGCTCCGTGCCAGAGCGGCTTCCGTCAGGGCCGTTCCACCGCCGATGCTTTGGACTTCCTTGAGTCTGCAATCCGCACTGCTTTTTCCAGGCGCCAACACCTTGTCTCCGTCTTTTTCGATCTGTCCAGAGCATATGACAAGACGTGGCGGCACCATATTCTCGCCACATTGCACGGGTGGGGTCTCCAGGGCTGTCTCCCCACTTTTATACAGAATTTTTTATCTATTCGGACATTCCGCGTTTTAATTGGCACATCCCATAGTTCGCTTCATATCCAGGAGAACGGCGTTCCACAGGGCTCTGTATTGAGCGTGTCCCTTTTCCTTGTGGCCATTAATAGCCTTGCAGCAGCAGTAGGGTCGTCTGTCTCACCCACGTTATATGCTGACGATTTCTGCATCTTTTTCAGCTCCTTCAGCATTAGTGTTCCAGAACATAGGTTGCAGGGAGCCATACGCAAGGCGCAGGCGTGGGCCCTAGCCCATGGGTTTCAGTTTTCTCCTGCGAAGACTTGTGTTATGCACTTTTGTCGGCGTCGTACTGTCCATCCCCACCCTGAGCTCTATCTTCAGGATGCCATGCTCAGGGCTTTTGACTCTTATCGTTTTCTGGGATTGCTGTTCGATGCCCAGCTTACTTGGCTTCCACATATACGTCAGCTCAAGCGTCAGTGCTGGCAGCATCTGAATGCCCTCCGCTGCCTAAGCAACGCAACTTGGGGTGCAGATCGCCACACGCTGCTGCAGCTCAACTGCTGGATCCCGTTCACCACTGTGGGGTTCTACAGGCGACAGGAGCATTCCTCACCAGTCCTGTTCATAGCCTCCTTGCTGAGGCTGGGGTTCCTCCGCTTCGTATTCGGCGTCAACAACTCTTAGCCAACTATGCTGCCCACGTCCGTTGTTCTCCCCGTCACCCTAACTATCGTCTCCTTTTCGAAAATGCGGCAGTCCATATTCCACACCGGCGGCCACGATCAGGCCATACAATTGGGATCCGTGTTTGGTCGCTCCTTAATCAACTCAAGTGTTTGCCTCTTCCATCTGCTTTCCAGGTCCGCCAACATACACCACCTTGGTGTATTCGTCGGCCGCAGCTTCGGCTGGAACTTTCCCGATGGCCAAAAGATTCAGTTCCTCCTTTAGTCTTGCGCCGCCAATTCCTTGCTCTCCTAGGCGCATACCATGCCTCGGAGGTTATCTATACCGATGGCTCGATGGTTGATGGCCGTGTGGGGTACGCTTATGCTCATGCGGACTATGTCGACCAGCGCTCCTTGCCGGAAGGCTGCAGTGTTTACACTGCAGAACTGACAGCCATTTTTCGTGCCCTTGAGCATATTCGTACCAGCACTGGAGAGTCCTTCGTCATTTGCAGTGACTCGCTCAGTAGTCTGCAGGCTCTTGACCAGTGCTACCCACGCCATCCCATTGTTGGTGCCATCCAGGGGTCCATTCACGCTCTTGAACAGCGTGGTCGTTCGGTGGTGTTCATATGGACCCCGGGACACGTTGGGATAGCGGGAAACGAACTCGCCGACAAGTTAGCCAAAGAAGCTACCCGCAAACTGCCGTTGGAGATCGGCCTCCCGGCAACTGTTCTCTGAACGGTTTTGCACCGTCGGGTCTTTGGGATGTGGGGAGACGAATGGCGCACTCTGTCTGCACCCAACAAGCTGCGGCAGGTAAAGGCGACCACGACTGTTTGGGGTTCCTCCATGCGGGCCTCTCGCAGGGATTCTGTTGTTCTGTGTAGGCTCCGCATTGGTCACTCTTGGCTGACGCGTGGTCATCTGCTGCGTCGAGAGGACCCCCCTCATTGTCGCTGTGGTGCGAATATGACGGTGGCCCATATATTGTTGGACTGTCCTCTTTTAACCGCCCTCAGGAGAACTTTTAATCTCCAGGGTGCTTTATCATCTCTTTTAGGTGACAATGTCTCTATGGCAGATCGGGTTTTAAGTTTTATTCGCGCAAGTGGCTTTTATAGGTCCATTTAACTCTTGTAACATCAGCCTCTTTTGAGCTGTCTCTTTTAATTAGTTTTGTGTTGTCATTCGACTCCACCCTAAACTTTTAGGCTGGAGGTTTTAACGTGTTGCAGAGTGGCTGGCTCATCCTATTATTTTCGTGATCACCCAGCCACAGTCCTCTGCTGTGCAGCTTTAATTCCTTCTGCCTTTGTTCTCTATGTTGTTTTTGTTGCTGTGCTGTTTTCCGTGTTGTCTTACACTGGACCATGGGGCTTTTCTTCCCCCGGAGTTTTTCTTTTAGTGCTTCGCTTGACTGGTGGATAGTTTCCCTGTGCTCTGTGTTTTTATGAAACAAGGGACCGCTTACCATTGTAGTTTGGTCCCTTTAATCTTTAACCAAACCAACCAACCAGTCCTCTGCTGTGCAGTTTTAATTCCTTCTGCCTTTGTTCTCTATGTTTTTTTTGTTGCTGTGCTCTGTTTTCCGTGTTGTCTTAGAATGGACCTTGGGGCTTTTCTTCCCCCGAAATTTTTCTTTTAGTGCTTCTCCTGACTGGTGGATAGTTTCCCTGTGCTCTGTGTTTTTATGAAACAAGGGACCGATGACCTTTGTAGTTTGGTCCCTTTAATCTTTAACCCAACCAACCTCCGCTGCCTGAGCCACACATCTTGGGGTGCGGATCGCTGCACGCTGTTGCGACTATACAGGGCCCTTGTGCAGTCCAGGCTTGATTATGGGAGCCTGGCCTATGGGTCTGCATCATCCTCAGTGTTGACGTTGTTAGACCCCATACACCACTGTGGGGTTCGGCTTGCCACTGGCGCTTTTCGTACGAGCCCCGTGGGCGAAACTCAAGACCGTAGCGGCGACGGAAGCAAAACTAGCTCCTTGCAAATTGGCCTCAAGTGGTAGCTGAACAGGCCGTTTTCGCTTCGGACAATCCTACCTATAATGTTTTACACCATTACAAAAGAAGCAAGTTTGTGGCTGGCCACTGTATGTGACAAACACACGGTGACCGTTAACCAAAACAAAAGATGGAATATGCTGCCGAACCACCATTTTGACACTTCGCACACCGTTCTCTACTTGAAAAACGTACGCAGACGACCATTTCTCTTTCACAACAGATAACACAGTACCATATGGCCGCAAGTGACGAGAAATAGTGTCGTTTCGAATCTCAAACAGAAGGTTAAAGATCCGTATTTGTCGAACACCAAACCCAGCGTGAGACACAGTGACATTACTAATATTTCCGTTAAGGTATCGAAATTTGCGAACACCGTCATTAACAGAAACAACAGCATCACACAGATCGGAATATTTGAGTTTTAAGAACACAGAATTTAAGAACGTATCGAACTGAATACCGAGTACGTCATTAGTAGACAACAACAAATCCTCAATTAACCAACGATGAATCTCAAAAGCCGAAGGTTTCTCTACGGAATGATCAAACTCGTTCTGAACATTGTTCTGTCGCTCTTCACTGTCATCGTAAAGTATATCCATTGCTTACAGTTCAGTAGAAAGAAAGCCACGTGGCAAAGTAAGCAGACGAACGCCGAGGCGCCGCCGGCCCAGTCGCACAAGGAAACACTGCACGCGAGGCACCGAGGTGTTGCCAGGCGGGCAGCCAGCCAAGTACTAACCGGGCCCGATGTTGCTTAACTTCGGTGATCGGACGAGAACCGGTGTATTCAACATGGTATGGCCGTTGGTGCCCATATAATGTAGGCGCACGGCAGAATTCGCATTCGGTTCTTATCCCAACACACAAAATCATAGTTTTCGGTCGAAATCAGCCGCATTTTTAAAAAAAAATTTTATTGATGATTCGTCAGGTTAGCGCGAACGCAATTCTGTCTTCCAAAAATTATGCGCTGGAAGAACGCACTTCATTTTTTTCTTTTTTTTTTTTTTTGGTGAAATTTATACATTTATTTATTAACATTACATTGTTACAACATAACATCCTTACAACAAAACATGAACAGAATTGTAATTGTAAGCACCTCCTTCCGCAATCCGACGTGCCCGCTTGGCGCGTGTAACCTTCGACACTCGTGGAAGACGCATCTTGTCCCTGGTGTCCAGCGGATGACTGGCGCGCGGCCAACCGGCGGATGGCCTGTGCGGGATGTGGCAGTGTCGTGCTGTAGGGCGCCACTGCTGGCGATGTGAGCTTCCTCGCCTCGCCTCACACGAGATGTTTGCGTAATTTGCAGTGCATTCGCACCATTCCTATCCCTGTCCCCGTCCCCGTCCCCGTCCCGACTTGTCCCGACTTTGCTCGACTGCCGCTCGGGTCGTGGCCCATATAACAGCGCAAGCACGAGAAACGTCTGCAGGAGGAGACGAGACGAGTAAAGAATAAATTTATGATAATATATCGAACTAGGAATTGTACACCGCTACAGAGCAACAGGCGCTGACGTATTTCAGAACATATCTGCCGATTCGTACTGTTTTGTAGTTTTCAAAGACTTCCTGGCGAACTTGGTTAGCACATTCTCCCTCAAACTGAGATAATTACTGCAATTTCGTACCTTATGGTCATTACAGTAGTTAAAAACGCTTAAGGAAGTATCTTTGTCACAACAGAAAGGTGGTATGGAAACAGGGCTGGCAGGGGTGGCGGCGGCAAGAAAAGAAAAAAATGCGAAGGGAGCCAACAGCAGCTTTTTTGCTTTTTTTTTATTTTTTTATTTTTTTTTTATTTTTTTTAACGGGCCTCCCATCTCCCCTTATAGCCCGGCCTTTTCGCTCTCCATGAAACGCCTTCTCTTGGCGAGCTTCTCGTGCTATAAAGGTGCTGTAGACTTCTGCAAGTGTCTGGGTAACGCCCTCCAAATATTGCCTTCATCGGCGAGGTGTGCCGGCGTGAATATGTGCTGTGGGCTTCCACTATAATAATCAGAAAAGAATGTGCATCCTCCAATACAAGAAAAGAAACGCAAGGGAATCCTCCTTCCAGACGTTATTCCAAATAATACAAACAAAATTGGCTACTGGACGCCGTTGCAGCTTGCCGTGACAGTGATCCACAGGAACGACAACCCGCCAAAGCAACAGTCATGTGGCATCCGCCAAAAAAGTGAATCCACCGGAAATAAATTAAAGTCCGAAAAAAAATGTCTCCGCTAACGGTCGTCCCCCTGCGGGTTCGGGGGTAAGAATAGGCCCGCGGTATTCCTGCCTGTCGTAAGAGGCGACTAAAAGGAGTCTCAAACGTTTCGGCCTTCTGTGATGGTCCCCTCTTGGGTTTGACCTCCTTTTTTCTTCCAAATTTCCGTCGTCAGTGCGTGCCATTTGGGGAAGGACACCTTACGTGGTGTTTTTGTATTGGTCCATCATGCTCCACCATCTTGCATGTTACCTATTGTCATGTGGGGGGGACTACGCCCAATATCTTCTGGGTTGTCTCCTTCTCGCCTTGTGCGCACTCTTATTCTTAGCGCCTACGACAACTGTGGACCCTTTAAACACCTAAAATCCAGCACGGTAGCCAGTCCGTTGTGGTGGGGTCGTCATGTACCCTCTTGGTGGTAGCCCCCTGACCACGCAGGGATCGCACTACAGATGCCAGAGCTGTTTTCTCCCCATGCATGCCAAGGAGTATGTGCCCATCTTGTCTGGGGCACGGGGACTCCGGGCAACGGGATATCGGCCCGGTACCCATTGCTTTGGCTGGGTGGCGCCCTTGGGGAGAGCCCTCGTTCGGAGTAGGTGGCATCTGGGCGGATGTGGCGCAATGAAGCGCAATAAATCACACCAAGCTGGTGGTCGCACGGCCACCAGCGTCTCTAAGCGAGGTAGAGTCGACTTTGATGCTGCGCAATATGACCCTCAGACGTTCCCCTCGTTGGCTGCGCCATGGGAGGGACGCCAGTCTAGTGCCAAGCGGGAGCCTTATGTACCGCAATACCTTGTCTGCAGCAGGACTGATGGTGACTCCTTTGTTCCGACGAAGCCTATGTTTTTTGTGGAACACCTGGAGGATACGTTTGGGGAAGTGGCAGGGTTGTCAAAAATGAGGAATGGGTCCATCCTCCTCAAGACGTCCTCCCCAGCCCAGTCACGAGCGTTGCTCTTGTGTGATAAGCTGGGTGACGTCCCTGTTACCGTCACTCCCCACAGTAGCTTAAATATGGTCCAGGGGATTATTTACCATCGTGACCTCTTGTTACAATCCGATGACGAGCTGAGAGCCGACTTGGAACGACGTGGTGTGCATTTTGTCCGTCGTGTCCATCGAGGACCCAAGACAAACAGGGTGGCCACCGGTGCCTTTATCTTGGCCTTCGAGGGTGATGTCTTGCCCGAGAAGGTCAAGGTAATGGTTTACCGTTGCGACGTGAAGCCATACGTCCCTCCCCCGATGCGGTGCTTCCAGTGCTGGAAGTTTGGGCATATGTCCTCCCGTTGCCCATCCAGCGCTACATGTCGAGATTGCGGACGCCCGTCTCATCCCGATTCTCCATGTGCGCCCCCGCCTGTATGTGTCAACTGTGGGGAGCACCACTCTCCATGCTCGCCGGATTGCCCCGTTCTTCATAAGGAGCGGAAAATAATGGAATTTAAGACCCTGGACCGGCTTACTTATCGAGAGGCTAAACAGAAATATGAAAGGTTGTATCCTGCTTCCCTTCGAACATCTTATGCTGCAGCCACGTTATCGTCGCCCCCGCGAGCGACGGTTGTCGCTTCATCTGTGCCGCCTTCAGTGGGCCCTCGGGGCCATGTATCTCTGTCTGCCCCCCTCGTGCCTGGGGGCAAGCCTTCCTCTATTGCCCCCTTAGCAGTTGGGGGCAAACCCTCTTCTGTCGCTCCCCCCAAGCTTACTTCGGGAGTGACATCTGCTCCACAACTGGGAGGCTCGATTCCTCCCCCTCCTTCTCCGGCGGCGTTGCCTCCGCCGGTTCCTCTCTCGCGGAAGGGGTCCCTCGGGGCTCTCCCTTCCTCCGTTTCTTCTCCTTCCCAGCCAGATGTCAGCCAGTGGCTGAAGGTTCCGCCACCTGCTGATCGTAGGGCTTCTGCGTCGTCGTCAGCCTCCGACGCTCCTTCAGAGAAGCTCTCCCAGCCCTCTCACCCTAAGGGCAGACGCGAGAAGAAGGAACGGAATGTGTCCAAGAAGAAGGACGTTCCGGCGGTTTCAGCACCGCCTGCTATACATAGTCCTGGCTCCGGGGATGAGGTGGAGATCCTCGCCTCTGCCGCGGATCTCGCCCTCACGGAACCCTTGGGGGCCTCTCCTATGGACTCAGCTGACTCTCCCCCAGTGGCGGCAGTTGGCTCTGACGCGCTGTCTGCCTCTTAGTCGCATTCACGCCCTCCCAGTCCCTTCCTGCTTCCATTCTCCAATGGAACTGCGGCGGTTATTTCCGCCACCTGCCTGAGCTCCGGATGCTTCTGAGTGATTCCCCTGTTCTCTGCGTTGCTCTGCAGGAAACTTGGTTTCCTGCACTACAGACCCCCGCCCTTCGCGGTTATCAGGGATACTATAAGAACCGTGCTGCCTGTCATCGAGCGTCAGGTGGGGTTTGCCTCTTTGTTCACAACTCTGTCTGTAGTTCGCCAGTACCCCTTCAGACACCTTTAGAGGCAGTTGCTGCCAGGGTTGAGCTCTCGCCGGCTATTACTGTTTGCTCTGTTTACATTCCTCCGGATGGGGAGCTCCCCCGACATGTCTTGGCTGCACTGCTGGCTCAACTCCCGCCACCTTTGCTGCTTCTGGGCGATTTCAACGCCCACAACCCTCTATGGGGTGGGACTGTCTCCGATGATCGTGGTCGGGCCGTGGAGCATGTGTTGGCTCAGCTCGACCTTAGCCTCTTAAACACCGGTGCTCCCACGCATTTCAGTGTGGCCCATGGCTCGTTCTCGGCCATCGATCTCTCTATTTGCAGCCCTGGACTTGTCCCATCCCTCCACTGGAGGGTGCATCCTGACCTGTGTGGTAGTGACCATTTTCCCATCTATTTGTCACTGCCACAGTGTCATTCTTCTGGGCGCTTGCCCCGCTGGGCTTTCCACAGGGCAGACTGGCCAGCTTTTACTTCCGCTGTAACCATTGCGTCTCCCCCACAGGGTGACATTGACAAGGTGGTCCGTGTTTTCACCACGTCCATCATTTCGGCGGCCGAGGCTGCCATCCCCCGTTCCTCTGGCCTCCCTCGGCGGAAGGCTGTCCCCTGGTGGTCGCCGGAGATTGCTGAGGCTATTCGCGACCGTAGGCGGGCTCTCCAGCGTCATAGGCGGCACCCGTCTCTGGAGACCCTCATCGCCTTTAAGAGGCTCCGTGCCTTCGCCCGTCGTCTTATTGCACGGCGTAAGCAGGAGTGCTGGGAGAGGTACGTCTCCTCCCTGGGCTCCCGTGTCTCGTCCTCGCACGTGTGGTCCCGGATCCGGCGGATTTATGGCTCCCAGACCCCTATGGGTGTCCCTGGGCTCTCCTTGGACTACGCTGTCTGCACGGACGCTGCCGGCATTGCTGAACGGCTAGCCGCGCACTTTGCTCAGAGCTCTGCGACTGCATCCTATCCCCCCGCCTTTCGCTCTCTAAAGGAGCGAGCCGAGCGGACGCCGTTCTCATTCCACACGCGTCGTTCTGAAACATACAATGCTCCTTTCAGCGAGAGGGAATTCCTCGCCGCCCTCGCCGATTGCCCTGATACAGCACCAGGCCCAGACTGCATCCACGCGCAGATGCTGAAGCATCTCTCCAGGGACTGCCAGAGACACATTCTCGCGATATTTAATCGCATTTGGAGCGAAGGCGTGTTCCCGTCGCAATGGCGAGAGGGTCTCATTGTCCCCATCTTGAAACCCGGTGCGGACCCACTGGCGGTGGACAGCTATCGTCCCATTACCCTCACCAACGTTTTGTGCAAATTGCTCGAACGTATGGTGGGGCGGCGTTTGTGTTGGGTCCTTGAGTCGCGCGGTCTCCTCGCTCCATTCCAGGGTGGCTTCCGTCGGGGCCGGTCTGCAGTGGACAATTTGGTGCGGCTGGAATCTGCTGTCCGTATGGCTTTTGCCCGACGTCAGCATCTTGTTGCTGTATTTTTCGATCTGCGGAAGGCGTATGACACCACATGGAGGCATCACATACTCGCCACGTTGCATGGGTGGGGTCTTCGTGGTCGGCTCCCGGCTTTTCTTCAAAACTTTTTATTGCGCCGCTCTTTCTGGGTGCAAGTCGGTGCCACCTCTAGTTCCTCTTACATACAGGAAAATGGGGTCCCGCAGGGCTCGGTGTTGAGCGTCTCCTTATTTTTAGTGGCCATTAATGGTCTGGCAGCAGCAGTGGGGTCGTCGGTGTCTCCTTCTTTGTATGCCGACGACTTCTGCATCTCATTTAGCTCCACGACTACGGGAGTCGCCGAACGCAGGCTGCAAGTCGCCGTTCGCAAGGCAGCATCATGGGCACTGACTCATGGCTTTCAGTTCTCTGCTGCCAAGACTCGAGTAATGCACTTCTGCAGGCGTCGGACGGTCCACCCTCATCCTGCACTTTACCTCGACGGCCACCTGATTGAAGTGGTGGACACTTGCCGCTTCTTGGGACTCGTGTTTGATGCCCGGCTCACATGGGTTCCTCATGTTACTCAGCTGAAGCACAAATGCTGGCGGCACCTCAACGCCCTCCGCTGCCTTAGCCACACGTCTTGGGGTGCAGATCGCTGCACGCTGCTGCGGTTGTACAGAGCCCTTGTGCAGTCCCGGCTTGATTATGGGAGCCTGGCCTATGGGTCTGCGTCCCCCTCAGTGTTAAAGTTGTTAGACCCCATACACCACTGTGGGGTTAGGCTTGCCACTGGCGCTTTTCGCACCTGCCCCGTGGATAGTCTACTGGTGGAGGCCGGGGTTCCCCCACTGCGGATTCGCCGCCATCGTCTGCTTGTCGACTATGCTGTCCACGTTCATTGCTCGCCAGATCATCCCAATCGTCGCCTGCTTTTCCCTGCTATGGTCCTCCATCTGCCCGAACGGCGCCCTAGGTCTGGGCTTTCCATAGCTGTCCGTGTCCAGTCCCTGCTGTCAGAACTGGGGTCATTCCCTCTTCTGCCTCCCTTCCGGGTCCGTACACCTACGCCTCCCTGGTGTTTGTCCCGGCCGTCCGTCTGTCTGGACTTGGCACAGGGACCCAAGGACTCGGTTCCGCCTGTGGCACTCCGTCGCCGTTTTCTTGCTCTCCTCGCCTCATTTTCGGACTGTGAGGCTGTCTACACTGATGGTTCCCTGGTTGATGGTCGCACTGCCTACTCTTTTGCTCATGCTGCTCATGTTGAGCAGCGCTCCTTGCCGGCTGGCTGCAGTATTTTTACTGCAGAGCTGGTGGCCATATTGCGCGCTCTTGACCATATGCGTTTCTGCTCAGGTAGGTCCGTCGTGATCTGCAGTGACTCCCTGAGCAGCCTTCAGGCCATCGACCGCTGCTATCCCTCCTCTCCTCTGGTGTCCTCCATTCAGGAGACTGTTTCCGCCATTGCCCGTTCTGGTCGTTCGGTGGTCCTGGTTTGGACGCCCGGTCATGTTGGCATCCCAGGGAACGAACGTGTAGACAGGCTGGCCAAAGGGGCGATCGACGCCCCAGCTTTGGAGATTGGCCTTACGGCTCGCGACCAGCAGATGGTGTTGCGCCGTAAGCTGATTGGGATGTGGGCTGCTGAGTGGCGTGGCATGACAGCCCCGAATAAACTGCGGGCTGTCAAGGAGACGACCGCCGTGTGGCGTTCCTCCCTGCGGGCTTCTCGCAGGGACTCGGTAGTCCTGTGTCGGCTGCGCATCGGCCATACGTACCTGACGCACGGCCATCTCTTGCGTCAGGAGGATCCCCCCTTGTGTCAGTGTGGGTCCCGGCTGACGGTCGGCCACATTTTGCTGGAGTGTCCTCGACTGCGCACACTCCGGCAATCTTTTAATCTCCCGGGCACTTTGGCTTTGGTTTTATCTGACGATGCCTCCAGGGCTGATGTCGTTTTAAATTTTATCCGTGGTAGTCCGTTTTATGGTTCGATTTAGGGAGGTCCTGCGCCTTTCCCTTTCTGTGTCTTTTGTCCTTGTGTCTGTTGCTGTTCTGGTGTGCCGTGAAATGGTTGACTCTTTCCCATTTTTGTTCTCGTGGTCAGTCAACCAGTCTCCGGCCATTTTCCTTTCTTCTGTTTCTTTCTGTCTGGTGTGCCTCTGTCCTGTTCTTGTTTGTAGTGTTTGTTGCTGCATGTGTGTTCTTTTAGCGCCTGGGGGGACGTCTCCTCCCCCCTTTGGTTTTTACCTGCTCCGTCGATTTTGGGCTCGCCTGATTTTGGAATGGGGGACTGATGACCTTCGCTGTTTAGTCCCCCTTAAACATCCAACAACCACCACCACCACCGCTAACGGTCGACGGATAGTACATGGAGAATAAAACAAAACGTCGACGCACAGTAATAGGAAGGTGTCCCACATGAAGACACACACCAACTGTAATAAAATGATCACCGCGCTTACGGCCCCCTCAGTCGTCGCGAGAAAAGAACAAATAACAAGGAAGAAAAAAAAGAGAAACAGAAAGTAAAGCAAACATAAAAGAACTTTTGACGGACAAAACACCATTCACATAACTGTAGGTCATGTGTACGTTTTCGTTAATGTACGGGTCATATAACCACAACTTTACCATGCCATAAAATCATTATCCAAGAAAGTAAGTCCGATGGTAAGCAAGATTTCGTCAAATCACTTCAACAGGAATATTAGCAGTATTGCCAGATAGGAAAAGTAAAAATGTCAAAATTTGGTATGTAGTCTTATGAGGTAAGTGACAATTTGGTGAATGCATGGGCCAAGGCGACATGCAAATAATTGGCGAAAGTCAAGGAATAAGCCGTTCGACCGAGGGTCAGACGATGTTCCGCCCACAGGTAAGACAGAAAGTCGACGACATCAGTCAATTTCAGGGTGAAAATACAAAAAACCGTGTGTCCCAAAATCCAAAGTGTGGCATTGCGTTTCGTTGCCGGATAAGCTGCACACTGAGGCACGAGGGCGTCCAAGGCTGTCACCTGCCGCCTGTCCACTCTGTTGATTAGACGCACCATGTCACACGCAATATCCCAAACAACACGAAATTTCCGACATTCGAATCGGTGTTCGATGGTGTCCTCCTCAGGACACGCATCAAGAAATCAGATCGATAGAGTGCAGCTTAGCATTAGTCGGAAATGTGCGGTTGACCACTTTATACCATGTTGCGTGAACGTTGGCCGGAATAACGGTGGAGCCAAGGTTCCGCCACACCATCTTTCAGTCATGCTGAGGTAGCCGATACTCCCATTTATTCCCGCTCGGCGATCCCCGAAGAGCGCGAATAATGTCACCGACACTGCATGCACGGACATCACCAAGCACCAGATAGCTGTTATAAACATAATACCGGCGTACGAAGCTCAACGTGTACGGAATATGACCGACCGATACCGGAGGAATCACTGATGGTGGGCGATATGCACGGAACAAGGCAGCTGTCGGACTGCACGGGCCCTTGTCAAGCACCACGGAAGTCCGCTTCACGAAGAGCGCCGCACACTTGTTGCGAAAGTCAACGAAACCCAGCCCCCCTCCGTCAGACTCAAGGCACAGGTTGCCAGGGAGACCTTAAAAATGTCACCCTTCCACAGCAACCAATAGACCGCCTGTTGAATGGCCTGTTCCAGTTGTTTCGGCACAGGTAGGACTTGTGCTAGATACCACGCTTTGGCCAAAATCTGCATGTTGGTAAGAGCCACCCGTTGAGCGCCAAATTCCGAGAGGCATACAGTTTCGCAACGGCCCGAACCTTATTCAGCGTGGACCGCCAATTAAGAGCTTCCATGCGCTGCGTATTGTCGGTCAGAATGACACCAAATACTGTCTGCCGTTGCTTGACACAGAACCAGTCTGCCCCTGCGGGTTCGGGGGTAAGAATAGGCCCGCGGTATTCCTGCCTGTCGTAAGAGGCGACTAAAAGGAGTCTCAAACGTTTCGGCCTTCTGTGATGGTCCCCTCTTGGGTTTGACCTCCTTTTTTTCCAAATTTCCGTTATTAGTGCGTGCCATTTGGGGAAGGAGACCTTACGTGGTGTTTTTCTATTGGTCCATCATGCTCCATCTTGCATGTTACCTATTGTTGTGTGGGGGGGACTACGCCCAACATCTTCTGGGTTGTCTCCTTCTCGTCTTATGCACACTCTTCTTCTTAGCGCCCACGACAACTGTGGACCCTTTCAACACCTAAAATCCAGCACAGTAGCCAGTCCGTTGTGGTGGGGTCGTCATGTACCCTCTTGGTGGTAGCCCCCTGACCACGCAGGGATCGCACTACAGATGCCAGAGCTGTGTCCTCCCCATGCATGCCAAGGAGTATGTGCCCATCTTGTCTGGGGCACGGGGACTCCAGGCAACGGGATATCGGCCAGGTACCCGTTGCTTTGGCTGGTTGGCGCCCTTGGGGAGAGCCCTCGTTCAGAGTAGCCAGCCCTTCCCACGCAGGGATCGCACTACAGATGCCAGAGCTGTGTCCTCCCCATGCATGCCAAGGAGTATGTGCCCATCTTGTCTGGGGCACGGGGACTCCAGGCAACGGGATATCGGCCAGGTACCCGTTGCTTTGGCTGGTTGGCGCCCTTGGGGACAGCCCTCGTTCAGAGTAGGTGGCATCTGGGCGGATGTGGCGCAATGAAGCGCAATAAATCACACCAAGCTGGTGGTCGCACGGCCACCAGCGTCTCTAAGCGAGGTAGAGTAGACTTTGATGCTGTGCAGTATGACCCTCAGTCGTTCCCCTCGTTGGCTGCGCCATGGGAGGAACGCCGATCTAGTGCCAAGCGGGAGCCTTACGTACCGCAATATCTTGTCTGCAGCAGGGCTGATGGTGACTCCTTTCTTACTACGAAGCCTCTGTTTTTTGTGGAACACCTGGAGGATAAGTTTGGGGAAGTGGCGGGGTTGTCTAAAATGAGGAATGGCTCCATCCTCCTCAAGACGTCCTCCCCAGCCCAGTCACAAGCTTTGCTCTTGTGTGATAAGCTGGGTGACGTCTCTGTTACTGTCACTCCCCACAGTAGCTTAAATATGGTCCAGGGGATTATTTACCATCGTGACCTCTTGTTACAATCCGATGACGAGCTGAAAGCCGACTTGGAACGACGTGGCGTACATTTTGTCCGTCGTGTACATTGAGGACCCAAGACTAACAGGGTGGCCACCGGTGCCTTTATCTTGGCCTTCAAGGGTGATGTCTTGCCTGAGAAGGTCAAGGTGATGATTTACCGTTGCGACGTCGAGCCATACGTCCCTCCCCCGATGCGGTGCTTCCAGTGCTGGAACCCCCTGCGGGTTCGGGGGTAAGAATAGGCCCGCAGTATTCCTGCCTGTCGTAAGAGGCGACTAAAAGGAGTCTCAAACGTTTCGGCCTTATGTGATGGTCCCCTGTCGGGTTTGACCTCCATATCTCCAAATTTTTCCGAAGAGCGAGCCGATTCGGGAAGGGCGCCTTACTTGGTGCATGGTGTCCATGTTGTGTTGAGACCTTTTGCCATCTTATTCGTCGTTGCATTGCATTCCTGCCCGCTCTCCATCCCTTGGGCATGGATGCGCTCCTGCGTGCTCTTTCTGCCAAGCACTGTGCAGGGCCATTTTCTGCACTGGCGACGCCCATGAACCACATGTCACCTAACATCCAGCACGGTAGCCAGTCCGTTGTGGTGGGGCTGCCATGTACCCTCTTGGTTGTAGCCCCCTGACAACACAGGGATCGCTCTACTGATGCCTGCGCCGTTCACTCCCCACGTATGCCAAGGAGTAGATGCCCATCTCCCTGGGGCATCAGGACTCCCGGCAATGGCCATCCTGCCAGGTGGCTATTGCTGTGGCTGGGTGGCGCCCGTGGGGAGGGCCCTTGGTCGGAGTAGGTGGCATCAGGGTGGATGACCCGCAATGAAGCGTGGTACATCATCTATCGCTGGTGGGCCTCCACCAGCAGTCTCTAAGCGATCGAGGTCTAACCTCGACGGGAAGAAATTGGATCAGAGATCGTTTCCCTCCCTCGCTACTCCATGGGAGGAACGTCTTGCTAAAGAAGGCAGTGGCGAATATTCACCCCGGTACCTTGTGTGTACGTGGGTTGATGGAGAATCGTTCGTGTCGACCAAGCCCCAGTTTTTTGTGGAGCATTTAGAGGACAAGTTCGGGGAGGTGGAGGGCTTGTCCAAGATGCGCTCTGGCTCTGTGCTCATCAAAACGGCATCCTCTGCCCAGTCACGGAGGTTGCTCAATTGTGACAAGTTGGGGAATGTTTCAGTTACCATCACGCTGCATAAGAGTCTCAACATGGTCCAGGGTATTATATTCCATAGGGATCTTCTTCTGCAGTCCGACGATGAATTACGCGCCAACCTCGAACGACGAGGTGTTCACTTCGTCCGGCGCGCCCATCGGGGTCCTAGGGATAATCAGGTAGCCACCGGTGCCTTCATCTTGGCCTTTGAGGGTGATGTCTTACCCGGAAAGGTTAAGGTGGCGGTTTACCGTTGTGATGTGAAACCATATATTCCTCCTCCGATGCGGTGTTTTAAATGCTGGAAGTTCGGGCACATGTCATCGCACTGTACTTCCAGCATCACGTGTCGGGATTGCGGACGTCCTTCGCATTCTGATACTCCATGTGCTCCGCCCCCCCACTGTGTTAACTGCAGAGAACACCATTCCCCCTGCTCACCGGACTGTCGGATCTTCCAGAAGGAAAGGAAGATAATGGAATATAAGACCCTGGACCGCCTGACCTACACCGAGGCAAGGCGGAAATATGAGCGGCTATATCCTGTGCCCATGACATCCACCTATGCCGCTGCTGCAACAACGGTCCGATCCTCTCCCGTGTCGTCACGTACTGTTGCCTCTCAGCTATGCCAAAATGACCCGGCCCCCTTGGTTGTGGGGAGCACTTCGCCCTCTGTTGCTCCATCTACTCCAGGAGCGACACCACCCCAACCATCGGGGACATTCGTCCCCCCTTCCCAGGCCCCTAGCCAGGAAGGGGTCCCTTGGGGCCCTCCCTTCCCAGGCTTTGCCCAGTGTGAAAGCGGATACCCGCAAAGTTTTGAAGCAACAACCGGTCGCTGGTCATAGGGCTTCACGGTCGTCGTCCGTCCCTGAGACTGACCCAGTGGGGCCCTCCCAGCCAGACCCTCCCAAGGCACAGCGTGCGAAGCAGTTGAAGAAAAAGGCTCCCAAGCATCCTGACATTGCGGTGGCACCTGTCCCACCGCAACCTTCAAACTCTGCGTCTGAGGACGAGGTGGAGATCCTGGCGTCCGCTGAGGACCTCGATCTCGCCAGTCCCTCCGACGCCATGGAAAGCACTGGCACAGGTGCTCACTTGGAGGCAGCAGGTGACCCAGCGGCGTAATCTGCCTTCCCCGTCCCGTCACGCCTTTCCCAGCAATGGCCAGTACCATCCTCCAGTGGAACTGCAGCGGTTTCTTCCACCATTTAGCTGAGCTCCGCAACTTATCAGCCTTTGCCCTTTCTTTTGCATTGCTCTCCAGGAAACTTGGTTTCCAGCGATGCGAACCCCCGCCCTCCGTGGCTATCGGGGTTATTTTAAGAACCGGGCAGCTTATGAAAGGGTGTCTGGTGGCGTCTGCATATATGTCCTTAACTCTCTTCACAGCGAGTTTGTACCTCTACGAACAATTTTAGAGGCTGTCGCTGTTCGGGTGTGGACGCCACAGGCTATCACCGTCTGCAGTATTTACCTTCCACCTGATTGTGCTGTCGCGCAGCATGTCCTGGCTGCTCTGATAGCCCAACTGCCGCCACCTTTTTTGCTGCTGGGCGATTTCAATGCCCACAACCCTCTATGGGGTGGGACTGTCTCTGATGACCGCGGTCAGGCCGTGGAGCATTTGTTGGCTCAGCTCGACCTTAGCCTCTTGAACACCGGTGCTCCCACGCATTTCAGTGTGGCCCATGGCTCGTTCTCGGCCATGGATCTCTCTCTTTGCAGCCCCGGACTTGTCCCATCCCTCCACTGGAGGGTGCACCCTGACCTGTGCGGTAGTGACCATTTTCCCATCTATTTGTCACTGCCTCAGTGTCATTCTTCTGGGTGCCTGCCTCGCTGGGCTCTCCACAAGGCTGACTGGGCGGCTTTTACTTCTGCTGCAACCATTGCGTCTCCCCCACAGGGTGACATTGACGAGGTGGTCCGTGTCTTAACCACGTCAATCATTTCGCCGGCCGAGGCTGCCTTCCCCCGCTCTTCTGGACTCCCTCGGAGGAAAGCTGTACCCTGGTGGTCACCGGAGATTGCTGAGGCTATACCGTAGGCGGGCTCTCCAGCGTCATAGGCGGCACCCGTCTCTAGAGACCCTCACTGCCTTTAAGAGGCTCCGTGCCTTGGCCCGTCGTCTTATTGCGCTGCATAAGCAGGAGTGCTGGGACAGGTACGTCTCATCCCTGTGCTCCCGTGTCTCCCCCTCGCTCGTGTGGTCCCGGATCCGGCGGATTTATGGATACCAGACACCTATGGGTGTCCCTGGGATCTCCCTGGACGGCGCTGTCTGCACGGACGCTGCCGCCATTGCTGAACACCTTGCTGCGCACTTTGCTCAGAGCTCTGTGAGTGCAACTTACCCCCCGCCTTTCGCTCTCTAACGGAGTGAGCCGAGCAGACGCCGTTGTCATTCCACAGGCATCGTTCTGAAAAATACAATGCTTCTTTCAGCGAGAGGGAATTCCTCGCTGCCCTCGCCGATTGCCCTAATACAGCACCAGGACCAGACTGCATCCACGCGCAGATGCTGAAGCATCTCTCCAGGGACTGCCAGAGACACATCCTCACCATCTTTAACCGCATTTGGAGCGAGGGCGTGTTCCCGTCGCAATGGCGAGAGGGTGTTGTTGTCCCCATCTTGAAGCCTGTTGCTGACCCATTGGTGGTGGACAGCTATCGTCCCATTACCCTCACCAACGTTTTGTGCAAATTGCTCGAACGTATGGTGGGGCGGCGTTTGTGTTGGGTCCTTGAGTCGCATGGTCTCCTTGCTCCATCCCAGGGTGGCTTCCGTCGGGGCCGGTCTGCAGCGGACAATTTGGTGCAGCTGGAATCTGCTATCCGTACGGCCTTTGCCCGACGTCAACATCTCGCTGCCGTATTTTTTGATCTGCGGAAGGCGTGTGACACCACATGGAGGCATCACATCCTTGCTATGTTGCATGAGTGGGGTCTTCGTGGTCGGCTCCCAGCTTTTCTTCAAACCTTTTTATTGCTCTGCTCTTTCCGGGTGCAAGTCGGTGCCGCCCCTAGTTGATCTTATACACAATAGAATGGGGTCCCGCAGGGCTCGGTGTTGAGCATCTCCTTATTTCTGGTGGCCATTAATGGTCTGGCTGCAGCCGTGGGGTCGTCGGTGTCTCCTTCTTTGTATGCCGACGACTTCTGCATCTCCTTTAGCTCCACGACTACAGGAGTCGCCGAACGCAGGCTGCAAGTAGCCGTTCGCAAGGCAGCATCATGGGCTCTGACTCACGGTTTTCAGTTCTCTGCAGCCAAGACTCGAGTTATGCACTTCTGCAGGCGTCGGACGGTCCACCCTCATCCTGAACATTACCTCAACGGCCACCTGCTTGAATTGGTGGACACTTGCCGTTTCTTGGGACTCGTGTTTGATGCCCGGTTCACATGGGTTCCTCATATTACTCAGCTGAAGCAAAAATGCTGGCGGCACCTCAACGCCCTCTGCTGCCTGAGCCACACGTCTTCGGGTGCGGATCGCTGCATGCTGTTGCGATTGTACAGGGCCCTTGTGCAGTCCAGGCTTGATTATGGGAGCCTGGCGTATGGGTCTGCGTCACCCTCAGTGTTGAAGTTGTTAGACCCCATACACCACTGTGGAGTTAGGCTTGCCACTGGCGCTTTTCGGACCAGCCCCGTGGATAGTCTACTGGTGGAGGCCGGGGTTCCCCCACTGCGGATTCACCGCCATCGTCTGCTCGCCGACTATGCTGTCCATGTTCATTGCTCGCCAGATCATCCCAATCGTTGCCTGCTTTTCCCTGCTCTGGTCCTCCATCTTCCCGAACGGCGACCTAGGTCTGGACTTTCCGTAGCTGTCCGTGTCCAGTCCCTGCTGTCAGACCTGGGGTCACCCCCTGTGGGTTCGGGGGTAAGAATAGGCCCGCGGTATTCCTGCCTGTCGTAAGAGGCGACTAAAAGGAGTCTCAAACGTTTCGGCCTTCTGTGATGGTCCCCTCTTGGGTTTGACCTCCTTTTTTCTTCCAAATTTCCGTCGTCAGTGCGTGCCATTTGGGGAAGGACACCTTACGTGGTGTTTTTGTATTGGTCCCTCATGCTCCACCATCTTGCATGTTACCTATTGTCGTGTGGGGGGGACTACGCCCAACATCTTCTGGGTGGTCTCCTTCTCGCCTTGTGCGCACTCTTCTTCTTAGCGCCTACGACAACTGTGGACCCTTTAAACACCTAAA
Organism: Schistocerca americana; assembly: GCF_021461395.2. Classification (NCBI taxonomy): domain Eukaryota; kingdom Metazoa; phylum Arthropoda; class Insecta; order Orthoptera; family Acrididae; genus Schistocerca; species Schistocerca americana. Next base: position 896,054,897 of record NC_060121.1, read on the forward strand.
ATCCAGCACGGTAGCCAGTCCGTTGTGGTGGGGTCGTCATGTACCCTCTTGGTGGTAGCCCCCTGACCACGCAGGGATCGCACTACAGATGCCTGAGCTGTTTCCTCCCCATGCATGCCAAGGAGTATGTGCCCATCTTGTCTGGGGCACGGGGACTCCGGGCAACGGGATATCGGCCAGGTACCCGTTGCTTTGGCTGGGTGGCGCCCTTGGGGAGAGCCCTCGTTCGGAGTAGGTGGCATCTGGGCGGATGTGGCGCAATGAAGCGCAATAAATCACATCAAGCTGGTGGTCGCACGGCCACCAGCGTCTCTAAGCGAGGTAGAGTCGACTTCGATGCTGCGCAGTATGACCCTCAGACGTTCCCCTCGTTGGCTGCGCCATGGGAGGGACGCCGATCTAGTGCCAAGCGGGAGCCTTACGTACCGCAATACCTTGTCTGCAGCGGGACTGATGGTGACTCCTTTCTTCCGACGAAGCCTATGTTTTTTGTGGAACACCTGGAGGATAAGTTTGGGGAAGTAGCGGGGTTGTCAAAAATGAGGAATGGGTCCATCCTCCTCAAGACGTCCTCCCCAGCCCAGTCACGAGCGTTGCTCTTGTGTGATAAGCTGGGTGACGTCCCTGTTACCGTCACTCCCCACAGTAGCTTAAATATGGTCCAGGGGATTATTTACCATCGTGACCTCTTGTTACAATCCGATGACGAGCTGAGAGCCGACTTGGAACGACGTGGTGTGCATTTTGTCCGTCGTGTCCATCGAGGACCCAAGACAAACAGGGTGGCCACCGGTGCCTTTATCTTGGCCTTTGAGGGTGATGTCTTGCCCGAGAAGGTCAAGGTGATGGTTTACCGTTGCGACGTCAAGCCATACGTGCCTCCCCCGATGCGGTGCTTCCAGTGCTGGAAGTTTGGGCATATGTCCTCCCGTTGCCCATCCAGCGCTACATGTCGAGATTGCGGACGCCCCTCTCATCCTGATTCTCCATGTGCAACTCCGCCTGTATGTGTTAACTGTGGGGAGCACCACTCTCCATGATCGCCGGATTGCCCCGTTCTTCATAAGGAGCGGAAGATCATGGAATTTAAGACCCTGGACCGGTTTACTTTTCGAGAGGCTAAACAGAAATATGAAAGGTTGTATCCTGCTTCCCTTCGAACATCTTATGCTGCAGCCACGTTATCGTCGCCCGCACGAGCGACGGTTGTCGCTTCATCTGTGCCGCCTTCAGTGGGCCTCCCCCTGCGGGTTCGGGGGTTAGAATAGGCCCGCGGTATTCCTGCCTGTCGTAAGAGGCGACTAAAAGGAGTCTCAAACGTTTTGGCCTTATGTGATGGTCCCCTCTCGGGTTTGACCTCCATCTATTCAAATTATTCCGAAGAGCGAGCCAATTGGGGAAGGGCACCTTACATGGTGCACTGTATCCTTCGTGCAATTAGACCTATTGCCGTCTTTCTCGTCGTTACGATGGTGTCCCGCTCGTTTTCGATCTCATGGGCGATTACCACGCTGCACTCTGCTGTGTTTCTTTTAACTGTGACGACGACCTTGGCCATTTTTGCACCTAAGATCCAGCACGGTAGCCAGTCCGTTGTGGTGGGGTCGCCATGTACCCTCTTGGTTGTAGCCCCCTGACAACACAGGGATCGCTCTACTGATGCCTGCGCCGTTCACTCCCCACGTATGCCAAGGAGTAGATGCCCATCTCCCTGGGGCATCGGGACTCCCGGCAATGGCCATCCTGCCAGGTGGCCTTTGCTGTGGCTGGGTGGCGCCCGTGGGGAGGGCCCTTGGTCGGAGTAGGTGGCATCAGGGCGGATGACCCGCAATGAAGCGTGGTACATCATCTCTTGCTGGCGGCCAGCCGTCAGCAGTCTCTAAGCGTTCCAAGGCTCAATTCAAGGCTAATGTGTATGACCCCAAATCGTTCCCCTCCCTGGCCACACCATGGGAGGAACGAAGGGCTATGAATGAGAGCGAAAGATACTCGCCCCGGTATCTCGTCTGTACCAGAGCTGACGGGGAATCTTTTATGTCCGTGAAGCCTCAGTTCTTTGTAGAGCATTTAGAGGACAAGTTTGGGGAGGTGGAGGGCTTGTCTAAAATGCGCTCTGGGTCAGTACTGATACAAACGGCATCCTCCGCCCAGTCCCGCAGGTTACTTGCTTGTGACAAGTTGGGGGATGTTAACGTTTCTATTACGCCACATAAGAGTTTAAATATGGTCCAGGGTGTTATTTTCCATAGGGATCTCCTTTTGCAGTCTGATGACGAGCTGCGCGCCAACTTAGAACGTAGAGGTGTTCATTTCGTCCGGCGCGTTCATCGGGGTCCGAGGGACAATCAGGTTGCTACCGGTGCCTTCATCTTGGCCTTCGAGGGTGATACGTTACCGGAAAAGGTCAAGGTGATGGTCTACCGATGTGACGTCAAGCCCTATATCCCTCCCCCGATGCGGTGCTTCAAGTGCTGGAAGTTCGGCCATATGTCTTCCCGCTGCACTTCCAGCCTCACATGTCGAGATTGCGGACGCCCGTCTCATCCCGATACTCCATGTGCCCCGCCTCCCATCTGCGTCAACTGCGGGGAGCACCATTCACCTTGCTCGCCTGACTGCACAGTCTTTCAGAAAGAGCGCAAAATCATGGAATATAAGACCCTGGACCGGCTGACCTATACTGAGGCCAAACGGAAATATGACAGACTCCATCCTGTGAGAATGACATCTTCGTATGCAGCTGCTACAACTACTGTGCTAGCTCCATCAGTTGCGAGACTTCCAGCCAGCTCGATAAGCAGTACGACTCCTTCTGCCCCCTTGCCCGTGGGGGGCTCTCCCCAACCGGTTGCTCCTGCACCACCTACCTCAGGCGCAACCTCCTCCCACCCGTCGGGGACGTCCGTCCCCGCTTCTCAGCCGGAGAAGCGCCTAACTTCTTCGGCTACTCTCGCCCGTAAGAGTTCCCTTGGGACGCTCCCTTCCCAGGGTTCCCCCAGCGGGAAGGATGACGGCCACCAGTGGCATAAGTCCTCACCAGCAGCCGGGCGTAGGGCTTCACGATCCTCCTCTGTCCCGGAGACTGAATCGGTGAAGCCTTCCCAGCCGGTGAAACCCAAGGTTCAGCGAGAGAAGTCCAAGAGAAAGACCTCTAAGGCTAAAGAACTTGCGGTGGCACCAACCCCACCGCACCTTTCGCGCTCTGCGTCTGAGGATGAAGTCGAGATTCTAGCGTCCGCTGAGGACCTTGATCTCGCTGGTCCCTCAGACGCCATGGATGCCTCTCGTCCGGGTACTGAATCGGTGGCAGTGAGTGAACAAGCGGCGTAAATTGCCTTCCCAGTCCTTTCACGCCTTTCTCAGCCATGGACAATACCATCCTCCAGTGGAACTGCGGCGGTTTTTTCCACCATTTAGCTGAGCTCCGCCAACTTCTCAGCCTTCGCCCTTTCTTCTGCATTGCTCTCCAGGAAACTTGGTTTCCGGCGATGCGAACCCCCGCCCTCCGTGGCTATCGGGGTTATTACAAGAACCGAGCAGCTTATGAAAGGGTGTCTGGTGGCGTCTGCATTTATGTCCTTCACACTCTGCACAGCGAGTCTGTCCCTCTCCAGACGCCTTTAGAGGCTGTCGCTGTACGCGTGTGGACGCCACAGGCTGTTACCGTCTGCAGTCTTTACATTCCACCGGATGGTGATGTCTCGCAGCATGTCCTGGCTGCCCTGGTCGCCCAATTGCCGCCACCTTTCTTGCTATTGGGCGACTTCAACGCTCATAACCCTCTGTGGGGTGGGTCAGTGGCAACAGGTCGAGGCGCCATCATTGAGCATTTATTGTCGCAGCTCGATCTCTCGCTGTTAAATGATGGTGCCTTCACACACTTCAGTGTGGCGCATGGCACCTACTCCGCCATTGACCTTTCAATCTGTAGCCATAGCCTCTTACCGTCTGTCCAATGGAGTGTGCATGACGACCTGTGTGGTAGTGACCATTTTCCGATCTTTTTGTCACTACCACAGCGCCACTCTTCTGGGCGCCCTAGCAGATGGGCTATGAATAAGGCTGACTGGGACTTGTTCTCCTCCACTGCCGCTTTTGAGCCTCTCTCTACCGATGACATTGATGCGGTGGTTCAATCGGTCACCACCGGCATCGTTACTGCCGCCGAATCTGCCATTCCCCATTCCTGTGGGTCCCCTCGGCGGAAGGCTGTGCCTTGGTGGTCGCCTGAGATCGCTGACGCGATTAAAGATCGCCGGCGGGCGCTCCAGCGTCACAAGCGACACCCCTCCCTCGACCACCTTATCGCCTTCAAACGGCTGCGTGCGCGGGCCCGCCTCCTTATCCGCCAAGGCAAGAAGGAGTGCTGGGAGCGGTATGTGTCCACCATTGGCCTCCATGTCACTCCCTCGCAGGTCTGGGCCAAGATTCGACGCGTCTACGGCTATCGGCCACCTGCCCGCGTCCCTGCGCTCTCACTGAATGGAGCAGTTTGTACTGACTCCGACGTCATTGCCAATCGCTTAGCAGAGCATTTTGCTATGAGTTCCGCTTCTGCGAATTACCCCCAGGCCTTCCGCTCCATTAAAGAGCGGATGGAACGTCGGAGCCTTTCGTTTCGCACCAACCAAACGGAATCTTACAATGCTCCATTTAGTGAGTGGGAATTCCGCAGTGCCCTCGCTGCTTGCCCTGATACCGCTCCTGGGCCAGATCGCATCCACTGTCAGATGCTGAAACACCTTTCAGTGGACTGCCAGCGGCGCCTTCTCGATCTTTACAACCGTCTTTGGGTCGAGGGGGAGTTTCCGTCGCAATGGCGGGAAGGCATTGTCATCCCCGTTTTGAAACCTGGAAAGAACCCTCTGGACGTGGACAGCTACCGTCCCATTAGCCTCACCAACGTTCTTTGCAAGTTGCTTGAACGGATGGTGAGCCGGCGCTTGCATTGGGTACTGGAGTCTCGGGGCCTTCTGGCTCCGTCTCAGGGTGGGTTCCGTAAAGGCCGCTCCGCCACCGACAATCTGGTGAGCCTGGAGTCGGCCATCCGTACTGCCTTTTCCCGCCGTCAGCACCTGGTCGCTGTCTTTTTCGACATGCGGAAGGCGTATGATACGACGTGGCGTCATCACATTCTTTCTACGCTCCATGGATGGGGTCTTCGGGGTCCTCTGCCGATTTTTATCCGCAATTTTCTGTCGTGTCGTACCTTCCGCGTGCAAGTCGCGGCCTCGTATAGTTCCTCCCACGTCCAGGAGAACGGTGTGCCACAGGGCTCTGTTTTAAGTGTCTGTCTGTTTTTAATAGCCATTAACGGGCTTGCTGCGGCCGTGGGAAATTCTGTCTCCGCTTCCCTGTATGCTGACGACTTCTGCCTTTATTACAGCTCTACTGGCATTGCAGCTGTTGAACGTCAGCTACAGGGCGCTATCCGTAAGGCGCAGTCTTGGGCTGTAGCGCATGGGTTTCAGTTTTCGGCAGCCAAGACCTGCGTTATGCATTTCTGCCGGTGCCGAACAGTCCATCCTGAGCCGCGGCTTTATCTTGCCGACGAACTCCTTGCTGTGGTGGAGACCCACAGGTTTTTGGGGGTGGTTTTCGATGCCCGGTTGACTTGGCTGCCTCATATCCGGCAGCTGAAACAGACGTGTTGGCGGCATCTAAACGCTCTGCGATGCTTGAGCAACACCCACTGGGGCGCCGACCGCTCTACACTGTTGCGGCTCTACCAGGCGTTAATCCAGTCCCGTCTGGATTATGGGAGCCTGGCTTATGGCTCAGCATCCCCATCTGCGTTACGGGTGCTGGACCCGATTCTCCACAGCGGGATACGCCTTGCCACTGGTGCTTTCCGCACCAGCCCTGTGGACAGCGTACTAGTGGAGGCAGGTGTACCTCCGCTGCGGTTCCGACGCCAACGTTTGCTGGCCGCTTATGCTGCCCATGTTCTAAGCTCGCCCGGGCATCCAAACTATCGTCTCCTGTTCCCGCGGTCGGTCGTCCGTATGCCAGAACGTCGGCCCCGGTCTGGTTGTACAATAGCGGTCCGCGTCAAGGAGCTTCTCTCTGGGCTCCAGGGTTTCACTGTTCCACCTCCTTTCCGGGCTACTTTGCATACACCCCCATGGTGTGTTCGTCGCCCTAGCCTTCGGCTCGACTTGGCACAGGGCCCTAAGGACTCAGTCCCTCCAGAGGCCTTCCGCCGCCGCTTTTATTCTATCCTGGCCACGTATCAGGGCTCTGGTGTTGTTTACACTGACGGTTCGATGGTTGCTGGTCGTGTCGGATATGCGCTCACTCTAGGGGACCTTTCCGAACAACGTTCCTTGCCGGATGGCTGCAGCGTTTACACTGCTGAACTGGTCGCCATCTTTCGTGCCCTAGAGTATATCCGCTCCTGCTCAGGTGAGTCCTTCGTTATCTGTAGCGATTCCCTGAGCGGTTTACGAGCTCTCGACCAGTGTTTCCCTCGTTCTCGTTTGGTGATGGCTATCCACGAGTCTCTGCATACTCTCGCCTGTTGCGGCCGCTCTGTGGTCTTTGTGTGGACCCCCGGTCATGTCGGTATCCCGGGTAACGAACATGTTGACCGCCTGGCGAAAGAGGCCACCAGTCAGCCATCTCTGGACGTTGGCCTCCCAGAGACTGATTTGCGGGCAGTCTTCCGCCGCAAAATCTTGGCGCTATGGGACGATGAATGGCGCGAACTGCCAATGCGCAATAAACTCCGTGCTGTCAAGGAGACGACGGCTGTGTGGCGGTCATCTCTGCGAGCCACTCGCAGGGACTCAGTAGTTCTTTGCCGGCTCCGCATTGGCCACTGCCGGCTGACACACAGTTATTTACTGCGCCGGGAGGACCCTCCTCTCTGTCGCTGTGGGGAAGCTTTGACAGTGGCCCACATTTTGCTGGCCTGCCCCCTTTTAGCAGTGGTCAGGCAGGCATTTGCGCTGCCTGATACGCTCCCTGCCCTTTTAACAGACGACTCCACTATGGCTGACTTAGTTTTACGTTTTATTCGGGCAGGGGGATTTTCTCATTTAATCTGAGTGTTTCTGTTTTATTTTTGTTTTGTGTCGACTCTGGCCTTTGGCCTATGATTTTACACTGATTTTTTAATGTGTTTCTAAGTGGTTGGCTTTTCCTTTTTTTATTTGTATGGTCGGCCAACCACCGTTTATCTCTATGTGGTTTTCGTTCGTTTCGTTTTGTCTTGTCTTTGTCTCAGTCTCTCCTGTTCTGTATCGTCTGTGATCTCTTCTGTTCCTCGTTTTTGTTCTCTGTGGGTGTTCTATGTCTTCTATCCAAACTCTCGCCTCCTGTTCCCGTGGTCGGTCGTGGCTCCAGGGTTTCACTGTTCCACCTCCTTTCCGGGCTACTTTGCATACACCCCCATGGTGTGTTCGTCGCCCTAGCTTTCGGCTCGACTTGGCACAGGGCCCTAAGGACTCAGTCCCTCCAGAGGCCTTCCGCCGCCGCTTTTATTCCATCCTGGCCACGTATCAGGGCTCTGGTGTTGTTTACACTGACGGTTCGATGGTTGCTGGTCGTGTCGGATATGCGCTCACTCTAGGGGACCTTTCCGAACAACGTTCCTTACCGGATGGCTGCAGCGTTTACACTGCTGAACTGGTCGCCATCTTTCGTGCCCTAGAGTATATCCGCTCCTGCTCAGGTGAGTCCTTCGTTATCTGTAGCGATTCCCTGAGCGGTTTACGAGCTCTCGACCAGTGTTTCCCTCTTTCTCGTTTGGTGATGGCTATCCACGAGTCTCTGTATACTCTCGCCTGTTGCGGCCGCTCTGTGGTCTTTGTGTGGACCCCCGGTCATGTCGGTATCCCGGGTAACGAACATGTTGACCGCCTGGCGAAAGAGGCCACCAGTAAGCCATCTCTGGACGTTGGCCTCCCAGAGACTGATTTGCGGTCAGTCTTCCGCCGCAAAATCTTGGCGCTATGGGACGATGAATGGCGCGAACTGCCAATGCGCAATAAACTCTGTGGTGTCAAGGAGAAGACGGCTGTGTGGCGGTCATCCCTGCGAGCCACTCGCAGGGACTCAGTAGTTCTTTGCCGGCTCCGCATTGGCCACTCCGGGCTGACACACAGTTATTTACTGCGCCGGGAGGACCCCCCTCTATGTCGCTGTGGGGCAGCTTTGACAGTGGCCCACATTTTGCTGGCCTGCCCCCTTTTAGCTGTGGTCAGGCAGACATTTGCGCTGCCTGCTACGCTCCCTGCCCTTTTAACAGACGACTCCACTATGGCTGACTTAGTTTTACGTTTTATTCGGGCAGGGGGATTTTATCATTTACTGTGAGTGTTTCTGTTTTATTTTATTGTTTTGGGTTGATTCTGGCCTTTGGCCTATGGTTTTACACTGATTTTTAATGTGTTTCTAAGTGGTTGGCCTTTCCTTCTTTTTTTTGTCTATGGTCGGCCAACCACTGTCACACTCTGTGTGGTTTTAGTTTGTTTTGTCTTGTCTTTGTCTCAGTATCTCTTGTTCTGTATCGTCTGTGATCTCTTCTGTTCCTTGTTTTTATTCTCTGTGGGTGTTCTTTGTCTTTGGAAAAAGGGACCGATGACCATGGCAGTCTGGTCCCTTTAATCCCCCAAACCAACCAACCACTTTTCCTTAATCACTGACAAAACGGTACCGTACGGCCGCAAATAACGCGAAATGGTATCATTACGGATTTCAAAGGGCAATTTAAAGATGCGAATTTGCCTAACGCCAAAGCCGGCGTGCGACACAGTCACATTACTAATTTTACCGTCAAGATGTCGAAATTTACGCACACCGTCATCGACAGACACAACAGTATCACACATGTCAGGAGATCTCAGTTTTAAAAACACTGAATTAAGGAACGTATCAAACTGTATGCCTAGAACGTCATCATGCCGTAACATCTAGTCCTCTAGTATCCAACGGTGAATCTCAAAAGCCGAAGGTTTATCAACTGAACGATCAAATTCACATTGGACGTTATTCTGTCTTTCCTCACTATCATCGTATATCATTTACATTACTTACAGTCAGGTAGAAATACAAGCCACGAGGCAGAGAAAGCAGACGAACGCCAAGGCGCCGCCGGTCCAGTCGCACGAGGTAAACACTGCACGCGAGGCACCGAGGTGTTGCCAGGCGGGCAGCCAGCCAAGTACTAACCGGGCCCGATGTTGCTTAACTTCGGTGATCGGACGAGAACCGATGTATTCAAAATGGTATGGCCGTTGATGCCCATATAATGTAGGCGCACGGCAGACTTCGCATTCGGTTCCTATCCCAACACACAAAATCATAGTTTTCGGTCGAAATCAGCCGCATTTTTAAAAAAAATTTTTTATTGATAATTCGTCAGGTTAGCGCGAACGCAATCCTGTCTTCCAAAAATTATGCGCTGGAAGAACGCACTTCATTTTTTTTTTTTTGGTGAAATTTATACAATTATTTATTAACATTACATTGTTACAACATAACATCCTTACAACAAAACATGAACAGAATTGTAATTGTAAGCACCTCCTTCCGCAATCCGACGTGCCCGCTTGGCGCGTGTAACCTTCGACACTCGTGGAAGACGCATCTTGTCCCTGGTGTCCAGCGGATGACTGACGCGCGGCCGACCGGCGGATGGCCTGTGCGGGGTGTGGCAGTGTCGTGCTGTAGGGCGCCACTGCTGGCGATGTGAGCTTCCTTGCCTCGCCTCACACGAGATGTTTGCGTAATTTGCAGTGCATTCGCACCATTCCTATCCCTGTCCCCGTCCCCGTCCCGACTTGTCCCGACTTTCCCCGACTGCCGCTCGGGTCGTGGCCCACATAGCAGCGCAAGCACGAGAAACGTCTGCAGGAGGAGACGAGACGAGTAAAGAATAAATTTATGATTACATATCGAACTAGGAATTGTACACCGCTACAGAGCAACAGGCGCTGACTTATTTCAGAACATATCTGCCGATTCGTACTGATTTGACGTTTTCAAAGACTTCCTGGCGAACTTGGTTTGCACATTCTCCCTCAAACTGAGATAATTACTGCAATTTCGTACCTTATGGTCATTACAGTAGTTTAAAACGCTGAAGGAAGTATCTTTGTCACAACAGAAAGGTGGTATGGAAACAGGGCTGGCAGGGGTGGCGGCGGCAAGAAAAGAAAAATATGTGAAGGGGAGCCAACAGCAGATTTTTGCTTTTTTTATTTTTTATTTATTTATTTATTTTTTTTATTAAACTAAACATACTTTCTGTGAAGATCAGGCCAGGGTGGCGGTGGAGGCAAAGCGGGCAGGGGTCGCAATCCAAGGCCCGGCCACAGTGTCTCCCTCGCCCTCCCAAACCCAGAACGTGGAATAACGGAAGTAATGGTGTGTTTGTTGAACTCCTTTATTATTGTGTGACATGGCATTTTTTTTTTTACGTCGATCCCTTAGGAAAAACAAGGTCCATGCGGCCAGCCGAAACATGTCCAAAACCAAGTGGAAAAAAAAGGATGAGGTCCTTGGAAGGTGTGATAGTAACATGAGGAAGGAAGAATAAAAACACGGAACACAAATTAAAACCATTCTAGGAGGACAATGACCACGATTCGACAGCGGAGGCTCACCGCCGCCAGAGAAAAGCAAAGAAAGTGACTCTCAAAAATAAAGACATAAACAACGACCACACTAAACATGCCAAATACGTCTGGCGCACGGGAATGGTGAGATCAACGCAATTCCGGCAGCAGCAAACATATTTCGTCTTTTCGATAAGTTTGATTTCCGTGCCCAGGAGGCAACCATTTCAACACAAAATATCTTTAAGCACCGTCTCACATTGTCAGGGATAATCAATGACAGTCCTGCAATTAATCGCAAAAAAAGTAAGTCACAATTAGAGAACAAGCGTCAAATCCAGGAGAGAAAGACCAAAAGGGACAATTCAAAGAACAAACGCCCAAAATGGCGGAAGAAAAGTCGAGCCGGTGAGACAAAGTTACATTCATACATCAAGAAAATAGAACAATGTACCAATCCGTACTTCCCACCAAAAGGAACAGTGGAATGGGAAGTACATAATCACTGCAGAAGAGAAATATGTAAATTGGTAAAGGCGGTCCGTAGACGGACATCTAAAAATCGGGCATAATTGGAAACACACTGCGGGTTCTGTTTCTCCCGTCCATAATAGTCCCAAACATACGTCAAAAACTGTAAGCGATCCATGAGTCGGAGAGAGAAAATCGCATGTGCGGCGATCCACATGGTAGCGTCAACGCCAACATCTCACGGGTGGCATCCCACACCTCTTTAAACTGGGGGCACACAAAACGGTGTTTGATCGTGTCCTCAGCCGCGCACCGCCCACAGAGGCCACTCGGGAGGAGATTGATTGCGTGGAGTTTCGCATTCGTGGCAACGGTGCGATTCACAACTTTATACCAGATGTCTCGAACATCTGATGTCAACAATTTACTGGAAATGTTGGACCACACCGTCCGCCAATCGTATTGCGGCAGCCTCAACTCCCATTTGTTAGTCGGCGGAGTTCCGTGGAGGGCCTCTGCGATCGTCACCTATCAGATAGCTAGTGTGGAGGAAATACTGGCGAACGAAATTCAATTTGTACGGGATAGTCTGGAACAGAGACAGGCGCGCGGAGAGAAGCAGGGCGGTAAAGGTCGAAGAGTGCCGATGTGGGGCACAACCAGGCATTGGCTATTACACAGTTGGTTCGGTGGAGCAAAAGTGCAGCACACTTGGAAGGAAAATCAACCATACCGAGGCCGCCCCTGTCCGGCGGGAGCGTACAAATATTGTAGGCAACTTTAAACATTTCGCCTCGCCAGACTAGCCAAGAAACAGCATGCTTGATGGCCCGTTTGATCTCCTTCGGCACCGGCAAAACCTGAGGCGGGTACCGGGCCTTGGCCAACATTTGGGTATTAATAACTGAAACCCTCTCCATCATTGTTAAATTCCGTCTGGCGGCAGCCTGAGTTGCAGCCCGAACAGAATATAACACCGCGCGCCAATTTAACACCGCCATCTGTTGTACATTGGCAGTCAACTGAATCCCGAGAACCTTATGGCGCAACTTTATGGTGTACCAATCACGACGGACAGCCCTCATGGTCGCAGTAAACGGCAGTAAGACGGACTTACGGGGGTTCACAACTGCATCCAATGCTGTTTCAAATTGGTGAAGAATGAGTCGTAACGTGTCAATATCGTCGGGAAGTTGGATAAGAACTCCCAAGTCATCCGCATACACACGACAAACAAGCGAACCCATACCAATCGAGACACCGTGGCAAACATTCGTTATTTTATGGAGCAGAGGATCCAAAGCTAAAACGAACAAGCCCATGGAAAGCGGGCACCCTTGGCGGACGGATCTGTTCATCCTGAGGATATCACCGGCCTGGCCATGAAAAAGGATTCTGGAAGTAGCCGATTTCAGAAGGTTGGATATCACTTGCGTGAATTTTAACCCAAACCCCAATTTAGATATGACCCGCCGCAAGTACTCGTGACTGATTGGATCAAACGCGTTGTGAAAATCAATGGAGAGTATCGCAGCCCGGCCGCCATGGCGTGACGTGGCATAAGCGATACACTCACGATACGCGAAGACAGCATCATAAATAGTCCGTCCAGGTACGGCACACGATTGATAAGGACTAATGACGGACTTCAACGCAAACGGTGTGAGAAGCAGCGTGCTATGATTTTATAATCGGCGTTTAAGAGAATAATCGGCCGTAAAGTCACTGCACTTGGGGTGCCAGATGTTTTCGGGATGAGGACGATGAGACCCTCTAAAAATTCTTCCGGCACATCGAGACCATTATGTATTTCATTAACCATGGCAACGAAAGTGTCAGTTAAAAGACCGGAAAACTTCACATAAAATTCCACAGGGATTGCGTCATTGCCAGGGGCTTTTCCCTTCGGCCTAGCCTTAACGGCGGCAGAAACACCAGCAGATGCAAAACGCTCATTTAAAAGAAGCCTATCCTGACGCGTTAAAATGGAAGGAATGTCGTGTAAAAACGTCTGCAAGGAGGCGTCATTCAAAGGTCGAAATTGAAAGAGGTTAGAATAGTGATCGTAAATTTCTTCCTGAACCACACGTCGATCTGAAGTCTTAAGACCGTCACGCGTAATCCAGTCCTTGAATAAAAGTTTTTCACGTCGCAGATGGGCTCGTTGTAAATGGTACAATGAAAGTGGTTCCTTCAACGTGGGATCAAAAGGCCTGCCTTCCGATGCAGATGGTTTAAAATCTTCGTCTTAATTTTCTGCGCCCTCAGGGGACTCAGCATTTATTTGCTGGGTACGGGCTTGGCGAACCCGGAGTCCCCGAGCTGTGGACTGGTGTGCGCCGCCAGTCCTCTGACACCATAAGATCTGGGCATGCTTCAGCGACCACCGTGTGGCGCAACGGTGGAACGTTGTGTGCCGCAGGGTCCGGGGATCTTGGCTCGATTGCCTGGATCACGAGGATGGTACATACCTCTATAAAAAACCCTTCAATCTTAAGGTGTGCTGTGCATCATAAGATGCATGGCTGTTGAGGTGGAACAGTCGCTAGCGGGCGACCTCTGAGGAACCTGCCGCACCTCAGTTGTATAAGGCTTACCCAGGCATGCGGGGCTGCCCCGTCTTTGCGGAAGAACGAAAAATTCAGGAGATCAAGGTGACAAAGAGGCTACATTATGTGGAAGCCAAAAAAGAGTATAGGGCTACAAAAACCCCTGTCTTTGCCACATCCTATGCCTCCTTGGTGCACAACAGTGCGTCGCAAGTAGACGCTTCGATGCAGACCATGTCCAGCGTAGCAGTATCCTCCACCAATACCTGTATCTGCGTTTGTACCTGCCAGAGCACTCCCAATAACGATCTAGCTATTCAGGCTGCTCTGCCTGCACCAACCGCTATTGCAGAGAAAGCTACAGTGAAGCCTTCGAAGGCCCTCCAGAAACAGAGTGCCTCTCCACTTCCCCCATCCCCAACTTCCACAAAGAAAACGGGACCAGGGAAAGGGGCACGGCGTTTGACGTCAAGTCTGCCAAAGGCACCATCGGATGTCGTCATGGCATCCCTGACTGATGAGGAGGAAATCGTCATGGATTTTGATACCTCTTCCCCAGAACCTGGCAGCCCATCTGCTGCCACTCGCTCTACAAGTGCCTCACCAGCGCGGCGCAAAGACAGGGGGAAATCTAAACCGAAACGCTGATATGGCTCCCATACTTCAGTGGAATCTGAATGGAGTCAGACCTCGCTTTGCAGAATTGCGGCTGTTAGTACAGGAAAACCCCTTTTGCATCTCTTTGCAAGAGACACATTTTAAAGAGACTGACACGCCTGTACTTACAGGATATCACATGTACAGGAAAGGCGACCTGACTGGTAATTGGGCTCAGGGTGGGGTGGCAGTGTTCATTAAGGACACATTCCACTCCTCACCTGTGACCTTAACCACAACGCTACAAGCGGTTGCAGCTCGGATCCTGGCCCAGGTTAATGTCACAGTGTGCTCCTTGTATTTACCACCCGCTGAGCTCATTGACAGTGAAGCCCTCGCACGGCTGATTGATCAGCTACCCCGTCCCTTTCTCAATTTGGGAGACTTTAATGCTCATAATGCATTATGGGGTTCCAACAAAACCTGCCCCAGAGGCCAGATGATTGAGCAGTTGATCAGGACTTCCGACATCATACTGCTGAACACAGGTCAGGCCACGCATTTTAGCACCGCTTCAGGTTCGTCTTCTGCCATACACCTCTCTATTTGTTCGTCTGTGCTTGCGGACATTGCTCAGTGGGTCGTAGACGACGACCTTCATGGCAGCGACCATTATCCTATCTGGCTCCATCTGCCAGTTGAAATGGGTCGTGTCGCACAGCCGCCGACATGGTTGTTCCAGAAGGGAAACTGGACGCTCTACCGGCAGTTGGCTGTTTTTGAACGGTGTGAAGGCGTCCAGGATTGGGTGGATCACATTACGGCGGTGATGCACGATGCCGCTGATGTATCCATACCAAAGTCAAAGGGACCACCTGTGAGGCAGCCTGTCCCTTGGTGGAATGACGACTGTCGTACCGCCATCAGAGACAGACGGGCGGCTTTGAGAAGGTTCCGTCGGTGCCCCACTGCTGTGCATCTGACAACTTTCCGAATAGCACGGGCGCGGGCGAGGAAAATCGTTCAGGAGAGTAAACGGAGGTCTTGGCGTGAGTTCCTGAACTCCATCAATAGGTCCACATCTTCAAGCAAAGTATGGGAAGCCATTAGGAGGATCTCAAGGCGATACTCTCGACCGCCAATAGCAGCTATACGTGAGCGGGGGTGTCTCCTAACATCTCCAAGAGACAT
This sequence comes from Schistocerca americana, assembly GCF_021461395.2. Taxonomy (NCBI): domain Eukaryota; kingdom Metazoa; phylum Arthropoda; class Insecta; order Orthoptera; family Acrididae; genus Schistocerca; species Schistocerca americana. The sequence goes on from NC_060121.1 coordinate 896,070,267, forward strand.
CGTCCGGGCGTTGGCAGAATCTTTTCAAACTATTATGGCCGATTCTAGCCAGGACCCAGAATTTCTGCGCTATCGGGGTACACAGGAGAGGGCTGGTTTTGATTGCCGTTCAAAGAACGCTGAGGAATACAACCAGCCTTTCTCTTTGTGGGAGTTGGACTCTGCACTGCCTGTATCTCGGGATACCGTACCTGGTCCAGACCTGATATCGTATAGCATGCTGCAGCAGTTGGATCTGCGGTCAAAGGAAGTCCTCCTTCAACTTTTTAATGAAATTTGGAAGACAGGCGACTTTCCTAGTTCGTGGAAAGAATCGATTTTAATTCCCCTTTTAAAACCAGGGAAGGATCGGACCGAACCCAGTAGCTACCGTAGCATTAGTCTTACGAGCTGCGTCGGAAAGACATTTGAGCGTATGGTCAATAGGCGCCTGGTGTGGGTTCTCGAATCCAGATCCTTACTTACCCGCTGCCAGTGTGGGTTCAGGAGGTATCATTCCACCCTAGATGACCTGATCCTACTCAAAGCAGCGATACAACATGCTTTCCTACGTAAGCAACACCTTATTGGGGTTTTCTTCGACCTGGAGAAGGCGTACGATACTACCTGGAGTCATACCATTTTGCGGCAGCTTTATGAGTGGGGTTTCCGTGGGCGTTTACCCACACTCATCGCCGGAGAAGCGTAAGACTTCTTCGGCTGCTCTCGCCAGGAAGGGATCCCTTGGGGACCTCCCTTCGCAAGTTCCGACCAGTGGAAAAGCGGACGCCCGCAAGTGGTTGAAACAACCGCCAGTCCCTGGTCGTCGGGCCTCGCGGTCGTCGTCTGTCCCTGAGACTGACCCAGTGAAGCCCATGCAGCCTGAACCGCCGAAGGCACAGCGTGACAAGCAGAAAAAGAAGAAAGTCCCCAAGACCAACGGTATTGCGGTGGCACCGATCCCACCGCTTCCTACAAGCTCTGCCTCTGAGGACGAGGTGGAGATTCTGGCGTCCGCTGAGGACCTCGCTCTTGCCGGTTCCGTGGACGCAATGGATGGCATTTGCACGGATGCTCCATCGGAGGCAGCAGGTGACCCAGTGGCGTAATCTGCCTTCCCAGTCCCGTCACGCCTTTCCCAGCCATGGACAACACCATCCTCCAGTGGAACTGCAGCGGTTTCTTCCACCATCTAGCTGAGCTCCGCCAACTTATCAGCCTTCACCCTTTCTTCTGCATTGCTCTCCAGGAAACTTGGTTTCCAGCGATGCGAACCCCCGCCCTCCGTGGCTATCGGGGTTATTATAAGAACCGAGCAGCTTATGAAAGGGTGTCTGGTGGCGTCTGCATATATGTCCTTCACACTCTGCACAGCGAGTCTGTCCCTCTCCAGACGCCTTTAGAGGCTGTCGCTGTACGCGTGTGGACGCCACAGGCTGTTACCGTCTGCAGTCTTTACATTCCACCGGATGGTGATGTCTCGCAGCATGTCCTGGCTGCACTGGTCGCCCAATTGCCGCAACCTTTCTTGCTATTGGGCGACTTCAACGCTCATAACCGTCTGTGGGGTGGGTCAGTGGCAACAGGTCGAGGCGCCATCGTTGAGCATTTATTGTCGCAGCTCGATCTCTCGCTGTTAAATGATGGTGCCTTCACACACTTCAGTGTGGCGCATGGCACCTACTCCGCCATTGACCTTTCCATCTGTAGCCCTAGCCTCTTACCGTCTGTCCAATGGAGTGTGCATGACGACCTGTGTGGTAGTGACCATTTTCCGATCATTTTGTCACTACCACAGCGCCACTCTTCTGGGCGCCCTAGCAGATGGGCTATGAATAAGGCTGACTGGGACTTGTTCTCCTCCACTGCCGCTTTTGAGCCTCTCTCTACCGATGACATTGATGCGGTGGTTCAATCGGTCACCACCGGCATCGTTACTGCCGCCGAATCTGCCATTCCCCATTCCTGTAGGTCCCTCGGCGGAAGGCTGTGCCTTGGTGGTCGCCTGAGATCGCTGAAGCGATTAAAGATCGCCGGCGGGCGCTCCAGCGTCACAAGCGACACCCCTCCCTCGACCACCTTATCGCCTTCAAACGGCTGCGTGCGCGGGCCCGCCTCCTTATCCGCCAAGGCAAGAAGGAGTGCTGGGAGCGGTATGTGTCCACAATTGGCCTCCATGTCACTCCATCGCAGGTCTGGGCCAAGATTCGACGCGTCTACGGCTATCGGCCACCTGTCAGCGTCCCTGCGCTCTCACTGAATGGAGCAGTTCGTACTGACTCCGACGTCATTGCAAATCGCTTAGCAGAGCATTTTGCTATGAGTTCCGCTTCTGCGAATTACCCCCATGCCTTCCGCTCCATTAAAGAGCGGATGGAACGTCGGAGGTTTTCGTTTCGCACCAACCACCCAGAATCTTACAATGCTCCATTTAGTGAGTGGGAATTTCGCAGTGCCCTCGCTGCTTGCCCTGATACCGCTCCTGGGCCAGATGGCATCCACTGTCAGATGCTGAAACACCTTTCAGTGGACTGCCGGCGGCGCCTTCTCGATCTTTACAACCGTCTTTGGGTCGAGGGGGAGTTTCCGTCGCAATGGCGGGAAGGCATTGTCATCCCCGTTTTGAAACCTGGAAAGAACCCTCTGGAGGTGGACAGCTACCGTCCCATTAGCCTCACCAACGTTCTTTGTAAGTTGCTTGAACGGATGGTGAGCCGGCGCTTGAATTGGGTACTGGAGTCTCGGGGCCTTCTGGCTCCATCTCAGGGTGGGTTCCGTAAAGGCCGCTCCTCCGCCGACAATCTGGTGAGCCTGGAGTCGGCCATCCGTACTGCCTTTTCCCGCCGTCAGCACCTGGTCGCTGTCTTTTTCGACATGCGGATGGCGTACGATACGACGTGGCGTCATCACATTCTTTCTACGCTTCATGGATGGGGTCTTCGGGGTCCTCTGCCGATTTTGATCCGCAATTTTCTGTCGTGTCGTACCTTCCGCGTGCAAGTCGCGGCCTCGTATAGTTCCTCCCACGTCCAGGAGAACGGTGTGCCACAGGGTTCCGTTTTAAGTGTCTGTCTGTTTTTAATAGCCATTAACGGTCTTGCTGCGGCCGTGGGAAACTCTGTCTCCGCTTCCCTGTATGCTGACGACTTCTGCCTTTATTACAGCTCTCCCGGCATTGCAGCTGTTGAACGTCAGCTACAGGGCGCTATCCATAGGGCGCAGTCTTGGGCTGTAGCGCATGGGTTTCAGTTTTCGGCAGCCAAGACCTGCGTTATGCATTTCTGCCGGCGACGTACTGTCCACCCGGAGCCGCAGCTTTCAATTGCCGACGAACTCCTTGCTGTGGTGGAGACCCACAGGTTTTTGGGGGTGGTTTTCGATGCCCGGTTGACTTGGCTGCCTCATATTCGGCAGCTCAAACAGACGTGTTGGCGGCAACTCAATGCACTGCGATGTTTGAGCCACACCCGCTGGGGAGCCGACCGCTCTACCCTGTTACGGCTCTACCAGGCGTTAATCCAGTCCCGTCTGGATTATGGGTGCCTGGCATATGGCTCAGCATCCCCGTCTGCGTTGCGGGTGCTGGACCCAATTCTCCACAGCGGGATACGCCTTGCCACTGGTGCTTTCCGCACCAGCCCTGTGGACAGCTTACTCGTGGAGGCAGGTGTCCCTCCACTGCGGTTCCGACGCCAACGTTTGCTAGCCGCTTATGCTGCCCATGTTCTAAGCTCGCCCGGGCATCCTAACTATCGTCTCCTGTTCCCGCCGTCAGTCGTCCATCTGCCGGAACGTCGGCCCCGGTCGGGTTGTCCGATCGCCAGACGCGTCAAGGAGCTTCTCTGCGGGCTTGGGTTTTTCCCCGTTCCGCCTCCTTTCCAGGCGCCTCTGCGTACACCCCCGTGGTGTGTTCCTCGCCCTTGCCTTCGGCTCGACTTGGCACTGGGCTCGAAGGACTCGGTCCCTCCAGAGGCCTTCCGCCGCCGCTTTTATTCCATCCTGGCCACGTATCAGGGCTCTGGCATTGTTTACACCGACGGCTCGATGGTTGCTGGTCGAGTCGGTTATGCGCTCACTCTAGGGGAACATTCCGAACAACGTTCCTTGCCGGCTGGCTGCAGCGTTTACACTGCTGAGCTGGTCGCCATCTTTCGAGCCCTAGAGTGTATCCGCTCCTGCTCAGGTGAGTCCTTCGTCATCTGTAGCGATTCCCTGAGCAGTTTACGAGCACTTGACCAGTGTTTTCCTCGTTCCCGTCTGGTGATGGCTATCCAGGAGTCCCTGCATACTCTTGCGCGTTACGGCCACTCTGCGGTCTTCGTGTGGACCCCAGGCCATGTTGGGATCCCCGGCAACGAGAATGTTGACCGGCTGGCGAAAGAGGCGACTAGTGCGCCATCTCTGGACGTTGGCCTCCCGGAGACAGATTTGCGAGCGTTCCTACGCCGCAAAATTCTGGACCTTTGGGACACTGAATGGCGCGTCCTGCCTTCACGCAACAAACTTCGGGCCATCAAGGGGGCTACCGGTGTGTGGCGCTCCTCCTTGCGGTTCTCTCGCAAGGGGTCTGTTGTCCTCTGCCGGCTGCGCATTGGGCACACTCGGCTTACGCACGGCCACTTATTGCGCCGTGGGGACGCGCCTCTATGTCGCTGCGGCTCCGTTTTATCCGTGGTTCATGTTTTATTGGAGTGTTCGTTTTTAGCTGCGCTCAGGCAGTCGTTCGCACTGCCTGACTCGCTCCCTGCCCTTTTAACAGATGACTCGACTATGGCTGACTTAGTTTTACGTTTTATTCGGGCAGGGGGTTTTTATTCTTTAATCTGAGTGTTTGTGTTTTTATCTTATTGTTTTGTGTCGATTCTGGCCTTTGGCCTCCGATTTTAAACTGATTTTTTAATGTGTTTCAAGTGGTTGGCTTTTCCTTTTTTATTTCTCTGGTCGGCCAACCACCGTCACACTCTGTGTGCTTTTAGTTCGTTTTGTCTGGTCTTTGTCTCAGTTTCTCTTGTTCCGTGTCGTCTGCGCCCTATTCTGTTACTCGTATTATATTCTCTGTGGGTGTTTTTTTAGTACTTGGACAAAGGGACCGATGACCGTAGCAGTCTGGTCCCTTTAATCCCCCAAACCAACCAACCAACCCACACTCATCAGATCCTTTCTGTCGGACAGGTATTTTCAGTATAAGGTTGGGAATGTCCTGTCTGACCGTTTTAAGCAGGAGAACGGTGTCCCTCAAGGAAGTGTCCTCAGTGTGATAGCTTTCGCAATTGCCATCAATAGTATTGCGTCCACAGTACGACGGCCCGTGCTGTGCTCCTTGTTTGTGGACGATTTCTCCATTTTCTGTGCGTCTTCCTCCCTCACAGCTGCTACGCGCCAATAACAGCTGACACTCGTGCGATTGGAGGAATGGTCTAAGACCATGGGCTTTAAATTCTCTTTGGAGAAGACCGTTTGTGTAGATTTTAACGGTTCCCGTTCTCTTTTTAATCTCCCTGATTTAAAACTAGGAGACACTGTTCTCCCCTTTATGGAAAAAGTGAGCTGGCCGGTGTGGCCGTGCGGTTAAAGGCGCTTCAGTCTGGAACCGCGTGACCGCTACGGTCGCAGGTTCGAATCCTGCCTCGGGCATGGATGTGTGTGATGTCCTTAGGTTAGTAAGGTTTAAGTAGTTCTAAGTTCTAGGGGACTGATGACCACAGCAGTTAAGTCCCATAGTGCTCAGAGCCATTTGAACCATTTTTTTGAAAAAGTGAAATATCTCGGGCTTATTTTTGATGAGAAGCTCACATGGTTGCCACACTTAAAGGATCTAAAAGTCCGCTGTTTCAAGGCTTTAAACGTCCTTAAATGCGTCAGTCATAGATCCTGGGGCGCTGACATGGGACGTCTGCTCCAACTTTATAAGGCCTTTGTGCGACCTCGATTGGAATACGGATGTCAAGCTTATGGCTCTGCAAGACCTTCCTACCTCAAAATGTTGGATGTGATTCACCATGAGGGTATTAGGCTTTCAACGGGGGCTTATCGCACGAGTCCAGTTGCTAGTCTGTGTGTCGAGGCGGGAGAGCCTCCGCTGTCCATTCGGCGTCTTCTCCTCGTGATACGGCACGCGTACAGGGCCAAGTCCACTCCTCTTTCATTGGCGTCCGACACTTTTTCCCAGCCGGCACTGGCACGTCTCTTCCGCCACCGCCCCCAGGGGCTCAGCATTCGTTTGCTGGGTACGGGCTTGGCGACCCCGGGGTTCCTGAGCTGGGGACTGGTAAGCGCCGCCAGTCCCCTGTCACCGTAACCTCTAAGCATACTTCAACGACCACCGTGCGGCGCGGCGGTGGAATGTTGTGTGTCTCAGGGAATGGGGATCTTGGCTTGACCGCCCGGATCGCGAGGATGGAATAAACCTCTATAAAAAACCCCTCAATCTCAAGGTGTGCTGCGCGCTGATGAGATGCATGGCTGTTGAGGTGGAACAGTCGGTAGCGGGCAACCTCTGGGGAACCTGCCGCACCTCAGTTGTATAAGGCTTACCTAGGCACGCGGGGCTCTGTCTAGGTGGACTTCTAGTTCCCTAGCTGCTCGTGGGACCGAGATGGATCCTTCGAAATTCTCTTTTCCTCCTCCCAGCGGGAAGGGTGGGCCGCTGGAAGGTTCTAACACCCAGTCTCTTAAGAGGGCCCGTGCAGTCAGTCCCCCTGACTCCGGCGCTTCTTTAAAAAGTCCAGTCTTAGGTAACAGAATGCATTCTGGTAATCCGAATGTGTTTCTCATTGTGAAACGGAAGGAGGGTAGTTTCGAGAAGGTTTCGCCCTTCTATATACAAAAGGGATTGGAGGGAATCTGTGGCTCCTTAAAATCGGTGAAGCGCTTACGTAATGGGACCTTGCTAGTGGAAACTTCCACTTCCCAGCAAGCAACTAACCTCCAATCTGCTAAATGCCTTGGAGAGTATGCCATAGACACCGAACTGCACAGCACCTTGAACTATAGCAAAGGTGTTGTGACATGCCGGGATCTAGCTGATATTCCCAAGGAAGAACTGCAACGTGAGTGGGCTCCGGAAGGTATCGTTGATGTCCAACACATCATGAAGAGGGTTGATGGCACTCTTGTCAAATCCGACTCCTTTATTCTGACCTTCAGTAGCACAACACTTCCTGAACATGTTAAAGCTGGCTTCCTTCGCCTTAGTGTGAGGCCTTATTTCCCGGCCCCAATGCGCTGTTTCAAATGCCAGCGTTTTGGGCATACCACCTTAGGCTGTAAAGGCGAAGCGACTTGTGGAAACTGTGGTCAGGCTGCTCATGAAGGAGTTGGTTGCTCGTCTCCGGCTAAATGTATTAATTGCTCTGGGAACCACCCTGTTTGGAGTAGGGACTGCCGCATATTTTTAGAGGAACGCAAGGTCCAGGAAATCAAAACAACCAAGCGTATCCCCTATGGTGAGGCCAAGAAGATTTATAAGTCGATGCAACCTCCCACATTTGCTACATCTTTTGCATCCCTGGTACAGAAACCTACTCCAAAGGTCGATGCCTCAATGCAGACTGAGGTGGTGAGTGTTGGCACTAACACCTGTAGCTGCCAGTGCACTTGCAACGCAGCCAGTGTTCCAGAGCCAGTAGCCCCTACTCGAACGGCAGACAAAGGTACAGTGGCGGACTTGGTCCAGCCCCTCGCGCCTCCAACAGCTGAGGTTGTCCCCAAGCCCAGTGCGCCACTTACCACTCCCACATCCGCTCCCCCAAAGTCCACCAAGCCACAGAAAGCTACTGTGCAGCAGCAACAGCGGGTCAAATCCCGTGGTAAACCATCTGACCATGCGGATGTTGTTTTACGCGAGGCTTCATCTGACTCTTCCCCAGAGTTGATGGAGTACGATGTATGTGTGGGGCAATCATCTCGTCCCACGCCTGCCCCTCCACCTGCTGCGGTCTCCCCGCCCCGTCGGAGAGACAGGATGAAGGTGCTACCCCCAACATAGATGGCTCCCATACTCCAGTGGAACTTGCAAGGGTTCAGGACGCATGTGGAGGAACTTCGTCTACTTTCTCAGGGTCGACCATTGTGTCTCTGTCTCCAGGAGACGTATTTCCATCCATCATACTCCCCTGAGATACGAGGCTATACACTCCACAAAAAGGACGACCTGCGTGGAGAGAGAGCTAGAGGAGGCGTAGGTATTTTCGTCAGGACGGACTACCATTCCTCGCCTCTCTCACTTACGACGACTCTACAGGCCGTCGCTGTGTCCGTGCACGTGCGTCATCCATTGACTGTATGTTCACTTTACTTGCCCCCACATGATGCTCTTGATGAAGCGGCCCTCACCGACCTTCTTACGCAGCTCCCCCAGCCATTCATTATTTGTGGTGATTTTAATGCCCACAATGTGCTTTGGGGCTCTGCAATTACCTGCCCCAGGGGTAGAGCAATTGAGAGGCTTCTCCTGTCATCCTGTGCCTACTTGCTCAATGGAGGACAGAGTACTCATTTCTGCACGGCGACTGGGTCGTTCTCTGCCATTGATCTCTCGCTTTGCTCTCCAGCTCTTGCCGCTAGTGCTCACTGGGAAGTGGTCGCTGACTTGCACGGCAGTGATCATTTCCCAATCTGGATTCACCTGCCAGATGGCGTGGGCCCCGACAGGAGACCACCACGATGGGTGCTCAGTGGAGCTGACTGGACACTTTATAGCCAGTTGGCCCAATTCGAACACTGTGCGAATGTTGAGGTGTGGGTGGATCATATTACCAAAACGGTCCTCCATGCCGCTGCGGCATCCATTCCACAGTCCACAGGTCACCGGAAAAGGCCACCTGTGCCTTGGTGGAGTGACGAATGCCGCTCTGCAATCAGGACCAGGCGTGCGGCTCTGCGGCGGTTCAAGTGTCGGCCGACTGCTGAGAATCTTGCTGCCTTTCGGGTGGCGAGGGCGAGATGTCGCCGCATTATTCGTGAGAGCAAGAAGAGGTCGTGGCAAAAGTTCCTGAACACCGTTAATCGTTCCACCAAGAGTTCCATTGTGTGGGAGACCATTAGGAGAATTTCTGGCAGAGGAGGGAGGTGCCCCATAGCTGCTGTACTGAATAACGGCACTCTCCACACAGATCCGCGGGACATTGCCCAGACTATGGCAGCCTATTTTGCGACAGTTACTGCCACAACCAGTCAGGATCCCGGTTTCCAGCGCCATAGAGCGGTTGCTGAGAGGTGTAGTCTGAACTTCCAGCCCACCTCTCATGAAGTTTACAACTGCCCTTTTTCTATGTGGGAGCTGGATTCTGCATTGTCTGGAGCTCGTGACACTTCCCCTGGTCACGACAGGATCCATTACAGTATGCTATGGCACCTCACAATGCGCAACAAAGAAATCCTCCTCGCACTTTTTAATGCCATTTGGGCGTCGGGTCACTTTCCTGACGCGTGGCGTGAGGCAGTTTTAATCCCTTTTTTAAAACCTGGGAAAGACCGCTCGAGCCCAAGTAGCTACCGTAGTATTGCCCTCACTAGTTGCATAGGGAAGACCTTGGAGCGGATGGTCAACCGCCGCCTTGTCTGGATGTTAGAATCCCGGCAACTACTTAGTCGCTTTCAGTGTGGGTTCAGGAGGTTTCGTTCCACCTTCGATAACCTTGCCCTCCTGGAGGCGGCTATCCAACAAGCTTTCCTACGCCGTCATCACCTTATAGGTGTATTTTTCGACATCGAGAAGGCCTACGATACCACTTGGCGGCGTCTCATCCTGGAGCAGCTTCACGAATGGGGTTTTCGTGGTTGTCTTCCTCTTTTTATTCAGTCTTTCCTCTCGCCACGATATTTTAGATACCGAGTTGGTGACGTCCTGTCTGATCGCTTTGAGCAGGAGAACGGTGTCCCTCAGGGTAGCGTTTTAAGTGTGACTCTGTTTGCCATCGCTATTAATAGCATTACGTCCATGGTGAAAAGTCCTGTCCAGTGTTCTTTGTTTGTGGATGATTTCTCTTTGTTCTGCTCTTCTTCAAGCCTTGCAACGACAACTCGTCAGTTGCAACTTACGATTAGGCGTTTGGATGACTGGGCGCTGAAGAGTGGATTTAAGTTTTCCACCGAGAAGTCTGTATGTGTTCTTTTTAACCGTTCTCGTTCGATTTTACCCTTTCCTGAGTTGCGCTTGAGGGACACTATTCTTTCTTTTAAAGACACGGTGAGATTTCTGGGTCTCATTTTTGACTCGAGGCTCACGTGGTTACCTCATTTTAAAGACCTGAAACGACGGTCGCTTCAGGCTTTAAGCATTTTAAAATGTCTTAGCCACAGTACATGGGGAGCTGACAGGACTTGTCTGCTCCAGTTTTACAGGGCGTTTGTGCGATCTCGGCTCGATTATGGGTGCACGGTGTATGGGTCTGCGAGGCCTTCGTACTTAAAGATTTTGGACGTTGTCCACCATGAAGGGCTGCGGTTGGCCACTGGGGCATTCCGAACTAGCCCCATACCAAGCCTCTGTGCAGAGGCTGGTGAACCGCCACTTCATATGCGACGACGGCTACTTACGGTACGCCAGGCGTATAAAACTTTGTCCACACCGTACACACCTGCATACCATACCGTTGCTAAGCCTCCTCTGGCACGGTTATTTCATAACCGGCAACGTGCGACGCAGCCCTATGGGATTCGCGCACAGGATTGCCTCGCTGCGATGTCTGTGGCTGGTCTTCGTGTTTTACGTCGCGGTTGGAGCAGATCTCCACCTTGGCTCCTCCGGCGTCCCAAATTTATTTTAGATTTGACTCGTTTTAAGAAAGATGGCACACCAGATTTTACGTTCCAATCTCTGTTTTTTAACATTTTAGACGTGCATCACGGTTTCACTGTCGTTTATACTGATGGCTCGAAACAGGAGACTTCCCTAGGCTGTTCTGTGGTGTTCCCTGATCGTGTCACCCGGATTCGCCTCCCTGCTGAATATACCGTTTTCGCAGCGGAGCTCCACGCGTTCCTGAAGGCACTGGAGCAGATGCATCGTGTTCGGGGCGATCGATTTCTTCTCTGCTCCGATTCTCTTAGTGCCTTACAATCGCTGCAGAGCCTATACCCGACTGAGGAGATGGTCCAGTTGATACATAGCCAACTGTACTTGCTCCAACAGCGGGGTAAAGAGGTATCCTTCTGCTGGGTGCCTGGTCATGTCGGCGTATGGGGCAATGAACAGGCTGATCGGGCTGCCAAGGAGGCCTGCAGAGAGCAGGATGTGGTCCAGTGTCCTATCCCCTTGCAGTCAGTCATCGCTGCACTCCATAGGAAGTGCATGGAGTTGTGGGAGGCCGAATGGCTGGCGGTGTCGGCCAATAAACTGCGGTCGGTAAAGTCAACCACTCGGCCGTGGCGTTCCTCCTGTCGGTTGCTCAGGCGGGAAGAGGTGGCCCTCACACGTCTGCGGATTGGGCACTGTCCTGTGACGCATAGCTATTTATTACGGCGGGAGGATCCTCCGTTTTGTGCCACTTGTGGTGTGCACATCTCTGTCCGGCACATTTTAATCGACTGTATTTTATACCGTGATGCAAGGGCAGAAGCACAGGTTGTTGGGGATCTCCCTTGTATTTTAGCTGACGATGAGACGTGTGTGGCAAGGGTTTTTAAGTTTTGTGATGTGTCTGGACTCTGGCCTAAACTTTTAGGCTGGAGGTTTTAGTGTGTTGCAGAGTGGCTGACTCCTCCCTTTTTTCCGTGTGGTCAGCCAGCCACTTCCATCTGCTCCAATGTTTTAGCTCCCTCTACCATTTTCTTCCTGTATTGTCCACGTTTTACTGCTGACGCCCTGCATCATCCAACGCTTCAGTGTGGGTGAGCCCATTTTTTCCTTTATTGTTCCCCGTGTTCTCTGTTCCGTTTTATGTCCCTGTTCTGAGGTTTTCTTTTTTCTTGACACCCGTCTCACTATGATGCTGCACGGGCGCTGAAGACCTTGCTGTCGTGCGCCCACAAACACCTCTACTACTACTACTACTACTTCCGCCACCGTCCGGCGGCAACAAAGCCTTTTGGCATCCGTGCAAAGGAGAGTCTAGAGTCAGTACACCTGGAGGGCATTAAGGTCCTCCACCAGGGATGGAGTAGGGGATCTCCCTGGCGACCAAAAAGGCCAAGATTACTTCTTGATCTGGCTGCTTACAGGAAGTATTGTACCCCGGACCACCTTTTAAAATTAAACTTACTGAGATTTTAGAACGCCATTCCGATTTTATTACTGTTTACACGGATGGGTCTAAACAGGGGGATTTTATGGGCTGCTCTGCTGTGTTTCCCGATACTGTCCATCGGATAGGGCTCCCAGAGCAGTTCTCAGTTTACTATGCAGAACTGTTTGCCATTCTGCAAGCATTAGAGCATATGCGCCGACATCGTGGCACGAAATTCATCATCTGCTCCGATTCCAAAAGTGCTCTACACGCTCTTGAACAGATGTACCCAGCAGATCGGATGGTGCAAGAGGTGCAGGACGCACTCCTGCTCTTGCAACAGCAGGGTAAGGATGTAATTTTCTGCTGGGTTCCAGGGCACATAGGGATTACTGGAAATGAACTTGCAGATGCGGCTGCCAAGGAGGCCTGCTCCATCCCACCTCCTGCTCGCTGTTCCGTCCCCCTGCAGGCCATTACGTCTTTCGTGACTCGGAAGGTCATGCGTTGGTGGGAGGCTCAGTGGCTGGACGTGAGGGATAATAAATTGCGAGCAGTGAAGGATTCTGTCCGACCGTGACTCACCTCCTTCCGACAACGACGCGCTGAGGAAGTAGCCCTTACACGGCTTAGAGTAGGACATTGTCCTTTGACACATGGTTTTCTGTTACGTCGTGAGGAGCCTCCAACGTGTCAGACATGTGGGACACAGCTGTCGATACGACATATTTTAACTGAGTGTGTTTTATATGCGGATTTGAGGGAAGATTTCAGTTTCCCACCAGACCTACCCTCTCTTTTAACTAATAATGAGGCGAGTGTCGCTAGAGTTTTCCGTTTTTGTGTGATGTCTGGCCATCTTCACAAAATATTGGGATTGAAGTCTTAATGTGCTGTCCAGTGGTTTGGTCACACATTATTTGTAAGTGGTCACTCAGCCACCGATAATTATTTTTACCTGTTTGTACTGCTATTTTCTTCTTAGTTTTATCTCCCTGTTTTGATGTGCTGTGTCCAATCTTGCAATTTGAACAATACCAATTCTCTCACAACTCGGCTCTGAATTGAACTTTTGGGAACGGGCGCTGATAACCTCGTTGTTGTGCGCCCTAAAACACTAATAATCATCTTCTTAATTTTCCGTAACGTGGGAAGGAGTTCAGGGCGGTCGGTAACCCGAGTAATTAAATCCTGTAAACAATCGCGATAAAAAGCGACCGTCATCATTTCCCAATGGGCCTTGTCACGACAATAATTAATGAGCAAAGTACGAATAGCCGGTTTAGCGTGACGGAGCCACCAATCGACAGTAGAACGCGCCTGTGGGCGGCGCTGAAGAAGTTGTTCCCACAACAAATGCACCTGTTCGACAAGACTGACGTCATCCAAAACACTAACATTTAATTTCCAATAGGAGCGCGTACGTTCCGGGCGTACATACGGGATATTAAAAGCACACAAGTACCCACAATGATCCGAAAAAGCGACGGGAGCAACTTCTGCCTGCAAGATTGTAGCAGTGAGGTCCGGCGAGATATAAATTCTGTCCAATCTACTATGCCCAGTGTGATAAAAATAAGTAAAACCTTTAGCAGTCGGACTAAAACGAAGCCACGTGTCCTCAAGTTTGTAAGTGTCGACTAAATTTTACAGTGCAAGACACTTATTCGCCGTCGGCTCCTGGTCGGCATCACGCAGAACACAATTAAAATCCCCACCTAAGATTATCCGTCGGTGGTTCCGATGGAAAAGCTGACATAGGTCATGAGTGAAAAAAGTACTCCTCAGACGTTTATTGTCAGTTCCAGAGGGGGCGTACACGTTAACAAAAAATATGTCGCAGATAACACAAGCCAATCCTCGTCCATTCGGTAATATTTCTATGTTTTTATACTCTAAACCGGGCGTGATTAAAATAGCCGTATCAAAGGTAGCTTCCGGATCGATATTAAGAATAACATTATAGGCAGTGAGGTGCGGGACAACGTCAGCCGTAATTTCTTGAAGGAAAACCACATCGCAACGAGCAGATTGCAAAAAGTGTAAGAGGGCGTTAATTGTCGGTCACTGCGGAGTGTATTGACATTAAGCGTTAGGGCGCGCAACTGGTGGAGTGCATGCGTCAGGGTGGACTCTTTAAATTAAGCGCATCTAGAAAAATTGATCCTCCTCCACATCCTCGGACCACTGCATGGTGTCCAAAGGATCAGGTGCGGTGTCCATAGCGGCCCGGGAAGCGGGGGTGGCGGGCACTGACACAGGTGGACCGTGCACGAAAGGCGCATCGCGACGCCCTTGGACCAAAGTGTCTGTCAGTCCCTCAATGGCCTGTTCGAAGGAGACGTTGATGCCCTCAGTGGGCGCCGTTTTCGAACGCTTCTTAGGCTTCCTACGCTTCGGTTTTGGATCGGCAGGGGCGGAGTGGAAACTTGGGACACGTCACTTTCGGCACTGCTAGCATCTGCCTCGCCGGCATGGGACGGGCCCGGCTGTGACGGCAATTTCCGCTTGTCTGTCGGTGGGGCGGGGACCGAAGTCGGCCGCGGTGACTCGACCAGCATGTCAGAAGACTCCGCAACGTGCACGTCCGGAACACTGACAGCTGGCAAATCAGCAATACGGACCTCGCGGGGGGTGCGGTCGGTAGGTAAACGTTGTTCTGACACAACCGGGGGCACGACAACTGTCGGCGGAGGCACATTGTCGGACACAGGAGCCACAGCCGCAGGAGCGGCAGAAACCTGTCGGTCGGGCGGGGCGAGCGAGGGGGCTCCAACCAACGCGCCCGCATACGTGGTGGTGTCAGCAGCTGCGCGCGGCAGCTGCGCCGGCCTGCGCAAAGTGCAGGTTTGTCGCAAATGATCTGTTTTGCCACACACGGAGCACGTCTGCGGCTGCCCACTATAGCTGAGGAAAGCTCGCGTGCCAGCAATGATCAAATACGACGGTATATGTTTCTTCAAATCTACACGTACCGTCCGAACACCACTCAGAACCCGGTACCTAAAACCTGCAGGCCACACATCATTCTCCACACTAAGAACTGGGCCAAATTCTCCGAGTTTACGAGCAATGGCCTCATTGGGGCATTCGAACGGAACATTATAAACTTTCACATTTCGAATGCCGAAGCCTGCTGGCAGAATCAGAACGTCAGACAAAGCACCGTCCACGTGCTTAAACTTCTTAACGCCACCACTTTCGGTAATGAGCTTGTCTACAAAATCCGCAGTCGGAAGTTTCAAAAATACAGAGTTTTGAATAAACTCAAGCTGGATGCCGACCAAATCAGATTCGGGAATACACAATTTAGGTACCGGGTTCTGAGTGGTGTTCGGACGGTACGTGTAGATTTGAAGAAACATCAAACGGCGCCCGCATCTCGTGGTCGTGCGGTAGCGTTCTCGCTTCGCACACCCGGGTTCCCGGGTTCGATTCCCGGCGGGGTCAGGGATTTTCTCTGCCTCGTGATGGCTGGGTGTTGTGTGCTGTCCTTAGGTTAGTTAGGTTTAAGTAGTTCTAAGTTCTAGGGGACTGATGACCATAGATGTTAAGTCCCATAGTGCTCAGAGCCATCAAACGGCGACGTCCTAGCCGCGTTCCTATCAAAAATACACTGTACTGAGTTATCACGGTTCATAATAATGCGGCAATAAACTTACAAAAATTAGTAGAAGAAGAGAACGCTGAGAGGCGCAGCACCAAACACGCGACTGAGACACCGCCTGCAGAACACGAAGGTGCTGACAGGCACGAGCCTAACACACGTCCGGGCTGGCGCGCGGCCGACCGGCGGATGCTTGTGCGGGGTGTGGCAGTGTCGTGCTGTAGGGCGCCACTGCTGGCGATGTGAGCTTCCTCGCCTCGCCTCACACGAGATGTTTGCGTAATTTGCAGTGCATTCGCACCATTCCTATCCCTGTCCCCGTCCCGACTTGTCCCGACTTTGCTCGACTGCCGCGCGGGTCGTGGCCCACATAACAGCGCAAGCACGAGAAACGTCTGCAGGAGACGAGACGAGACGAGTAAAGAATAAATTTATGATTACATATCGAACTAGGAATTGTACACCGCTACAGAGCAACAGGCGCTGACGTATTTCAGAACATATCTGCCGATTCGTACTGTTTTGTAGTTTTCAAAGACTTCCTGGCGAACTCGGTTAGCACATTCTCCCTCAAACTGAGATAATTACTGCAATTTCGTACCTTATGGTCATTACAGTAGTTTAAAACGCTTAAGGAAGTATCTTTGTCACAACAGAAAGGTGGTATGGAAACAGGGCTGGCAGGGGTGGCGGCAAGAAAAGAAAAAAAAATGTGAAGGGGAGCCAACAGCAGCTTTTTTTTCTTTTGTTTTTCCTTTTTTTTTATTTACGGACCTCCCATCCACCCTTATAGCCCGGCCTTTACTCTCTCCATGAATTGCCGTCTTTTGGCGAGCTTCAATGGGTATAAGAGGTACTGGTGGGTCCCTCGAGGTGAACTGGTGTACGCTGTCCAAAGTTCGGCTTCATCAGCGAAGATCACATGTGGCAATTAAGCAGTGTGGCGTCCTGGACATGTAACAAAATGGAAATATTCCTCCAATGTGTGAGAAACGAAATTTGAGAATGCCTCCCATTGAGACGCAAAAAAAAAAAAACAGAACAGAAAAGAAAAGACGGCTTCACGCCGTAACAACCGACGGTGACGACGGTCCAAAGGGAACACAAAACACGCAAACGCAACCAGGCCGATACATCCACCGGAAAAGAAAAGTCATTGCTGAACACCAATAAGGAAAAAACGCCATTCACGTTGCAAACGAGAAAACCAGTAAACACCGGCACCCAAACCGAACGAGAATGTACGAGACGCGGCACCAACGGAAACACACTTAAACACACGGTGGGGTGTAGTTACCGTGGACGTGAATTGTAGAATCCGGAAAAACTATTAGGAAAGCGCACACCAAGAAATTTTTTTTTTTTTTTAATGGATTCGAACGGTCGGGCAACGGGTGTGGCAGGCAGGCGGCGGCAATGAGTGCAGGGGTCAATTAGCCCGAGGCTTGGCCACAGTGTCGCCCCCACACCCGCCATCACTCATAGTGACCGTAGAACAAATAATGATTCGTATCACCGGTGTGAAATTCCACACCGACAAAAGGTCCAAAGAGTGGCGAGCACAGACACGTGACAAGAAGTTTGAGTGCTCCACAATAAAAGAAAACGAAAAAATGAAGAAAAACGCAGTCACCACCAGGAATTACAATTAAACATCAGTAAAGAATCTCGTCACGCCACAAACGAGGAAAAAAAACTGGGAATACTGACACACATGCCAAACAAGATGTTTGGCAATAACGTCCAGAAAAAACTAAAAAAACTTCGGATTTCGTTCGGTAGTCAAGTGTCGTCAGTTTTCGTTCCAGAAAAAGTACAGAAAGTCACATTAATTCATATTGTGTCGCTCAAGGGCAATAGAAAATATGAGAGAATAACGTCCATGTTACGCAGGTACTGATATTCGTGCAAAAGCATGCGCTAGTGCGATCTGCAAAAAATTTGCAACATTTCGCCGATAGTGTGGCGATGTCTGAATCTGAGTATCGTGGGTCAATAAAAATGTAAGGAAGCCTAAATCGGTACACAACTTTAAGGAGAATATAGCAAAAACTGTGTGGCCAAAGATCCACACCATGGCATTTCGCTTGGTGGTGGGGTAGACGACACACTGCGGAATTAATACATCATCCACAGTAACGGTTCGAGTGTCCACCCTCTGAATCAGACGGATCATATCCCTGGCGACGTCCCAAACACGGCGGAAGCGGTCACACGCAAAGCGGTGTTCAAGAGTAACATCGGCAGTACACATATCACACACTCCAGACTGGATAAGGTTAATGGAATGAAGTTTGGAGTTGGTGGGGAAGGTGCGATGCACCACCTTGTACCACACAGCGTGTATGGAAGCCGGGAGAACTTTGTTGGCGAGGTTTTGCCACACCGCCACCCAGTTGCACCGTGGCAATCGATACTCCCACTTGCAGCGAATAGGAGGTCCGCGGATAGCATTGCAGACAGCGCTAACCGTGGGGGCGGAGATGTCACAAAGCGTCAGGTAACTATTATCGAGATAGTAGCGGCGCACGTAAGAGAGATAAACCGGGATGTGCGACACAGAAACAGGTGCCACCTCAGAATGATGACGATAACGATTAAAAACAACCGCGGTGGGACTGCAAGGTGCCTTCTGCATAACAGCGGTAATCCTCTTCCAAAAAAGAGCCGCACATTTGGCGGAAAAATCGACGAGTCCCAAACCGCCATCGGACAGGCCCAAGGTGCAGACAGCATGCGATACCTTAAAAATCTCCCCCCTCCATAAAAACCAGTAAACCGCCTGTTTGATGGCGCGCCCCAACTGCTTGGGTACCGGGAGAACCTGCGCAAGGTACCACGCCCTAGCCAAGATATTTACATTTATTAAATGCCCCTTTTCCCGAAGGGCCAAATTCCGGACCGCATAGATCTTTGCAACAGCACGAATCCGATGCAGCGTAGGCCGCCAATTTAATGCTTCCATCTGCTGTGGGGTCGAAGATAAAGGGACCACAAGATTTTTATGCTGCCGCTGTACACAAAACCAGTCCCTACGAAGGGTACGTGCGCGGGCGGTGAGCGGTAAAAGAACAGCTTTCCGGGTATTGACAACCGCCCCCGTAGCTTGTTCAAAGTTGTGCAGCACAACTTGCAACCTGTCAAGATCGTCTGAATGCTCAATAAATACGCCAAGGTCATCAGCGTATGCTTTACAAACCAATCCGGTAGTCCCCATCTGAATGCCGCGACATTCCTGACTGATATAGCACCCCCTGCGGGTTCGGGGTTAAGAATAGGCCCGCGGTATTCCTGCCTGTCGTAAGAGGCGACTAAAAGGAGTCTCAAACGTTTTGGCCTTAATGTGATGGTCCCCGTTCGGGTTTGACCTCCATTTTTCCAAATTCCACAGAAGTACGAGCCTTTTGGGGAAGGACACCTTACGTGGTGCACCATCAGTCCTCTGTGCCCTACGACCTTGGCACTCTTGATCGTCCTGGCGACGTGCATGCACCCTCCATCCCTCATTTTGGGCATAGACACCTGATGTATTGTGTACGTACCGCCCTTAGTGCGTCACCACCAGCACGCACGATCACTATGGACTACCCATGGCACCCGAAATCCAGCACGGTAGCCAGCCCGTTGTGGTGGGGTCGTCATGTACCCTCTAGGTTGTAGCCCCCTGACAACACAGGGATCGTACTGCCGATGCCTGAGCTGACTCCTCCCCACGTAAGCCAAGGAGTAGATGCTCGTCTCTCAGGGGCATCGGGACTCTCGGCAACGGCCATCCTGCCAGGTGGCCTTTGCTGTGGCTGGGTGGCGCCCGTGGGGAGAGCCCCTGGTCGGAGTGGGTGGCATCGGGGCGGATGCCCCGCAATGAAGCGGGTGAAATCTCAATCTGGTGGTCGCCCGACCGCCAATGTCTCTAAGCGTGGTAAGGTGGAATTTAACGCTGTGACATATAACCCGAAGTCGTTCCCTTCCCTAGCCACACCATGGGAGGAACGTAGGGCTGCAGACAGACAGGAGCCGTATTCGCCACGATACCTTGTATGCAGCAGAACTGATGGGGATTCGTTTTTGGGGACTAAGCCTCTTTTCTTCGTGCACAATCTCGAAGATAAGTTTGGGGAAGTGGCGTCTCTTTCCAAAATGAGGAGCGGGGCCATTTTGATACAAGCAGCTTCATCTGCGCAGTCCCAGGCATTACTCGCCTGTGAGAAGCTTGGTGACATCCCCGTTACTGTCACTCCCCATAAGTCGTTAAATTTGGTCCAGGGGATTATTTTTCATAAAGATCTTCTGCTACAGTCTGATGACGAGCTACGTGAGAACCTGGCACGACGAGGTGTACACTTTGTCCGTCGTGTCTTTAGGGGGCCAAAGGATAATAGGGTCGCTACCGGTGCTTTCATCCTGGCCTTTGAGGGCAACTGCTTGCCTGAGAAAGTCAAGGTCATGATATACCGGTGCGATGTCAAGCCCTATGTCCCGCCCCCTATGCGATGCTTCCAGTGCTGGAAATTCGGACACATGTCCTCCAGGTGCACTTCCAGCCCCACGTGTCGTGATTGTGGACGACCTCCACATCCTAATGCTCCATGTGCTCCGCCTCCCACCTGCGTTAACTGTGGGGAGCATCATTCTCCCTGCTCACCAGACTGTGCAGTCTATCAACGAGAGCGGAAGATACAAGAAATTAAGACCTTGGACCGTTTAAGTTACCGAGAGGCGAAGAAGAAATTAGAACGACTCAACCCCACACCTATGTTGCGGAGTTATGCTACTGTCACACTGCCGCCACCAGCTCCCGCACAGACTCCCTTCTCTGTTGGCCCACAGAGCAATCAGGTAACGTCTGCCCCACCGCTGGGACAGGCCGCTCTCTCTTCCACTGCTCCCAAAACACCGAGTTTGGGAGCAGTACGCCCCAAGCAACCGGGGACGTTGGTCCCCACCTCTCAGCCGGAGCGGCGGCAGCCCTCTCCGGCTCCTCAGCCGGGGAAGCGACAGCTCCTTCCGGCTGCTCAGCCGGGGACGCAACAGCCTCCTCCGGCCTCACTTGTTCGGAAGGGATCCCTTGGGGGCGTCCCTTCCAAGGACTTCCCCAGTGTCTCACAAGACACTAGCCAGTGGCTGAAGAAGCCACCAGCTGCTGGTCGAAGGGCTTCACGCTCTTCCTCTGTTCCTGATAATGCGTCAGGAAAGCCCTCCCAGCATGACAACCCTCCTCCCAAAGACAAGAGAGAGAAGAGGAAGCTCTCCAAGCAGGATAAGGACCCAGTGGTTCCCGCACCAATGCTCCCTGTCAGCTCAGCCTCTGAGGACGAGGTCGAGCTCTTTGCGTCCCCTGATGACCTGGATCTCGCCGTCTCCTCAGAAACGATGGCCGTAGTGACGTCCGTCGCTCAGTCGGTGGCAGCATGTGACCCTGCCAAGTAATTTGCCTTTTCTGTGCCTGAATGCCCCTACCGGACACGCTTTGTACAATCCTCCAGTGGAATTGTGGCGGTTATTTTAGCCATCTCCCTGAGCTACGGCAGCTTCTAAGCCTGACACCTGCTTTCTGCATTGCCCTACAGGAAACCTGGTTCCCGGCAATGCGGACCCCTGTCCTTCGTGGATACAGGGGTTATTACTGCAACCGTAGCACTTACAATTGTGTGTCAGGTGGAGCCTGCGTGTATGTCCTTACCTCTGTATATAGTGCTCCTGTGCCCCTTCAAACATCATTGGAAGCTGTGGCTGTACGTGTCAGGACTACCCAGGACATAACCGTCTGCAGTGTCTATCTCCCTCCAGGTGGTACAGTCTCCCTGACCGACTTGGCTGCACTTGTCGCCCAACTCCCCACACCTTTTCTTCTCCTGGGGGATTTTAACGCCCACAATCCCCTGTGGGGTGGAACGAAGGTTACTGGCCGAGGCAGGGAGGTCGAGAATCTCATCTCCCAACTCGACCTCTGCCTCTTAAACACTGGCGCCGCCACACATTTCAGTGTGGCGCATGGCACGTTCTCGGCCATAGATCTGTCGTTGTGCAGCCCAGGGCTTGTACCATCGGTCCACTGGAGAGTCCACGAGGACTTGTGTGGTAGTGACCATTTTCCGATCTTCCTTTCACTACCACAGCGTCACTCCTTTGAGCGCTCGCCTAGATGGGCATTTAGCAAGGCCAACTGGGACACGTTCTGCTCTGCTGCCACTGTTGACTCTCTCCCCCATGGTACCATCGATGTGGCGGTTGAGACACTGACTGCAGCGATTGTTTCCGCTGCGGAACGTACCATTCCTCGTTCGTTCGGGTGCCCCCGGCGAAAGTCGGTGCCTTGGTGGTCTCCAGAGGTCGCTGCCGCCATTAAAGAACGTCGGCGGGCTCTTCAGCGACATAAGCGGCACCCGTCTTTGGAGAACCTCATTTTATTCAAACGTCTCCGTGCTCAGGTACGGAGGCTTATCAAACGGCGGAAACAGGAGTGTTGGGAGAGGTACGTTTCCAAGATTGGTTCCCGTACTTCCCCCTCCCAGGTGTGGCTGAAGATTCGGCGCATCTTTGGATTGCAGCACTCTACAGGTGTCCCAGGGCTTACCATCAACGGGGCTGTATCCACCGATGCCGATGCAATCGCCGAGCATTTCGCTCAGCACTATGTTCGGGCCTCTGCGTCGGGGAATTACCCGCCTGCGTTTCGCGCGCTCAAACGCCGGGAGGAAGGCGAACGGCTTTCTTTCGCTTCTCGCCACCCTGAGGCGTATAACGCCCCATTTAGTTTGTGGGAACTCCAGAGCGCCCTGGCACAGTGCCCCGATACAGCCTCTGGGCCAGATGGCGTCCACAATCAGATGCTAAAACACCTGTCCCCGGACTGTCAGCGATGTGTTCTTGCCATCTTCAACCGCCTATGGGGTGATGGTGTCTTTCCGTCGCAGTGGCGAGAAAGTACCATCATTCCGGTGCTGAAGCCTGGTAAGGACCCGCTTACTGTGGATAGTTATCGGCCCATTAGCTTAACCAATACTCTGTGCAAGCTGATGGAACGCATGGTGAGTCGACGGCTGTGTTGGCTGCTCGAGTCTCGGGGTCTCCTGGCTCCATGCCAGAGCGGCTTCCGTCAGGGCCGTTCCACCGCCGATACTTTGGTCCTCCTTGAGTCTGCAATCCGCACTGCTTTTTCCAGGCGCCAACACCTCGTCTCCGTCTTTTTCGACCTCTCCAGAGCATATGACACGACGTGGCGCCACCATATTCTCGCCACGTTGCACGGGTGGGGTCTCCGGGGCTCTCTCCCCATTTTTATTCGGAATTTTTTATCTGTTCGGACATTCCGCGTTTTAATTGGCACATCCCATAGTTCACTTCATATCCAGGAGAACGGCGTTCCACAGGGCTCTGTATTGAGCGTGCCCCTTTTCCTTGTGGCCATTAATGGCCTTGCAGCAGCAGTAGGGTCGTCTGTCTCGCCCACGTTATATGCTGACGATTTCTGCATCTTTTTCAGCTCCTCCACCGTTGGCGTTGCAGAACGTCGGTTGCAGGGAGCCATACGCAAGGCGCAGGCGTGGGCCCTCGCCCATGGGTTTCAGTTTTCTCCTGCAAAGACTTGTGTTATGCACTTTTGTCGGCGTCGCACTGTCCATCCCCACCCTGAGCTTTATCTTCAGGATGCTAAGCTCAGGGTTGTTGACACCTACCGTTTTCTGGGATTGCTGTTCGATGCCCGGCTTACTTGGCTTCCACATATTCGTGAGCTCAAGCGTCAGTGCTGGCAGCATCTCAATGCCCTCCGCTGCCTCAGCAACACAACTTGGGGTGCAGACCGTAACACGCTGCTGCAGCTCTACAAAGCCCTTGTGCTGTCCCGACTGGATTATGGGAGTGTGGCGTATGGCTCAGCGTCGCACTCAGCGTTGCAACTGCTGGACCCCATTCACCACTGTGGGGTTCGACAGGCGACAGGAGCATTCCGCACCAGTCCTGTTAATAGCCTACTTGCTGAGGCTGGGGTTCCTCCGCTCTACATTCGGCGTCAACAACTCTTAGCCAACTATGCTGCCCACGTCCGTTGTTCTCCCCGTCACCCTAACTACCGTCTCCTTTTCACCGATGCGGCAGTCAATCTTCCACGCCGGCGGCCGCAATCAGGCCATGCAATTGGGATCCGTGTTCAGTCCCTGCTTAGTGAGCTCGAGTCTTTGCCTCTTCCATCTGCTTTTCAGGTCCGCCCACATACACCACCTTGGTGTATCCGTCGGCCGCAGCTTCAGCTGGACCTCTCCCAATGGCAAAAGGATTCAGTTCCTCCTGCAGTCTTGCGCCGCCAATTTCTTGCTCTCCTCGACGAATCCCGTGACTCGGAGGTTATCTATACCGATGGCTCGATGGTTGATGGCCGTGTGGGGTACGCTTATGTTCATGCGGACTATGTCGACCAGCGCTCCTTGCCGGACGGCTGCAGTGTTTACACTGCAGAGCTAACAGCTATTTTTCGTGCCCTTGAGCGTGTTCGTACCAGCACTGGCGAGTCTTTTGTCATTTGCAGTGACTCTCTCAGTAGTCTCCAGGCTCTTGACCAGTGCTACCCACGCCATCCCATTGTTGTTGCCATCCAGGAGTCCGTTCATGCTCTTGCACAACGTGGCCGTTCAGTGGTGTTCATATGGACCCCGGGACACGTTGGGATAGCGGGCAACGAACACGCCGACAAGTTAGCTAAAGAAGCCACCCGCAAACTGCCGTTGGAGATCGGCCTCCCGGCAACTGATCTCCGATCGGTGTTACGCCGTCGGGTCTTTGGGATGTGGGCCGACGAATGGCGCACCCTGTCTGTACCCAACAAGCTGCGGCGTGTAAAGGAGGCCACGACTGTGTGGGGTTCCTCCATGCGGGCCTCTCGGAGGGACTCTGTGGTTCTCTGTAGGCTCCGCATTGGTCACTCTTGGCTGACGCATGGTCATCTGCTGCGTCGAGAGGACCCCCCTCATTGTCGCTGTGGTGCGCTTATGACGGTGGCCCATATATTGTTGGACTGTCCTCTTTTAACCGCCCTCAGGCGAACTTTTAATCTCCAGGGTGCTTTATCATCTCTCTTAGGTGACAATGTCTCTATGGCCGATCGGGTTTTAAGTTTTCTTCGCGCAAGCGGCTTTTATAGGTCCATTTAAATTTTTTTTTTAACGTCACCCTCTTTTGAGCTCTCTCTTTTACTTAGTTTTGTGTTGTGATTCGACTCCGCCCTAAACTTTTAGGCTGGAGGTTTTAACGTGTTGCAGAGTGGCTGGCTCATCCTATTATTTTCGTGATCAGCCAGCCACAGTTCTCTGCTGTGCAGTTTTAATTCCTTCTGCCTTTGTTCTCTATGTTGTTTTTGTTGCTGTGCTCTGTTTTCCATGTTGTCTTACAATGGACCATGGGGCTTTTCTTCCCCTGGAGTTTTTCTTTTAGTGCTTCGCTTGACTGGTGGATAGTTCCCCTGTGCTCTGTGTTTTTATGAAACAAGGGACCGATGACCTTTGTAGTTTGGTCCCTTTCATCTTTAACCCAACCAACCACCCCCGCCGCACAGAGCGACCCACACGAAAAGCAGGAGTAAGACGACCATTAACACAGATACGTGACGTAGCATTGTATAACAGATGCGTCACTAATTTAGTAAATTAGAACCAAACCCCATGCGTACCAAAACCTGACGCAAATAAAAATGACTAATACGGTCAAAGGCATTCTTAAAATCAATTAATAAAATCGCCGCTGTCCGTAGCCGAGCACTTTTCATATAACCAATACAGTCCCTGTAAGCAAGGATAGCGTCAAAGATATTCCGATCGCGCACTGCACACGTTTGCTGATCACTAAGTACAGCCGGCAAAATGTTTCTAAGTCGCTGAGCGACGCAACGCGTGACGATCTTGTAATCAACATTTAATAAAGTAATCGGACGGACAGCGTCGATATGTGGCACAGCATTTGATTTGGGAACGAGCGTCACAACCCCCTCCACAAAAGCAGCTGGTACAGTCACACCATTTTGAATATCGTTCACTAAATCCACTAAAATTTCACTAAAAAGATGAAAAAATTTCAAATAAAATTCCGCGGGAATCCCATCGGGACCTGGAGACTTCCCTTTGGGACTCCGCCGAACGGCGTCGAGAACGTCATCATACGTAAAGGCGTCATTTAAATGATTCCTGTCCGGGCGAGGTAAAACATGTGGTACAGTCTGCAAAAAAACTCGCAACGCGTCGAAATCCACGGCAACAGCACGGAAAAGCGAATCGAAATGTTCAAAAATATCTGTTTCAATTTCCGACTTTACAGAAGTTCGACCGCCGTTTCGCAGCTGCCAAACATTAATGCTCAAACGTTCGCGGCGTTTGCGTTCCCGGTTTAAATGGTAAATGGACAAAGGTTCCCCAGTAACAAGTCCTGCAGGCTGACTTCGGACGGTCACCCCATCACTAACGGCACGCATGTCAAGTAAAAGCTTAGCTTGAAATTGCTTCAGAGTAGGCAACAACTCGGGCTGTGACGTCACCCGCAACGCCAAGTCTCGTAAACAAGCCTGGCGGAAGCGAGCCGTCGCCTGGCGCCAGCGTGCCGCCTCACGGCTGTAATCGATTAAAAAGTTCCTAATCGCCGGCTTAGCGATCACAACCCACCACTCAATGCTGCTACTATGACCGCCTCGAGTCCGCACCAACCTTTGCCATATACGGTTAAAACAAGTCACAAAATTGTCGTCATTGAGTAAACTACAGTTGAACTTCCACAGATTTGCACGGCGAGGAACACAAAAACGAAATAATAAAAGACGACAGGAATAACTGGAGTGGTCGGAAAAGTCGACAGGAGTCGCGTCAGCACTACAAATACGGGCCAACAGCTGCCTAGACACACAAATGCGATCGAGACGGCTACGCCCTGTACCGTAAAAATAAGTGATGTAGGTGAAATCCGGGTGTAAAACACGCCACGTGTCGAGGAAATGGAAACTAGTAACTAATGCACCCAGTTCGTGACATTTGTTCGGACGCGGCTCGTGATCTAAAACACAATTAAAATCACCCCCGACGATTAAAGTATCGACATTCCTGGATAAAAGCTGACACAAATCTCTACCATAAAATTCAGCCCTGGCCGGTTTAACATTTCCCGACGGAGCGTACACATTCACAAACACAATACCAAAAATGGTACAGGCAACAGCGCGACCGTTCGGTAAAACGTCCACGTTAGATATTGGTAAACCAGAACGCACTAAAATTGCAGTGCCTGTATCATGATCAGGCGCAACATTATCAATCACAATAAAATCGGTAAAATCATGCAAAAATAAAAGCGCTTCACAAGTCACCTCTTGTAAAAAAGCGACATGACAGTTATTATCATACAAAAATTTTTTAAGAATCATAGCCTTCTGCGAATTTCGCAACTTATTAAGATTGACTGTTAAAATGATCCAGTGGCTACAGTCGTTAACCATATACACGTAAAACACAGTTCAAAAAACAAGAACATAAAAACATGAAAATGTTTAAAACACGATAAAACATACCAACGTACTAGGAGGCGGAAGGACATACAAATAGTCACACTAATGGTGATCACCGGCCTCAACGTCCTCCGACCAATCCCGTGATTGACTAGGAGGGGGGGGGGGGGGGGGGGGTGGCGGGAGCGGTGGGGTCCCAGAAACTGTGACGGCACCCTCCGTAACGGAATGCTCCATGGCGGGCATTTCCACATCCGAAGATAAAGGCGGCACCAAGTCGTGGGTGGAAGGTGGAGCACGACGTTGGTGCGAATCATCGGCCTTTCTTTTGGTTGGAAAGGGGGAAGGTGGCACAGACAAAAGTGGATCCACCGCCATGCCGGAATCGGTAGCAGAAGTCGGTTGGCTCAGGAAAGTTTTCAAATGTTGCACCGCGATGTCACGTTCGTTGCAATAACGACATCACTCTCCGGCTGAGTGCGGGAAGAGGTCTGCTGCTTTTTCGCCTGGCGCCTCCTGCCCCCCCCCCCCCCCCCCCCCTGAGACGAGCGGTGCCCGAGGTCTACTCCGGCGCGCGTGGCCGGTTGTCGGTTGCCCGATCGACCGAGCCTGAGGGCGGGGGCGGGGTGAGGGTGGGGGGGGGGGGTGGGGGGCAGGAGAACGCGCCACTGGAGACGGACTCCGATTTTTGTCCGAATAACCACGCCTATTAAATGAAGCAGAACTACTGGCACTACGTAAACGTGGTGTGCCAGAAGTTCGAGCAACATTCCGGTCCCTACGCGGCTTAGGTGCAGTAAAAGCGTCACTTTCTACGACAACAGCACTGGCAGCAGAAACACTGTCGGGGACGGTAGTAGGAAGAACCGCCGATTTATCGGGTTCCGTAACCGGGACAGTATGCGGAACAAATGCTGCCGACATCGGCACGGATTCCGGGGAGGCATCGGCCACTACCGGTTTTTCAGTAACAGGTACAGTTGTCGCAGCCGCGAGCAAAGATGGCTCAACAGGAGGTACAGAAACAGAAACAGAGTCACTATCAGGAACAGACGTATCCATATCGTCAGCAGCGGCCGGGACAGGGGGAGAGGCCCCAATTTGCACACGTGGGGGGGGGGGGGGGGGGGAACCTAATCTCGTCGCTGCAACAGGAGCAAAACTAGGCCCACCTAAAACGTCCTCACATGGCAACTGAACAGGCTGCCTGCGTTTAGGGCAGTTTTGTCGGTAATGACCAACAGCACCGCAAAAGGAACACGTCTGAGGTTATAAAAGCACGATGACCGTTAACTAACAAGAAAGACGGAATATGTTGTCGTACGACCATCTTTACACTCCTCACGCCATTTTCAGCCTGGAAAACATAGGCGGAGGACCACTTCTCTTTAATTACAGATACCACGGTCCCGTACGGCCGCAAATGACGAGATATTGTGTCATTCCGGATTTCGAAAGGCAAGTTAAACACACGAACATTTCGAAGGCCAAACCCGCCATGAGAAATAGTCACGTTGATAAAATTCTTCTCGGGTATGCAGCCGGATCATAACGTCTTCATGACACACTATTTCCACGGTCCATCTGGCCGCCATCTTCAGGTGAGAGTGCTGGTGCACGAAGTCGCCGGAACTGACTTCCTAGCGTTTTTTTTTTTTTTTTTTTTTTTTTTTTTTTTTTTTTTTTTTTTTTTTTACTTTATTGTTATTTTAAAACCTGTACAACAGGCAGGCTGTCAGCAGCACACTACGCTGCTCTTCAGCCATAGAAGACACAAGCAGCAAAAACAGTGAGAAGACACATAAGTCACAGAGCGGTGGGCAATAAAACAGGAGACACATAGAGACAATCACGGAGCCGTTCACACTCGTCGATAATCCACACTGCTAGCTGATGAGACGACGCACAACCACTGAAGATGATGATGGCACCGGTGAACGATGGAGGGGACGGTGAACACTAAACACTAAACACACAAAACACTGATGGCGGCGACCTCCGGCGCGCGAATGTCCACGTAACGTGTGCGAGTCCGGGGACCTGCCAAGAGGGGTAGAAGGGGGAGGTGGGGGAGAGGGGAGAAAAAGGATGCCAATGGCTGAGGAGTCGGGGGCAGGAGGAGAGGAACAGGGGAGGGGAGGCCCGGGGGAGGAGGGGGGGAGAAAAGGAGGAGGGAGGGAAAAGGGAGAGGAGGGAGGAAGGGTGCACGGAGGAATAAGTACAGGAGGAGGGCGGGAGGATCAAAGTTGGTAGGAGGGGTAGATGGAAGGGAAGAGGGCATCATCAGGGAGGGGGAGCTGGCGGAAGCCACCTTGGGAGAGGGTAAGGAGGGTGGAGAGGTGGAGACCGGGTGGGACGTGCGAATACAGGCGCGGCAGCGGGCGGGGGTGGGAGAGGATCAGGGAGACGAGCGGGTGAGGAGGATTGAGTTTGCGGGAGGTGTACAGGATCCGTATCCTTTCAAGGAAAAGGAGGAGGTGGGGGAAGGGGATGAGATCGTAGAGGATCCGCGTGGGGGAGGGGAGACGGATGCGATAGACGAGGCGGAGAGCATGGCGTTCAAGGATTTGGAGGGATTTATAAAAGGTAGGGGGAGCGGAGATCCATGCTGGATGGGCATAACAAAGGATAGGGCGGATGAGGGATTTATAGGTGTGGAGGATGGTGGAGGGGTCCAGACCCCACGTACGGCCGGAAAGGAGCTTGAGGAGACGGAGGCGGGAACGTGCATTGGCTTGGATTGTCTGGAGATGGGGAGTCCAGGAGAGGCGACGATCGGGGGTGACGCCAAGGTACTTAAGGGTGGGAGTGAGGGCGATGGGACGGCCATAGACGGTGAGATAGAAATCAAGGAGGCGGAAGGAAGGGGTGGTTTTGCCTGCAATGATCGCCTGGGTTTTGGAAGGATTGACCTTGAGCAACCACTGGTTGCACCAAGCGGTGATCCGGTCAAGATGGGACTGGAGAAGGCGTTGGGAGCGCTGTAGGGTGGGGGCAAGGGCAAGGAAGGCGGTGTCATCGGCAAACTGGAGAAGGTGGACGGGGGGTGACGGCGGCGGCATGTCCGCCGTGTACAACAGGTACAGAAGGGGGGAGAGGACGGAGCCTTGGGGCACACCGGCGGAGGGGAAAAAGGTGTAGGAATCGGTGTTATGGATGGTGACATAGGAAGGACGGCGGGAGAGAAAGGAGCCGATCAGACGGACGTAGTTAATGGGAAGGACGAAGGTTTGGAGCTTGAAGAGGAGACCGGAATGCCATACGCGGTCATATGCACGTTCGAGGTCCAGGGAGAGGAAGATTGCGGAGCGACGGGAATTAAGCTGTTTGGAAAGGAGATGAGTGAGGTGAAGGAGCAGGTCGTCGGAAGAGAAGGACGGCCGAAAACCACACTGGGTGACGGGAAGGAGGCGGTGCTGGCGGAGATGCTGGTGGATGCGACGGGTGAGGATAGATTCCAGGACCTTGCTGAAGACCGAGGTAAGGCTGATGGGACGGTAGGAGGAGACGGCGGACGGCGGTTTGCCAGGTTTAAGGAACATGAGGATACGGGAGGTTTTCCACAGGTCGGGGTAGTAACCGGTGGACAGGACTACATTGTAGAGCCTGGCCAGGGTGGAGAGGAAAGAGACAGGAGCTTCACGAAGGTGACGGTAGGTGACACGATCGTGACCAGGAGCGGTGTTGCGTTTGGTGCGGAG
The DNA here is from genome assembly GCF_021461395.2 of Schistocerca americana. NCBI lineage: Eukaryota > Metazoa > Arthropoda > Insecta > Orthoptera > Acrididae > Schistocerca > Schistocerca americana. The sequence continues at coordinate 896,101,197 of NC_060121.1, forward strand.
TGTAACAATGAGATCCTGTGTAGTGATAGGGGCATTGAGTTCCGTGTGTGTAATGTTGTCCAAGTACTGGAAACCAGGAGCAAGGGGAGGGACAGAGGTGTCAGTTCGATCGCGGATATCCGGGAAGAGGGAGTAATCGAACTGGGGATCGTCGGGGATGGAGAAGACATCGGACAGGTAGGAGGCAAAGTGATTGGCCTTACTAAGGGTGTCAGGGAAGGGCTGATCATCATGGAGAAGAGGATAGTAGGGGGAGGGTTTAGTTCCGGTAAGGCGACGGAAGGCCGTCCAGAACTTGGACGAGTTGATTGGTAGGGTTGCATTTAAACGGGTGCATGTCTGTCGCCAGTCCCGGCGTTTCTTAGCCGCGAGCAAATTACGAACGTGTCGCTGGAGTTGCCAGTGGCGTCGTAGTGTGTCCGGGTCACGCGTGCGGAGGAAGGCACGGTAGAGACGACGGGATTCGCGGAGGAGGAGAACGGCCTGTGGGGGTAAGGTAGGACGGTGGGGGTGGATGGCGACAGTAGGAACGTGGGCCTCCACGGCCTCAGACAAGGTCTGCTGGAGAAAGGAGGCGGCGTGGGTGACATCGTCAGGGTGGAGGTAGGTGAGAGGGTGGCTATCAACCTGGGTGGAAAGGGTATCCCGGTAGGCATTCCAGTCGGCTCGGGAATAGTCGTGGACATACTTAGGGGGAGGGTCAGTACGAGGGTCGGGGCGAGGGCGACGACCGTCTGAAACGGTGAGGAGGACAGGGAGATGGTCGCTACCAATAGGCTCCAGGACATCCACCGTTATGCGGCCAAGGAGATTGGAGGAGGAGAGGATAACATCAGGAGTGGAGTTGGATTCAGGACGGGTATGCCGGGGGATGGGGACGAGGTCACCTTGAAGGGTGGAGAGGAACCGATGCCATCGCCGTAACTGGGCAGGAGAACGACTATGGATGTTGAGGTCGGCGGCGATCACGTAGGAGGAAAAGGTACGATCGACGTGGGAGAGGAAGTCGAAGGGAATAGGAGCGTTGGGGCGGACATAGATGGTGGCGCAGGTAACGGTAAGGCCGGGGAAGAAGAGACTAAGGATCAGGTGTTCGGTGGGGTCGGGAAGGAGAGGTTGGAGCCGAACGGGGATCTGGCGGTGGTGACCAATGGCAACTCCGCCACGCGCAATCGGGAGGGGATTATCGGAGCGGTGGAGGAGGTAGGGCGAAGTGTGAATGGTGTGGTGGGGTTGGAGGAAGGTTTCATTAAGCAGGAAGACATCCACGCGGTGGGTGGCAAGGGTGTGCAGGAAGAGGTTCCTGTTGGCGGGTAGGGAGCGGATGTTGTTGAAAAGGATACGTTGCTGTCGCGCCATGATAGGGATTTAGACGAGGGTGTCGAGGAGGCGGGAGAAGGTGAAATGGGCCTGGTTGTTGGAGTAGGTGGCGTACATCTTGAGTTGGAATATGGAACGGGCGGCGAGGGAGATCTGTTGGAGGGTGTGTGGGCGCTGAAAGGGATGAACATTCTGGAGGACGATGGTAAGGAACCTGATGATGTCCTCAGCGGTGGGGGGGGGGACGAAGGGAATTGCCAGGAGGGGTGGGGGCGTCCAGGGACGGTGAGTTCAGGAGTGGTTGGAGGGGGTCGGGCTTTACACTTTTGGGAGTAGGTGGGATGGGGGAGATTGCAGGTATTGCAGGAAGGAGGGGATTGGAGGTTGGGGCACGGCCTGAGGAAGTGCGCTTGCCGACAATGCGGGCAGGTGGGGGCCTCGCGGCACTCAGCTGTGGGGTGCACGTTATAGCGTAGACACCTCTGGCAGCGCAGGGATTGAGGAGGGGAACGGGAGGGGTCGACCTTGTACCGCTGGTTAAAAAGGAGGGCACCCTCCTTCAGGAGACGGTCAATGGAGGGGGCGTGCTCAGAAAAAACCCGCATAAGGCGGGTGGGGCCGGCAGCGTTATGTATGCGGCGAACCGCACGCACCTCCAAATGGGGATGCGCCTGGAGCTCCGCCAACACCTCCTCCTCCGTGATCACTGGACTAAGCCGAGTGATCACGGCGGTGAGAGTTGGCGGGCGACGCGGAGGTTGGGGTTGGCGGGAGGGAGGTGGTGAAGGAGCAGGGGTGAGAGAGGCAAGAGGGCCAAAGCGGGTGACAGGGATGCGAGAAAGGAGGTAGGTGTGGAGGGTTGGACTGGGGGAGGAGATGAGGACCGAATCTCGGCGAGGAGTGAGGAGGGAGATGGGGGCACCAGGACAATGCTGGCGAAGGAAGAGGGTGAGGTTCCGGGCTTCAAGGAGAGAGGGATCAGGACGGGAGATGAGGTAGTGGTAGGAGGAAGGGGGAGAGGAGAAGGATGAGGGGGCAGGGACAGGCGGGGAGACTTCCATGGCATCATGGGTGGGGGAAGGAGGACGAGGCGCAGCCTTTTTGGAAGCAGAGGAAGCAGGAGTGCCACCGGGGCGCTTGACGGCGGTGGAGGAGGTGTGGGGGATGGGAACAACGGGAATGTGGCGGGGAGGGGCAGGTCCCGGGGCCGGAGTCGGCGCCGGAGATGGTGACGGTGACGGTGAAGGCGAAGGCGACGGCGACGATGACGATGACGGTGGCAGTGGCGGCGGTGATGGCGAAGGTGACGGGGAGAGCTGGGCGTGGGCAGTGGCCCGACGGGCCACCACCCGAGCCGGAGCTGCAATGACAGGCTGGGGAAGTGGGGGGAAGATATCAGAACGAGAGGAGCGGGAGGAAGAAGCGGGAGAGGGGGCGACAAAGATAGAGGGTGAAGGGAGAGTGAGGAGAGGTGGAATGGAAGGAGGGGGGTGGGACTGGGCACACCAAGTTATAGTGGTGGAGGCGGCGGAAGGGGAGGTATAGACAATGGCGGTGGTGGTAGTAGTGACAGTGGTGGTGGGGGCGGACATGACGGGAGAGAGAAACAAGAACGAACAGAACGAAGAGGAGAGGACAGAAACTGGGGACGAAGACGGCCGTAGACCAGGGTCAGGACGACGGCGATGGCGGCGACCAGGCGGCACCGGATGGCGGCGGCGGCGGGCACCGGCGGCGGCGGCGGCGAGCCCCGGCAGGCGGCGGCGGCGGCGGCGGCGTCGGCGGTGATCAGCAGGCGGCGGCGGCGGCGGCGGCGAGCACCGGCAGGCGGCGACCAGGCGGGGGCGGCGAGCCCCGGCAGGCGGCGACGGCGGCGGCGGCGGCGAGGACCGGAAGGCGGCGACCAAGCGGCGGCGGCGGCGAGCACCGGCAGGCAGTATGGACGGCAAGCAGACGACACGGCAGGGATCTTCCACGTCGAAGGCGCACCCTGAGAGTAGCCCAGGCAGTGAAACTCTTCGATGAAGAAGAGAGGGAATCCAACCCTCGAATGTGCTTCCTAGCGCAAGCTGCGGCCCCTATATAGGCCAGCAGAAGACCCACAACGCGTGCGCGAGAAGGTGCCGTAACTGCCCTCTAGCGCAGTAAACATACCGGGCCGCCAGTGGTGGAAATAGGCGAAATCGAGATATCGCTGTCAAAAATTAAAAAAAAAAAAAATTTATTCCGACGATCGAAACACAGACCGTTGTTTTTGATGTCAGATAACACCGGGTCCCAAGTCTTACTTAAAAGATAGCCCTTGTCTCTATTAAGAGGATTGTCAGATAAATGAATCTCTATGGATTCTTTTAAAACACAGTCCCAATAGCGAGGTGCAGGGGCAACCATTTGTGTCTTGTCATAGAGCATTCTGTGTCCTTCGGTGAGACAGTGCTCCGCCACTGCAGACTTCTCAGGTTGAAGCAGCCGTGTGTGCCGCTGATGCTCAACACATCGGTCCTGAATGGTCTGGATTGTCTGGCCAATATAAGCCTTCCCACAGTGGCAAGGGATCTTGTACACACCGGGCTTCCTCAAACCCAAGTCATCCTTTACAGAGCCAAGGAGCGCTCTAATCTTGGCTGGCGGACGAAAAATACTTTTGATATGGTATCTTTTCAGAATTCTTCCTATCTTCGAGGAAATGCTCCCAGCAAAAGGCAGAAAGGCCACCGATTTGCAGGTGTCTTCTGGTGGTTCAGGCGAAGGTCCATACTGGAAAGCACGACGGATCTGTTTATCTGTATAGCCATTCTGCTTGAACACAACCTTAAGATGGTCCAATTCTTGTGTCAAGCTTTCTCCATCTGAAATGGCATAAGCTCTTCTCGCCAACGTCCGCAGGACCTCCGTACGCTGGAACGATGGATGACAGCTAGAAGCATGCAGGTAACGGTCCGTGTGCGTAGGCTTTCGATAAATACTGTGTCCCAGTGTCCCATCATTCTTTCTGTACACCAGAACATCCAGAAACGGAAGCTTCCCATCACTTTCCACCTCCATGGTAAACTTGATGCTAGGATGCAGGGAATTAAAATGATCTAGGAGGCGGTCAAGAGCTTCTCTCCCATGAGGCCACACCATAAACGTATCGTCAACGTACCTCCTCAAACAAGTTGGTTTTAAGGACGCCGTCTTCAGCGTCATGTCCTCAAAATCTTCCATAAAAAGATTGGCGACTATTGGGGACAATGGGCTCCCCATAGCCACTCCGTCAGTCTGTTCAAAATAGTTGTCATTAAATAAAAAGTACGTCGACGTCAGCACGTGGCGACAAAGCCTGGTTGTTTCCTCGTCCAGTTTCTCACCAATTAATTGCAAGGATTCTTCCAGAGGAACCCGGGTAAAAAGCGGCACGACATCAAAGCTCACAAGTAAATCCGAGGGACTGAGAGACAAGGACTTCAATCTCTGAATAAACACCATACAATTGGAAATGTGATGTTCGCATTTACCGACGTGAGGGCCAAGAACAGATGCTAAATACTTGGCTAGATTGTAGGTAGGAGCACCCACATTACTCACGATCGGACGAAGCGGGACCCCTTTCTTATGAATCTTGGGTAGACCGTATAATCTCGGTGGCACGGCAGCACCAGGACGAAGTTTTTTAAGAACGTCGTCAGGTAAAGAACTCTTCTTCAGCAGTGAAAGCGTCTTCCGTTTTATCCGTTCAGTTGGGTCGTCCTGCAATGTTCTGTATGCTGAGTCTTCAAGTAAGAGATCCATCTTTCCCAGATAGTCATCACGTGACAGAAGAACCGTTGCGTTGCCTTTGTCTGCTGGTAGAACTATCAGATCTTCGTCTTCTCTAATGGACCGGACGGCTGCCCTTTAGAGAGAGGAGATGTTACTCCGTGGAGGCGGCGCCCGCCGCAATGTATTTGAGACCTCTTGCCTAATCTCTTCAGCTTGGTCCTCCGAAAAGCTGGACACTGCTTGTTCGACTGCGCAGATGATTTCGGTGATAGGCACATTCCTCGGTGTAGGGGCAAAATTCAGGCCTTTCTCCAATACCGACAGCGTTCTTTACCCGTGAGGTTAATCACTGTCCGCCGACGGGTGTCGTCATCAGATGTCGTGGGTTGAGAAGAAAGCCGTTGAAACTTCGAAGACTGTTTCATGACGGCGCTGCTATGCGTTCAATCTGATAGTGCCCAAGAAGAACTATCCACCCATTCCCAGGATGCGTCCGACAGCAGCGACGATAACTCCAAGTGCAAGAAAAGTAAATCCTTGGATATGAGATCCAGTTGTCTTCGAGTGAAGCGAATGCGCTCCTTGACTAAGGCGAAACTGGCACGCTTCTTGATGTTGTTGGCCGTTTTCGTATCAATAAAATGCACAAATCTAGCAAACTTAGGTATTACTCTTCCATCGCGGCATCTCAGCGAAAAGGCGAGGGCACTCAGCAACTTGCCTTTCTTCTTACGAAGTTTATCAAACTTCTTCACACGTTCCACCATCTCCTCCCCGTAGAGGCTTCTGATGTGGCTACGAAGGCTTTCCCGGCGTAATAATTGATAATATTCTTCTCGGGTATGCAGCCTGATCATAACGTCTTCATGACACAATATTTCCGCAGTCCATCTGGCCGCCATCTTCAGGTGAGAGTGCTGGTGCACGAACTCGCCGGAACTGATTTACTAGCGCAAGCTGCGGCCCCTATATAGGCCAGCAGAAGACCCACAACGCGTGCGCGAGAAGGTGCCGTAGCTGCCCTCTAGCGCAGTAAACATACCGCGCCGCCAGTGGTGGAAATAGGCGAAATCGAGATATCGCTTTCTTCTCAACCCACGACATCAGATGGCGACACCCGTCGACGGACAGTGATTAACCTCACGAGTAAAGAACTGGACTACGCCACGCTGTCAGTGTTGGAGAAAGGCCTGAATTTTGCCCCTACACCGAGGAATGTGCCTATCACCGAAATCATCTGCGCAGTCGAACAAGCAGTGTCCAGCTTTTCGGAGGACCAAGCTGAAGAGATTAGGCAAGAGGTCTCACATACATTGCGGCGGGCGCTGCCTCCACGGAGTAACATCTCCTCTCTCGAAAGGGCAGCCGTCCGGTCCATTAGAGAAGACGAAGATCTGATAGTTCTACCAGCAGACAAAGGCAACGCAACGGTTCTTCTGTCACGTGATGACTATCTGGGAAAGATGGATCTCTTACTTGAAGACTCAGCATACAGAACATTGCAGGACGACCCAACTGAACGGATAAAACGGAAGACGCTTTCACTGCTGAAGAAGAGTTCTTTACCTGACGACGTTCTTAAAAAACTTCGTCCTGGTGCTGCCGTGCCACCGAGATTATACGGTCTACCCAAGATTCATAAGAAAGGGGTCCCGCTTCGTCCGATCGTGAGTAATGTGGGTGCTCCTACCTACAATCTAGCCAAGTATTTAGCATCTGTTCTTGGCCCTCACGTCGGTAAATGCGAACATCACATTTCCAATTGTATGGTGTTTATTCAGAGATTGAAGTCCTTGTCTCTCAGTCCCTCGGATTTACTTGTGAGCTTTGATGTCGTGCCGCTTTTTACCCGGGTTCCTCTGGAAGAATCCTTGCAATTAATTGGTGAGAAACTGGACGAGGAAACAACCAGGCTTTGTCGCCACGTGCTGACGTCGACGTACTTTTTATTTAATGACAACTATTGTGAACAGACTGACGGAGTGGCTATGGGGAGCCCATTGTCCCCAATAGTCGCCAATCTTTTTATGGAAGATTTTGAGGACATGGCGCTGAAGACGGCGTCCTTAAGACCAACTTGTTTTAGGAGGTACGTTGACGATACGTTTATGGTGTGGCCTCATGGGAGAGAAGCTCTTGACCGCCTCCTAGATCATTTTAATTCCCTGCATCCTAGCATCAAGTTTACCATGGAGGTGGAAAGTGATGGGAAGCTTCCGTTTCTGGATGTTCTGGTGTACAGAAAGAATGATGGGACACTGGGACACAGTATTTATCGAAAGCCTACGCACACGGACCGTTACCTGCATGCTTCTAGCTGTCATCCATCGTTCCAGCGTACGGAGGTCCTGCGGACGTTGGCGAGAAGAGCTTATGCCATTTCAGATGGAGAAAGCTTGACACAAGAATTGGACCATCTTAAGGTTGTGTTCAAGCAGAATGGCTATACAGATAAACAGATCCGTCGTGCTTTCCAGTATGGACCTTCGCCTGAACCACCAGAAGACACCTGCAAATCGGTGGCCTTTCTGCCTTTTGCTGGGAGCATTTCCTCGAAGATAGGAAGAATTCTGAAAAGATACCATATCAAAAGTATTTTTCGTCCGCCAGCCAAGATTAGAACGCTCCTTGGCTCTGTAAAGGATGACTTGGGTTTGAGGAAGCCCGAAGGACACAGAATGCTCTATGACAAGACACAAATGGTTGCCCCTGCACCTCGCTATTGGGACTGTGTTTTAAACGAATCCATAGAGATTCGTTTATCTGACAATCTTCTTAATAGAGACAAGGGCTATCTTTTAAGTAAGACTTGGGACCCGGTGTTATCTGACATCAAAAAACAACGGTCTGTGTTTCGATCGTCGGAATAAATTTTTTTTTTTTAATTTTTGACAGCGATATCTCGATTTCGCCTATTTCCATCACTGGTGGCGCGGTATATTTACTGCGCTAGAGGGCAGTTACGGCACCTCCTCGCGCACGCGTTGTGGGTCTTCTGCTGGCCTATATAGGGGCCGCAGCTTGCGCTAGGAAGTCAGTTCCGGCGAGTTCGTGCACCAGCACTCTCACCTGAAGATGGCGGCCAGATGGACCGCGGAAATATTGTGTCATGAAGACGTTATGATCCGATTGCATACCCGAGAAGAATATTATCAATTATTACGCCGGGAAAGCCTTCGTAGCCACAATAGTCACGTTACTAATGCGACCGTCGAGATGTGTAAATTTACGGACACCATCATTAACATTTAAAAGGTATCACACAATTCTGGAGTTTTCAACTATAAAAACCCCCCCTGCGGGTTCGTGGGTAAGAATAGGCCCGCGGTATTCCTGCCTGTCGTAAGAGGCGACTAAAAGGAGTCTCCTACGTTTCGGCCTTATGTGATGGTCCCCTGTCGGGTTTGACCTCCATATCTCAAAACTTTTCCGAAGAGCGAGCTGATTGGGGAAGGGCGCCTTACTTGGTGCATTGTGTCCATCTTGCGTTGAGAACTTTCGCCAGGTTATTCGACGTTGCGTTGCAGTCCTGCCCGCTCTACATCTCTTGGGCATGGATACGCTCCTGCGTGCCCTTTCTGCCAAGCAATGTGCAGGGCCACTTTCTGCACTGACGGCGAACATGGACCACATGTCACCTAACATCCAGCACGAAAGCGAGTCCGTTGTGGTGGGGCCGCCATGTACCCTGTTGGTTGTAGCCCGTGACAACACAGGGATCGCTCTACTGATGCCTGCGCCGTTAACTCCCCACGTATGCCAACGACTCGATGCCCATCTCCCTGGGGCATCGGGACTCCCGGCAATGGCCATCCTGCCAGGTGGCCTTTGCCGTGGCTGGGTGGCGCCCGTGGGGAGGGCCCTTGGTCGGAGTAGATGGCATCACGGTGGATGACACGCAATGAAGTGTGGCACATCTTCTCTTGCTGGTGGCCAGCCACCAGCGGTCTCTAAGCGTTAGAGGGCCCATTTTAAAGGTAACGTTTATGGCCCCAAGTCGTTCCCCTCCCGCGCCACACCATGGGAAGAACGAAAGGCATTGAATGAAAGCGAGACGTATTCGCTAAGCTCGTAACACACTATCGAAGACTGCTGACACACGATGCAACAACAAATTGCAGGAGTCGTTACGTCTCATACGTTGGAGCAGAGAATTTACATGTTTTGTCGACACTCACTGGGCAATTGGAAAATTCGCAAGCATTTCGAATGCAATGTTTCCCACGTTTTCGCTCATTTCACGGTTCCGTTGAAGACGTTCTTCACCACCTGACACAGAAAAAGGAACGCAGTCGGTAAGACTTTTTTGATTCTTTTGCTTCTAAGGGAGTCAGTTGTCTAGTGAGTTCCACTTATGGCATGCACTAGACGACCAGAACACCTACAGGAGAGAGTCATTTTTGTTGTCAGCGGTAGTTGCATTATCACCAACGAAGAGCAATTCCATTGGCGTCGCATCAAAACGAATACCTGCCGAAACCCGGGATCGAACCAGGAACCTTTAGATCTTAAGTTTAACGCTCTCCCAACTGAGCTATTTCGGCTGACATTGAACGTTGCTGTTTGCATGTGTTTGTTAACCTCTGCCTCGTTGCCAATTTCACAGTCACCTTCGTCTGATAAGACACAGGGACGCTGAAAGGCGAGCAGCCGATGCAGTGAAGTGCCACACACATTTCTTCCGCTTCCATCATCGTAACAAGCAAACATGTCGACTCGATTCGTGTAATATTCACTTCGCTGACTTCACGTGACGCCGCGCTGACGCTAGAAAACCCGTGCTATATCGATGCCAGGGGCAACTCGTGTGCAGAGAACGAGACACAAGAAGGAGTGAGCCTCTCCACCGTATGAGAGGCAGTATCTAGCAGATACACACGGTAAAACATTCGACTTGCGTTAGCTCATCAATTGCTACACGTCATCGTCTGCAAGCTAAAATTGACACATCTGCACTGCCCAGTGAGGCGACTCTTGTACTAACACCCGGTGGGCGGCTGTGAGACGCGGAGATGAGCTGCGGCTTCTGGGCGCGACTGTAGCGCTGCGCCCTGGATCAAATAGTACTGCACATTGCTGGTGACGCACGTGTTTAGTAGTGACGCAACTGCTAGGATGCAGCTGAACGTCCATCTTTTGAGAGCGAGAAAATTTTCGCAGTCGGCAGGACTCGAACCTACGCTCTCAGAGGGAATCTGATTTCGAGTCAGACGCCTTAACCACTCGCCCACGACTGCCGGTAGCGCGGTGTTGTCCCGTCACATGCAACTGCTACCGTTTAAAGCACTGTGGTGTGAGAAAACGGCGTAGCTTCATTATTTTCCGTAGCGTTTCCGCCGCTACCATACGAATCGCTACCAAAGTATTAAAATTTCCGCCCGGACATTTTTTTAACGTATATAGACTTTTATTTACAAAATAACAATTTCGTTTTACAAAATACAGTTTACATTTTACTTGTAAAGACGAGACAATCCATTCCTTATTTTTATTTTTCTGTTACTGTCCCGTCCAGGTAATTATTTCATTTGGTATTTTTTTTTATTTTTTTTAATATTTTTCGAAAGTCTGTCAGTCAGAGGTTTTTTTAGTTGTTTCTTGCACCGATTATTGTTGCAGTTTAGCAATTTAGCTTTTCTGAGCCTTTGTACGCTACATTTATACGTATGGCAGAGTGAATATGGAGTAAGCATTGATTGTACGATCTAGTTATTTACAGAGAATAATTAGTATATAAGAAAACAAAGTTATTTTACGGAATTTTACTTATTACTAGTTATGGTATCATTATTGTTATTATTTTTGTAGATGTTTTGAGTTGAGGATGTGCTCTATTCATTTTAAAATAATGTTGTGTTATTACTATCCTCTTTTTAAATCTTGTGTTAGAAAACAAGGGGGAGGCATTTTACGTTGGGTCTTGATAAACGAGACCTTATTGGGACATGCACTAGGCATGAAATCAGTTTGATAGAAATATTAACGAGTGTATCAGTTGTCAGCTCTTGTTTGATGGGTAAAGTGGTATCCAAAGGGGAAACCCTCATGAAAAACTATCATAACATATTAAACAATCCATGACAAAAGAAAAAGGACTTTACTATTTTAGCGAATTATTAAACCTATTTTTTTTTCGATTGAGCAAAGAGCAATTCACTAGGAAGCATGATATAGTGCAATTTTAGAGCTAGTTTACTATCGGTGGTGCGTGAGAGTGAGGAAGACTGAAAGGAGGAAACTATTCGTGGTGGCAAGAGAGACATATATAAGCATGTGAGTCACTAGTTTGTTGTACTGATAGGCCTGTAATAGTTTTGTGGTACTCACAGTTTCGCACACCTCTCGATTGCACACGATGGAAGGTAGAAAACAAAAAAAAAAACACAAAAGACGAAGGGACACTCGGAGCTACGGTTATATTGACACTATATTGTAAACTTTTACGCGTTCGATCACTTTTCACTGTCACTTTTTTTTTCTTTTTTTATTAAAAATCACTTTAGCACTTTAACACACGCATCACTGTTGGTGCTTTTGGGATGTGGGAGGACATCTGCGACTGCGGCAAGGGCGTGGGGAGGTTTGTGGCGGTGGACGGCGGCGATGGCAGCGGCGGCGGCGGCGGCGGGAACGGCGGTGGCGGTGGCGGTGGCGGACACGTCACGTGGCGGCAGACAGGGCGTCCCTGAAGGCGGCGGTCAGCGGGATCTCCAGGAAGTTGTGGAAAGTCTGACGATGTGTAGCGCGTTGTTTTGCCCTCTTGTGCTCTTCCCACAAGTCCGTGAGGAACTGCACGCTGTCTGACTGCTTTTTGGCAATGACTGCGTGTGCAGTCATGGCGAGTATCCACATTGTGGCCGTTCGTTTTGGCCTAGGGAACGGTTTCGCGTCAGGGACGGTGAGAGCCGTGACTTGGATGTTTCTTGGGTCGCTTCTGTTCATGTGGGCTATTATCTTCTTGCTTGTCTCCCATATGTTGCTGGTTGCCCTGCATAGGAAACGGTGCTCTACAGTGTCCTTTTCGTTGCACGTTTCACAATTGGGCGATTCTTTTATCCGGATTCGCGCCAGTCTCTCGTTGGTCGGTACGGTGTTGTGCACTACTTTGTACCACGTAGATCTGGCGTGCTCCGGTATTGCTTTTTCTGAGATATTTCTCCAGACGACTGGCCAGTCGTGGTCTGGAGATTTTATCTCGATTCTTGTTCTGTGTGTTTGCCCTCTTAGTGCGCTGTAGATGTTTTTCGCCGTCCTTAGCTGCGGGTTTGTTACGGTGGGCAGTGCGCAACTTTTATCGACGATCAGTTGCCTGATGTGTCGCATCTTAAACGGTATGTGACTGGTGTCTACCGGCGCTTCTTCTGATCGGGGCCTGTAGATGTTTATTAGGCAGGCCGTGATGCTGTCTTTGTTTTTGCCCTCCATTTGGATTGCTCTGTGGAGCAGCAGCGCAGCACACTTTGTCCTGACGTCCACCAGCCCCAGCCCTCCTTCCTCCTTCTTCAGTAAGCACGTCGCCTGCGATACTTTGAATATTTCCCGCCTCCACAGCAGGTAGTAGACGGCTCCTTGTATCGCTCGAGCGATTTCTGTTGGTGCACTCAATATCTGTGCCACGTAACAGGCTTTCGACAGGATCGTTGTGTTGATCAATTCTGCTTTTTGTCCTAATGTTAGATGTCTACTCGAGTGAGTCCTGGCGAGCCCTCGTATTGTATGTAGGGTTGTTCGCCAGTTCTGTGTCGCCATCTTTAGTGGGCATTTTTGGATGAGTATCCCTAGTGTTTTGTGGGTCTCGGTTACTCGATACCACTCCCTGTTGATGGTCAGACTTCCGTTGCCCCCCCCCCCCCCCCCTGTGGGTTCGGGGGTTAGAATAGGCCCGTGGTATTCCTGCCTGTCGTAAGAGGCGACTAAAAGGAGTCTCACATGTTTCGGCCTTATGTGATGGTCCTCTCTCGGGTTTGACCTCCATCTTTCTAAATTATTCCGAAGAGCGAGCCAATTGGGGAAGGGCGCCTTACATGGTGCACTGTATCCGTCGTGCAATTAGACCTTTAGCCGTCTTTCTCGTCGTTGCAATCGTGTCCCGCTCGTTTTCGATCTCTTGGGCGATTACCACGCTGCACTCTGCAGTGTTTCTTTTAACTGCGACGACAACCTTGGCCATTTTTGCACCTAAGATCCAGCACGGTAGCCAGCCCGTTGTGGTGGGGCCGCCATGTACCCTCTTGGTTGTAGCCCCCTGACAACACAGGGATCGCTCTACTGATGCCTGCGCCGTTAACTCCCCACGTATGCCAAGGAGTAGATGCCCATCTCCTTGGGGCACCAGGACTCCCGGCAATGGCCGTCCTGCCAGGTGGCTATTGCTGCGGCTGGGTGGCGCCCGTGGGGAGGGCCCTTCGTCGGAGTAGGTGGCATCAGGGCGAATGACCCGCAATGAAGCGTGGTACATCATCTCTCGCTGGCGGCCAGCCGCCAGCAGTCTCTAAGCGTTCTCGGGCTCAATTTAATGCTGAAAAGTACAATCCGAAAACGTTCCCCTCTCTGGCCACGCCGTGGGAGGAACGTAAGTCTCAGGATGGCAGTAGCAGTTACTCGCCCCAATTCTTAGTTTGTACGAGAGCTGATGGGGAGTCTTTTCTCTCCACAAAGCCTCAGTTCTTCGTCGAGCATTTAGAGGACAAGTTTGGGGAGGTGGAGGGCTTGTCAAAAATGCGCTCTGGATCGGTCCTGATCCAAACGGCATCCTCTGCCCAGTCACGACGGTTACTTGCTTGTGACAAGTTGGGGGATGTTGCTGTTACGATCACACCGCATAAGAGTTTAAATATGGTCTAGGGAGTTATTTACCATAAGGACCTTCTTTTGCAGTCTGATGACGAGCTGCGCGCCAACTTAGAGCGCAGAGGTGTACATTTCGTCCGGCGCGTTCATCGGGGTCCGAAGGAAAATCAGATAGCTACCGGTGCCTTCATCTTGGCCTTCGAGGGTGATACGTTACCGGAAAAGGTCAAGGTGATGGTCTACCGATGTGACGTCAGGCCCTATATTCCTCCCCCGATGCGGTGCTTCAAGTGCTGGAAGTTTGGCCATATGTCTTCCCGCTGCACTTCCAGCCTCACATGTCGAGATTGCGGACGCCCGTCTCATCCCGATACTCCATGTGCACCGCCTCCCATCTGTGTCAACTGCGGGGAGCACCATTCACCTTGCTCGCCAGACTGCAGAATCTTCCAGAAAGAACGCAAAATCATGGAATATAAGACCCTGGACCGACTGGCTTATACTGAGGCCAAACGGAAATACGACCGATTACATCCCGTGCGAATGACGTCATCCTACGCCGCCGCTACAACACCTGTGCTCGCCCCATCAGCTTCACGACTTCCGGCCGGATCGCTGAGTGGTACAACTCCTCCTGCCCCCTTGCCAGTGGGGGGCTCTACCCACTGGGTTGCTCCTGCGCCACCTACCTCAGGGGCAACACCATCCCCCCCATCAGGGACGTCCGTCCCTGCTTCTAAGCCGGAGAAGTGTCCAACTTCTTCGGCTTCTCACGCTCGCAAGGGGTCCATCGGGTCCCTCCCTTCCCAGGTTTCCACCAGTGGGAAGGCTGACGACCGACAGTGGCGTAAGTGCCCGCAATCAGCTGGTCGACGGGCTTCACGATCCTCCTCAGTCCCGGAGACTGAATCGGTGAAGCCCTCCCAGCCAGTTAAACCCAAGGAGCAGCGTGAGAAATCAAAGAAGAGCGCTAAGCCCAAGGAACTCGCGGTGGCAGCCACCCCACCGCCACCTTCCAGCTCTGCATCGGAGGACGAGGTGGAGATCCTGGCGTCCGCTGAGGACCTAGATCTCGCCGGTCCCTCAGACGCCACGGATAGCACTAGCACGGGTGCTCAATCGGAGGCAGCAGGTGACCCAGTGGCGTAATCTGCCTTCCCCGTCCCGTCACACCTTTCTCCGCCATGGACAATACCATCCTCCAGTGGAACTGCAGCGGTTTCTTCCACCATCTAGCTGAGCTCCGCCAGCTTATCAGCCTTCATCCTTTCCTTTGCATTGCTCTGCAGGAAACTTGGTTTCCTGCAATGCGAACCCTCGCCCTCCGTGGCTATCGAGGTTATTATAAGAAACGAGCAGCTTATGAAAGGGTGTCTGGTGGCGTCTGCATATATGTCCTTCACACTCTGCACAGCGAGTCTATCCCTCTCCAGACGCCTTTAGAGGCTGTCACTGTACGCGTGTGGACGCCACAGGCTATTACCGTCTGCAGTCTTTACCTTCCACCGGATGGTGATGTCTCGCAGCATGTCCTGGCTGCACTGGTCGCCCAATTGCCGCCATCTTTCTTGCTATTGGGCGACTTCAACGCCCATAACCCTCTGTGGGGTGGGTCAGTGGCCACAGGTCGCGGCGCCATCGTTGAGCGTTTCTTGTCGCAGCTCGATCTCTCGCTGTTAAATGATGGTGCCTTCACACACTTCAGTGTGGCGCATGGCACCTACTCCGCCATTGACCTTTCCATCTGTAGCCATAGCCTCTTACCGTCTGTCCAATGGAGTGTGCATGACGACCTGTGTGGTAGTGACCACTTTCCGCTCTTTTTGTCACTACCACAGCGTCACTCTTCTGGGCGCCCTAGCAGATGGGCTATGAATAAGGCTGACTGGGATTTGTTCTCCTCCACTGCCGCTTTTGAGCCTCTCTCTACTGATGACATTGATGCGGTGGTTCAATCGGTCACCACCGGCATCGTTACTGCCACCGCGTCTGCCATTCCCCGTTCTTCTGGGTCCCCTCGGCGGAAGGCTGTGACTTGGTGGTCCCCTGAGATCGCTGAAGCGATTAAAGATCGCCGGCGGGCGCTCCAGCGTCACAAGCGACATCCCTCCTTAGCCCACCTTATCGCCTTCAAACGGCTGTGTGCGCGGGCCCGCCTCCTCATCCGCCAAGGCAAGAAGGAGTGCTGGGAGCGGTATGTGTCCACAATTGGCCTCCATGTCACTCCATCGCAGGTCTGGGCCAAGATTCGACGCGTCTACGGCTATCGGCCACCTGTCAGCGTCCCTGCGCTCTCACTGAATGGAGCAGTTCGTACTGACTCCGACGTCATTGCAAATCGCTTAGCAGAGCATTTTGCTATGAGTTCCGCTTCTGCGAATTACCCCCAGGCCTTCCGCTCCATTAAAGAGCGGATGGAACGTCGGAGGTTTTCGTTTCGCACCAACCACCCAGAATCTTACAATGCTCCATTTAGTGAGTGGGAATTTCGCAGTGCCCTCGCTGCTTGCCCTGATACCGTCGCAATGGCGGGAAGGCATTGTCATCCCCGTTTTGAAACCTGGGAAGACCCCTCTGGAGGTGGACAGCTACCGTCCCATTAGCCTCACCAACGTTCTTTGCAAGTTGCTTGAACGGATGGTGAGCCGGCGCTTGCATTGGGTACTGAAGTCTCGGGGCCTTCTGGCTCCGTCTCAGGGTGGGTTCCGTAGAGGCCGCTCCGCCACCGACAATCTGGTGAGCCTGGAGTCGGCCATCCGTACTGCTTTTGCCCGCCGTCAGCACCTGATCGCTGTCTTTTTCGACATGCGGAAGGCGTACGATACGACATGGCGTCATCACATTCTTTCTACACTTCATGGATGGGGCCTTCGGGGTTATCTGCCGACTTTTATCCGCAATTTTCTGTCGTGTCGTACCTTCCGCGTGCAAGTCACGGCCTCGTATAGTTCCTCCCACGTCCAGGAGAACGGTGTGCCACACGGCTCTGTTTTAAGTGTCTGTCTGTTTTTAATCGCCATTAACGGGCTTGCTGCGGCCGTGGGAAATTCTGTCTCCGCTTCCCTGTATGCTGACGACTTCTGCCTTTATTACAGCTCTACTGGCATTGCAGCTGTTGAACGTCAGCTACAGGGCGCTATCTGTAAGGCGCAGTCTTGGGCTGTAGCGCATGGGTTTCAGTTTTCGGCAGCCAAGACCCGCGTTATGCATTTCTGCCGGCGCCGAACAGTCCATCCTGAGCCGCGGCTTTATCTTGCCGACGAACTCCTTGCTGTGGTGCAGACCCACAGGTTTTTGGGGGTGGTTTTTGATGCCCGGTTGACTTGGCTGCCTCATATCCGGCAGCTTAAACAGACGTGTTGGCGGCATCTAAACGCTCTGAGATGCTTGAACCACACCCGCTCATCCACGCGCAGATGCTGAAGCATCTCTCCAGGGACTGCCAGAGACACATTCTCGCGATATTTAATCGCATTTGGAGCGAAGGCGTGTTCCCGTCGCAATGGCGAGAGGGTGTTATTGTCCCCGTCTTGAAGCCCGGTGCGGACCCACTGGCGGTGGACAGCTATCGTCCCATTACCCTCACCAACGTTTTGTGCAAATTGCTCGAACGTATGGTGGGGCGGCGTTTGTGTTGGGTCCTTGAGTCGCGCGGTCTCCTCGCTCCATTCCAGGGTGGCTTCTGTCGGGGCCGGTCTGCAGTGGACAATTTGGTGCGGCTGGAATCTGCTGTCCGTACGGCCTTTGCCCGACGTCAGCATCTCGTTGCTGTATTTTTCGATCTGCGGAAGGCGTATGACACCACGTGGAGGCATCACATCCTCGCCACGTTGCATGAGTGGGGTCTTCGTGGTCGGCTCCCGGCTTTTCTTCAAAGCTTTTTATTGCGCCGCTCTTTCCGGGTGCAAGTCGGTGCCACCTCTAGTTCTTCTTATACGCAGGAAAATGGGGTCCCGCAGGGCTCCGTGTTGAGTGTGTCCTTATTTCTAGTGGCCATTAATGGTCTGGCTGCAGCTGTGGGATTGTCGGTGTCTCCTTCTTTGTATGCCGACGACTTCTGCATTTCATTTAGCTCCACGACTACGGGAGTCGCCGAACGCAGGCTGCAGGTAGCCGTTTGGAAGGCAGCATCATGGGCTCTGACTCACGGTTTTCAGTTCTCTGCAGCCAAGACTCGAGTTATGCACTTCTGCAGGCGTCGGACGGTCCACCCTCATCCTGAACTTTACCTCGACGGCCACCTGCTTGCAGTGGTGGACTCTTGCCGCTTCTTGGGACTTGTGTTTGATGCCCAGCTCACATGGGTTCCTCATGTTACTCAGCTAAAGCAAAAATGCTGGCGGCACCTCAACGCCCTCCGCTGCCTTAGCCACACGTCTTGGGGTGCAGATCGCTGCACGCTGCTGCGATTGTACAGAGCCCTTGTGCAGTCCCGGCTTGATTATGGGAGCCTGGCCTATGGGTCTGCGTCACCCTCAGTGTTGAAGTTGTTAGACCCCATAGACCACTGTGGGGTTCGGCTTGCAAATGGCGCTTTTCGCACTAGTCCCGTGGATAGTCTACTGGTGAAGGCCGGGGTTCCCCCGCTGCGGATTCGCCGCCATAGTCTGCTCGCCGACTATGCTGTCCACGTCCATTGCTCGCCAGGCCATCCCAATCGTCGCCTGCTTTTCCCTGCCATGGTCCTCCATCTGCCCGCATGGCGACCTAGGTCTGGGCTTTCCGTAGCTGTCCGTGTCCAGTCCTTGCTGTCAGAACTGGGGTCATTCCCTCTTCTGCCTCCCTTCCGGGTCCGTACACCTACGCCTCCCTGGTGTTTGTCCCGGCCGTCTGTCCGTCTGGATTTGGCACAGGGCCCTAAGGACTCGGTTCCGCCTGTGGCCCTCCGTCGGCGTTTTCTTGTGCTCCTCGAATCATTTCCGGGCTGTGAGCCTGTCTACACTGATGGTTCCCTTGTTGATGGTCGCACTGCCTACGCCTTTGCTCACTCTGCCCATGTTGAGCAACGCTCCTTGCCGGCTGGCAGCAGTATTTTTACTGCAGAGCTGGTGGCCATATTGCGCGCTCTTGAGCATATGCGTTTCTGCTCAGGTAGATCCGTCGTCATCTGCAGTGACTCCCTGAGCAGCCTTCAGGCCATCGACCGCTGCTATCCCTCCTCTCCTCTGGTGTCCTCCATTCAGGAGTCTGTTTCCGCCATTGCCCGTTCTGGTCGTTCGGTGGTCCTGGTTTGGACGCCCGGTCATTTTGGCATCCCAGGGAACGAACGTGTAGACAGGCTGGCCAAAGGGGCGATCGACGCCCCGGCTCTGGAGATCGGCCTTACGGCTCGCGACCAGCAGCTGGTGTTGCGCCGTAAGCTGATTGGGATGTGGGCTGCTGAGTGGCGTGGCATGACAGCCCCGAATAAACTGCGGGCTGTCAAGGAGACGACCGATGTGTGGCGTTCCTCCCTGTGGGCTTCTCGCAGGGACTCGGTAGTCCTGTGTCGGCTGTGCATCGGCCATACATACCTGACGCACGGCCATCTGTTGCGTCAGGAGGATCCCCCCTTGTGTCGGTGTGGGTCCCGGCTGACGGTCGGCCACATTTTGCTGGAGTGTCCTCGACTGCGCACACTCCGGCAATCTTTTAATCTCCCGGGCACTTTGGCTTTGGTTTTATCCGACGATGCCTCCATGGCTGACACTGTTTTACATTTTATCCGTAGTAGTCCTTTTTATGGTTCGATTTAGGAAAGTCCTGCGCCTTTCCCTTTCTGTGTCTTTTGTCCTTGTGTCTGTTGCTGTTCTGGTGTGCCGTCAGATGGTTGACTCTTTCCCTTTTTTTTTTTTTTCTCATGGTCAATCAACTGGTCTCCGGCCATCCTCCTTTCTTCTGTTTCATTCTGTCTGGTGTTCCTCTGTCCTGTTCTTGTCTGTAGTGTTTCTTGCTGCATTTGTGTTCTTTTAGCGCCTGGGGGGACGTCTCCTCCCCCTTTGGTTTTTATCTGCTCCGTAGATTTTCGGCTCGCCTGATTTTGGAATGGGGGACTGATGACCTTCGCTGTTTAGTCCCCCTTAAACATCCCAACAACCACCACCACCACCACCACACCCGCTGGGGCGCCGACCGCTCTACCCTTTTGCGGCTCTACCAGGCGTTAATCCAGTCCCGTCTGGATTACGAGAGCCTGGCTTATGGCTCAGCATCCCCATCTGCGTTACGGGTGCTGGACCCAATTCTCCACAGCGGGATACGCCTTGCCACTGGTGCTTTCCGCACCAGCCCTGTGGACAGCGTACTAGTGGAGGCAGGTGTACCTCCACTGTGGTTCCGACGCCAACGTTTGCTGGCCGCTTATGCTGCCCATGTTCTAAGCTCGCCCGGGCATCCAAACTATCGTCTCCTGTTCCCGCGGTCGGTCGTCCGTATGGCAGAACGTCGGCCCCAGTCTGGTTGTACAATAGCGGTCCACGTCAAATAGCTTCTCTCTGGGCTTCAGGGTTTCACTGTTCCACCTCCTTTCCTGGCTACTTTGCATACACCCCCATGGTGTGTTCGTCGCCCTTGCCTTCGGCTCGACTTGGCACAGGGTCCTAAGGACTCAGTCCCTCCAGAGGCCTTCCGCCGCCGCTTTTATTCCATCCTGGCCACGTATCAGGGCTCTGGTGTTGTTTACACTGACGGTTCGATGGTTGCTGGTCGTGTCGGATATGCGCTCACTCTAGGGGACCATTCCGAACAACGTTCCTTGCCGGATGGCTGCAGCGTTTACACTGCTGAACTGGTCGCCATCTTTCGTGCCCTAGAGTATATCCGCTCCTGCTCAGGTGAGTCCTTCGTTATCTGTAGCGATTCCCTGAGCGGTTTACGAGCACTCGACCAGTGTTTCCCTCGTTCTCGTCTGGTGATGGCTATCCAAGAGTCTCTACATACTCTTGCCCGTTGCGGCCGCTCTGTGGTCTTTGTGTGGACCCCCGGTCATGTCGGTATCCCAGGTAATGAACATGTTGACCGCCTGGCGAAAGAGGCCACCAGTAAGCCATCTCTGGACGTTGGCCTCCCAGAGACTGATTTGCGGGCAGTCTTCCGCCGCAAAATCTTGGCGCTATGGGACGATGAATGGCGCGAACTGACAATGCGCAATAAACTCCGTGCTGTCAAGGAGACGACGGCTGTGTGGCAGTCATCCCTGCGAGCCACTCGCAGGGACTCAGTAGTTCTTTGCCGGCTCCGCATTGGCCACTCCCGGCTGACACACAGTTATTTACTGCGCCGGGAGGACCCTCCTCTATGTCGCTGTGGGGCGGCTTCGACAGTGGCCCACATTTTGCTGGCCTGCGCCCTTTTAGCTGTGGTCAGGCAGACATTTGCGCTGCCTGCTACGCTCCCTGCCCTTTTAACAGACGACTCCACTATGGCTGACTTAGTTTTACGTTTTATTTGGGCAGGGGGATTTTATCATTTAATCTGAGTGTTTCTGTTTTCTCTTATTTTTGTGTTGATTCTGGCCTTTGGCCTGTCATTTTAAACTGCTTTTTTAATGTGTTTCTAAGTGGTTGGCTTTTCCTTTTTTATTTCTATGGTCGGCCAACCACCGTCACACTCTGTGTTGTTTTAGTTCGTTTTGTCTTTTCTTTGTCTCAGTTTCTCTTGTTCTCTGTCGTCTGTGATCTATTCTGTTCCTTGGTTTTATTCTTTGTGGGTGTTCTTTGTATTTGGAAAAGGGACCGATGACCATAGCAGTCTGGTCCTTTTCATCCCCAAAACCAACCAACTTCCGTTGCCAATGGGGAGCAGCACGGTTTTTCTGGGATTGACCCTTGCTCCCGATGCGTTTTGAAATGTTTTGATTAGCGGTTCTATTTCGTCTATCTCCTGCTCGTTGTTGACAAAGATTCCCACATCGTTGGCGTAGGCCATGCATGTGACCTTCTGCTGCCCGATTTGGTAACCGTGCAGGCTTGCAGCCAGTTTACGTAGCAGTGGATCAAGCGCTGCCGCGAAGAGGGCCATGGACAACGGGCAGCCTTGCCTTACTGACTTGCCTGTTTTAACCTTTTTGTTGTCCATCCATTTAGTTATTATTGATGAGGCGTTCTTTAGAAAGTTTCTTATAATGTCGGTGAATTTTTGTCCGAATCCGAGTTTGGTTAACGTTTGCAGGAGATATCGGTGGCTGATCCTGTCGAAAGCCTTGTGGAAGTCAACAGAAATTATTGCTGCGGTCGTTCTGCTGGTGGCGGCGTGCGCAATTACGTCTCTGTATGCGCAGGCGGCGTCGAATATGCTCCTGCCGAGCACTGCACACGTTTGCCACGGGCAGATCGCCTTCATTAACGCAGTCTTGATGTTATTTGCGAGGCATTTCGCGGCAATCTTGTAATCTACATTCAGCAAAGTTATGGGCCTGAACTCTTCGATGTGTTTCGCTGCCTTTGTTTTTGGGAGAAGGATTACCGTCCCTTCCAGAAAGGAGGCCGGTACTGCTGTCCCGTTTAGGATTTCGTTCACCATTTCTGTCAGATGTCTTCCTACTTGGTCCCAGAGCTGGCTGTAGAATTCCTTGGGGATGCCGTCGGCTCCTGGTGCTCTGCCGTTTGCGCTGTCTTTGAGGATGGCTCTCACCTCATCCTCCGTCACGTTTTCGGTCAGTAGCGCCCGATCTTGATTGGTCAAGAGCCGACGTGTCTCCAGCAGGATGTCTGCCGTTTCGGCATCGTCCGTCTCTATGCTTCTGAAGAGCTTTTCGAAGTGGTTTTCCACGTGGTCCACAATTTCCCGCTTTGTGGACAGCTTGTTTCCGTCCTTATCGAGGAGTTCGGAGATAACCTTGCTGTTTGCCCTTTGCCTTTCCCTGACTAAGTGGTGCAGTGTGGCGGGCTCATCCTCGATGACGCCGTGCGTTTGACTGCGAGCGATGACGCCTTCCATTCGCTACCATTTCATGTTGAGCAGACGTGCTTTTAATCTTCTCACGCGCGTCAGGTACTGTAGGTCGTCAGCGGGGGCGTTAAGTCCGTCCTTAAGACAGAGTGCGTAGAAGTCTGCTGTGCTTTTCTTCCAGTATGCTTTTTCCACGCTGTATCTGATCAGTGCTCTTCTGATCGCTGGCTTGGCAAGTTCTGTCCACCACTCTATAGTGGAGTTGTATGCGTGACGTCTTTCTGAGCATTTCCCTACTGTGTCGGAGATTTCCGACCGTAGTTTCTCGTCTTTGAGGTGTTTGACGTTTAGTTTCCATCTCGCCTTTTGTCCAGCGGTCTTTCTTCTCGGCAGGTGGATTTTGGTTTCGTATGCGCAGTGATCAGAGAAAATCACTGGGCAGACCTCTACGTGCGATACAGAGGCGGCCAACACTCTGCTCACGTACACCCTGTCTAATCTGCTTTTCCCCCTGTTGTAGTGAAAAGTGAACTCTGTGTTCTCTTGTTGAGCAGACGCCACGAGTCGTCAAGTTTTAGACGCCTTATGAGCTCTTGCAGCTCCATGCATAGATTCGGTACCGGGATCTGATCTTCTGGTGCAGCTACGCAGTTAAAATCTCCTCCTAGCACAATGTTGGTGTCATTGTGCGGGAGGAGTTCGCAAATGCGTTCGTTGAAATATTGTCCTCCCGCCCTCTTCTTTTCTGAGCCCGAGGGTGCGTATATGTTTATGAACACCGTTCCTGATATTTCTAATGCGATCCCGCTTCCATCTACCATCAGTTTTGGCTCCCCTGTCTCTATTTCTTCTCTTATCATAATCGCTGTCCCTCGTCGGGTTTCGGGGTCTATGTTACTGATAACTTTGTATCCGGGTACCTCTTCTATTTGTGTCGTTACCACCTCCTGCAGGAGAACTACGTCTGCGGTTCTATGCTGCAAGAATTCTGATAGGGCGTCTAATTTAACTGAAGAGCTCATTCTATAGACATTGCATGGGATGATCGTGTGCGTTGTTTTACTGTACATTTAGAACGAGGGTCGTCGGGCGCTTTGCTGGGGCGGGTCGGGTGTGTGCTGTGGCCGGTCAGGCCGTAGGACGACGTCCTCGGGTTTGCTGGTGTGCGTTACGGTTTTTGCGGGTGGTGCGTCTGACGATTCTCCATCAGATGTCTCCATCCGTTCTGCGTTATCGTGGCTCCTCCTGGCGCCTTTCCTTTTCGGTTTTGTCGGCTTTTGCCGCTCTGTGTTGGTGTCCTTCCTCTCGTCGTCCGACTTTTTGAGTATGCGCGCAATTTTGTTAACAGATTTCTTGATGTTGGCCTCGCGGATCTCACTAAACGTTAGTGGCGTGTTACTGCTGGGTCCGGCCGTCTGGCTGGCCACAGCTGCTTCCTGGACTGGGGCGTCGGCCTCCGCTACCTTCTGCCGTCGGATGGCAGGGGAGGGGGCGGGGGCTGCGGCCACCTCGCACTCCATTGTGCCTTCGCCCTCCGAGTCGGAGCTGAGCTGCCGTTTCTCTCCCGCGCTACCTGCGCTGGCCACGGCCGGGGCCGGGACGGCGGCAGGGGGTGGGGGAGCCGCTGGGCTTTCCGAGGCGGCGGTCGGGGATGCCGCTTCCGCTGTCGCTTCTGTGGCTGCTACGGCTACGACCGGCTCTTCGTTTAAACATGGCGCTTCTCCAGCTACAGCTCCGGCGTAGTTGCCGGTAATGTTCTGTTGCTCGGCATTCGTATTCGGTTGCCGTGGCAGTTGCGCCGGTCGTTTGTTTCTTGGGCAGTTTGCGCGCATATGCTCTGTGGAGTTGCATACGGAGCACGTCTGGGGCTGGCCATTGTACTGCACCACTCCCCTGTGCCCTCCAATCATCACGAATGATGGCGCGTGTTTCTTTAATACCATCGCCACCGCCTTGACGCCCGAGTCGACCTTGTATCTGTGTCCCGTTCCCCAGAACTCGCGGTTCACCGACAGAACTTCTCCGTACAGTCTGATACATCGTGCAACTTCCTCGTCCGGCACTTCGAAAGGCAGATTGTAGACCTTCAAGTGCCTCACACCGTAGCCAGCGTACGAGATCTTTACGTCACTCACGGCACTGTCCCTGTGCGTGAATTTCCGTATACCACCGTGGGTGGTCACCAAGGTTTCACAACGTACGAGCGTTTCTAATTTAATGAAAAGACTGTATACTGTGAACCCAGCATCAGTCCCTCAAGTTCATCCTCCTCTATCCTCAGTTCACTAAACATCCAATCCTCAATTTCAAAGGACGTTGGCGTAACGAATTTCCGGTCAAATTGCAACTGCAGCGTCGTATTAGATCGGTTGTAAGTAGTCATTTTGACTCAACAAATCGTTGAAGCTCACGTTAAGGCGACGAAACAGCTACGGCTGGCGCGGCGCGGGAGCCGGCCGGCGACGGGCGCGGGCGCGGCGCGGTAGAATGTCGGGCGGCGACGGCTCGGCGGCCGGTAATCCTCGGCTACCTGGGACGCACAATAGCGAGCGGCACACGTGTTGCCAGGCGGGCAGCCAGCCCGGATCAACTGACACACAGGGACTTGAACCCTGGACCCTTAGGTTAAAAGCCTAATGCTCTACCGACTGAGCTATCCGGGCTCACGCGACGTTGTGAAACCTCCCACGATGCACAACTCACGTCCTTTACTGCTGTGCAATCGCTGCATGGGGCCGTTACTAATAAAACGTCGCCTAAATGCTGTCTGCAAACTTATCGCGCTAAGCTCGTAACACACTATCGAAGACTGCTGACACACGATGCAACAACAAATTGCAGGAGTCGTTACGTCTCATACGTTGGAGCAGCGAATTTACATGTTTTGTCGACACTCACTGGGCAATTGGAAAATTCGCAAGCATTTCGAATGCAATGTTTCCCACGTTTTCGCTCATTTCACGGTTCCGTTGAAGACGTTCTTCACCACCTGACACAGAAAAAGGAACGCAGTCGGTAGGACTTTTTTGATTCTTTTGCTTCTAAGGGAGTCAGTTGTCTAGTGAGATCCTCTTATGGCATGCACTAGACAACCAGAACACCTACAGGAGAGAGTCATTTTTGTTGTCAGCGGTAGTTGCATCATCACCAACGCAGAGCAATTCCATTGGCGTCGCATCAAAACGAGTACCTGCCGAAACCCGGGATCGAACCAGGGACCTTTAGATCTTCAGTCTAACGCTCTCCCAACTGAGCTATTTCGGCTGACATTGAACGCTGCTGTTTGCATGTGTTCGTTAAACTCTGCCTCGTTGCCAATTTCACAGTCACCTTCGTCTGATAAGACACAGGGACGCTGAAAGGCGAGCAGCCGATGCAGTGAAGTCCCACACACATTTCTTCTGCTTCCATCATCGTAACAAGCAAACATGTCGACTCGATTCGTGTAATATTCACTTCGCTGACTTCACGTGGCGCCGCGCTGACGCTAGAAAACCCGTGCTATATCGATGCCAGGGGCAACTCATGTGCAGAGAACGAGACACAAGAAGGAGTGAGCCTCTCCACCGTATGAGAGGCAGTTTCTAGCAGATACACACGGTAAAACATTCGACTTGCGTTAGCTCATAAATTGCTACACGTCATCGTCTGCAAGCTAAAATGGACACATCTGCACTGCCCAGTGAGGCGACTCTTGTACTAACACCCGGTGGGCGGCTGTGAGACGAGGAGATGAGCTGCGGCTTCTGGGCGCGACTGTAGCGCTGCGCCCTGGATCAAATAGTACTGCACATTGCTGGTGACCCACGTGTTTAGTAGTGACGCAACTGCTAGGATGCAGCTGAAACGTCCATCTTTTGAGAGCGAGAAAATTTCCGCAGTCGGCAGGACTTTTTTTTTTTTTTAAATGATGGTTTTTTTCGTCGTAGCTCCACGCTGACCATACTGACTTTGCTCGGCTGACGCGAAAGCTGACGCTTGGAATTCGCCCTTATCAAGAGGACAGGCGATACAAACGGCTGTGAGAGGTGAGGTGTAGCGAAGTACCAAAACGACAGGCAAACTGCGAAATTTTCTGCTCCTTCTTCTTAAACAAAAAAATAAAAAAAGGAGACGCAGTCGGTATGACTTTTTTTTAAACGGCTGAGAGAGGCGAGTTGTGGAGAGGTACCAAAACGACAGGCAATCTGCGAAATGTTCTGCTCGTTGTTCTTAAAGAAAAAACCGACGCAGTCGGTAGGACTTTTTTTTTTTATAGTGAACAAAGATGCAACCAGAGCAACAGGCAGGCAGAGGCAAAGAGGGCAGGGGTCGAATGTCCCGAGGCCTGGCCACAATGTCTCCCCCAGACCTGTCACCAAGTCGCCTCCCGAGTCTGTTGTAGGTAACTGGTTTTGGTTATTGTGATTTTCTGTTGGCTACTGAAAGTTTTTATTTTAATTTTTCTTTTTTTTTTTGTGTGTGTTTTTTTAATACTTTTGTTTTGTTTTTAGTGTTTTTTTTGTGTTTGTTGATTAATTGCCGACTGGCATGATGAATAGTGTGGAACTTAACATTGGAGCCCGTTGGCTGGAGAAAAAAGGAAAGAAATATTTGGAGCCACAAAGGAGACGAAAACATCGCCCCAAAACTAAAGAAATCCAGCGTTTCGTGCTGGAAGAGAACGACAAGAAGTGCAGTGGGAGAAGAAAAGAAAACACGAAGAACTTAGACGCCCTCAACTCTGCCGGGACATGAATTTAAGAAGCGAACCTGGGAGAAAAAATGAGCAAATTCCATTTCTCCATACTGGGGAAAAAAAAAAAAAATGAAATGGCACATAATTTGGCGACGAAAAACAAAACACCTCTCTTGGAAAGGAGTGTGAAAGGAATGGAAGATTTTGAATGTGCGGTCTTCACGGAAAGGTGCGAGCAAAATAGGCAACAGAGAATTTCAAAGCAAGCAATCTCAGTAGGAAGAAGAAAGCGAAATGCCAAAAGAAAGAAAGGAAGACGAAGCCCTCGAAGGGGAGTAAAATTCACACTCGAAATAAAGCGAAAGTGCGTTCCAATCGCAAAGAAATGAAAAGGAAAGTTATGGAAACAATCAAAGAATAGAACGAAAGAAAAGTAATTCCGTATTCCATTATTTTTCAGGTCAATGTGTTTCTAGTTTCTTCTTCAGGTTTCTTATTTCGAGTTCGTTCGTTACGTCAACATGCTATTACATCTGTCCACATTGCAGGACCATGATCGACGTCGTCATTAAGGTTGGAGGACAGTCGGTGCCAGATTGAAGACTTTCCAAAATTGCTGTTCAATGGGGATTTGCAGAAAGCGCTGAAAGCATCTCTGATATGAGGCTGTCCTCCGGAGCGTTTCATGGCGCTCCCACAGATAAAACAAGTAGTCGATTGGATCAATTATATTTTTGGCAAATATAGCGTAGGTAGTATGCCCTAAAATCCACACTGTAGCATTTCGCTTAGATTGCGGAAAGGGTTTAACGTCGGGGATGACAGCCGTTAGCGGGGAAAAGGACCGCTTGTCAGTCCTGTTAATGAGTGCGAGCATGTCGCAGGAAATAGCCCACACATCTCGTGTGGTTCTGCAAAGAAACCGATGCTCAAGTGTACCCCGTTCGTCACAGTATTCGCACTTAGAGGACGGAATTAGGTGAATAGTCGCCAGTCGGTCGTTGGTGGTCACAGTGCGAGTGATGACCGTATACCACGTGCTTCGCACGTCCGCCGGTAACAACTTGTTGCTGACGTTTTGCCAAACACGAACCCAGTTGTTGCGGGGACATTGACGGACTAAGTTATTCGGTGGTGACAAACCAATCATCTCATGATACAAAGAGGTGGCAGACCGCGTCCTGCGGTCTCGAGCTAGTGAAACATGATAACTGCGGGACAAGAAAAAATCTCTGAATACAGCAGGCTTGTAAGGTATCCGCGAGACATTGATCGGTGCACTGTCAGAAAGGGGCTCATGGGCTCGGAAGAGGGCAGCCGTCGTACTGTGGGGGCTGTTCTCGACAATGGTGGCAATTCTGTTGACTAGCAGGGCAGAACATTTCTTTCTGACATCTACGAGACCTAGTCCTCCGCGAGACGGAGGCTGGGTACATGTGGCAAGTTTCACCTTGAAAATATGGCCACGCCACAGCAGCCAGTGTGCAGCTTGGCTGATCGTGCGTGCCAACGGAGGTGGGACGTTGAGCACTTGAGCCACATACCACGCTTTAGCCAAAATGTGAACATTGATCAACTCAACACGCTGTAGAAGATGTAATTTTCGGGTGGCGTGACGAACCATGAGACCCTTGACAGTTGTGGAAATACGGCGCCAGTTATGAGCGGCCATCTTTATGGGGTAAGCAAAGAATTGAATGCCGAGCATCATGTGGGAGGCAGCTATGGTGTACCACGAATCGGCAGCATAGTTGCGACAGGCACCTATTGGGAGAAGCACTGTTTTATGCGGGTTCAGTTCCGCACCGGTAGCCTGGGCAAAAAGACTGAACACAGGTTTAACTAAAGGGATGTCCTTTGCTTGTCGTATAAAGACGCCGACATCGTCGGCGTACGCAATGCACGACGCCCGTACACCCTCTACATCGATCCCACTGACAGTGCGCCCAATTCGGCGGAGGAGGGGGTCAAGAGCGATAACAAAGAGGGACATAGAGAGGGGACATCCTTGCCGCACAGACCGTGCAATCCGAAAGGGAGCCGAAAGGGTGCCATTTATCAGAATGCGAGAAGACGCTCTCGTTAGGACATTATCAAGAGCGGAGACAAAATTCATTTGAAAGCCGATGTGACCTAACAAGGCAAAGAGGTAATCGTGGTTAATCCTATCAAAAGCGTTCCTAAAGTCAATCGAGAGAATCGCCCCTGGAGTCCGTGTGGCAGCAGTGTGAGCCACGACGTCCCTATACGTGCTCACGGCGGCAAGGATACCCCTCCCTGTCACAGCGCACATCTGGAAAGGGCTAATGATTTTTCGCATCACAGTGTGCAGCCTGGTTGCGACGCATTTGCTGAAAAGCTTGTAGTCACTGTTCAACAGCGTGATAGGGCGGAAGTTTTCAACTTTGTCAGCCCCAGCGGTCTTAGGGAGAAGAATGACTATACCCTCTAGGAACTCTGCCGGACACGGAAGGCCACTCAACAATTCATTTGCGACCTTTGTGAGGATAGGTTCTAAGAGATCCCAGAATTCGAGGTAGAATTCTAAAGGAATTCCGTCAGGGCCTGGGGACTTGTTTCGAGCAGACGAACTGAGTGCATCGCTCATGTCCTCCGTCGTGATGGCGGAAAGGAGGGTGTCATTGTCCTCACGTGTAAGCAGGTTCCGCATTTCACCCATGAGGACATGTGCGGCCGCCCTATCGTGGTCGCGACGCTGGAACGCGGCACTAAAATGGGCAAAAATGTGCGCACGAATGTCCCTCTCAGTGGTGAGTCGCTCCCCAGTCTCCAGTCTAAGACACCGAATAAATTTAGTAGCACCCCGTCTCCGCTCTCTTTCGATATGGTGAATAGTCGGTGACTCATCAAACGGCCCTACACAGCGGCTTCTAAGTAAGGAGCCCTGAAAATCTTGGGCTTGCAATTTAAAAATTTGAGCTTTCACAGCCTTTAACTGAAGCATAAATTGCTCATCAACAATATCTGGTAGAGAGACGGCATCTTTTAAAATCTGATAATAAAATTCAGTGGTTCTATGTTTCCACAGCGCAGCTTCGGCGCTAAAACACTTTAAAACAGCACGGATGGACGGTTTGGCCAGGTGAACCCACCAATTGACAACCGAGGCATAGTTAGCGAGCTTTTCGCCGCAGGAAGAGAGCGTGTCGTGAATCTGCCGACGCAACGAGGGGGCGCGGACATGGGTCACGTTAAACTTCCACACCCGAGATCGACGTAACTGGTGGAGTTGCGGCGCGCGAAGGTCACAGAAGAAGGCGCAATGATCGGAAAAACAGACAGGGGCAACGTCAGCACTGATTAGGTGATCTGCTATGCAGGTCGACACATAGAACCTATCAAGTCTACTAGCCCCATTTCGATAGAAATACGTAAAAACTTGCTGTTGAGGATAGAGAACACGCCACACATCCGCTAACTGGAAGCTTGCAATCAGACGATCTAGGTCAACGCACTTATGAGCCGTAGGAAACTGATCACTGTCCGCGACCACGCAATTAAAATCGCCCCCCAACACGACAGGCAGCGTCGGGCTACCAATCAAGGTGGGTACATCTTCAATGAAAAATCTCGCTCTCGCCCTCTTGAAACTAGTGCCAGACGGAGCGTAAATGTTAACCAGTTGCAGGCCTCCGATAACGCACGAGATCCCCCTGCCGGTCGGTAGTCGTTGGACGCGCGTGGGCTCTTCTGCAGACTTATATAAAATAGCGGTACCACACCGAGCTTCCGGGTCGACATTATAAATGGCGGAATACCCCGTTAAAACAACAAGGCACACAACGCTCACTTCCTGTAGAAAAATAAAATCAAACCGACAATGTTGGATAAAAGTTGCCAAGACTTGCAATTTCTGAGGAGCCGCAATACAGTTGATATTTAACGTGGCTATTTGAACCATGTGGCTACAGGACGCATGGGTGTAGGGCACACAGATAAATTTTTTGAAAGGGAGTCACCGGCAAGTTGCAGGCGCACCGGAGACGGAAAGCAGGGTACCGTGGCAGTTACATGTCTTCATCGTCCGCCCAGGAGAGCGGCGTAGGATTGGTCGTGTCTCCGTCCGACAGACTGCCGCCAGTAGGGTCACCCGACGCGGTTTTCCTGGACGCGCGAGTCTGCGAATTGCGCTGTTTACGAGATTCCGTGTCAGGACTAATCTTTTTCGAAGGGGGCGAAATTTCCCGGCCGCCGGTACCCTTTCCTAACATACCCTTAAGTTTCCGACTTTGTTCTCGCACACGTTTTTCTCGTTGCGTGGCAAAGTCAGTATCCTGCAACGTGGTCTTTACGTTCCGTACGGAGGCAACAGAGTGCTGTTCTACATCCATAACCAAGTTCTCCGCGTGAGGCGGAGAAAGGTGCAAGGTATTCGCTGGAGCAGTAATGTTACTGGGGGATGGGTTGGAGTCCGCGACCTTGTCAGGAGTGGCAGGAAGTGCACAATCCCCAGCAGGGATGTCCGACACAACAGGCACTGAAGTAGCAACATCACGTGGGGAGGACGTTGGACACTGTAGAACCGGTGAGGCAGGCGCGGTGTCGCAAACGGCGACAGTAATAGCACCTGATTCCGGAATGCTCTGAACACGTTCATTATCAAGTGAAGTTACGGAAGTCGTCCCCTGCAACGGAGCAGAACGGTTGGTCGGACGACATTCAGTGCTAACGTCAGGGACATTGTCAACAACAGGCGTATGTGGAACAACAGGTACACTAGGAGGAATAGACACACCCGCTACAACAGGTTCACGAACTAACGAGTCAGCCGGTGGCGGAGAACCTCTAAGAAGGGCACCTGCGTAACTACCTGAGTTTTCTAGGGGCAACTGCACAGGGCGCCGACGGGGACAAGAATTCCGCATATGTTCAGTAGAATGACAGAGAGAACACGTTGGAGGTTGGCCGGTGTAGGAGATGAAAGCCCTATGGCCGCCTATGATAACGAAGGACGGAATGTGTTTCTTTAAGTCCATCCGCACAGTACGGACGCCGTTATCACATTGATAAACATACGCGGACGACCAATAATCTTTAGTGACAGCAAAGATAGTCCCATATAAACTTAATGCACGGCGAATTTCATCCAAGGGCACTTCAAAAGGCAGATGGAAAACCTTCACATTTCGTACACCATAACCGGCATGTAGAACCTGCACGTCACTAATAGTCCCATCAGCATGTTTAAACTTCCGAACCCCGCCATTGACGGCCACCAAACGCTCACATAGTTCACTATCAAGGAGTTTCAAGAACACGGAATTAACAATAAAATCTAAATGAACACCGTCAAGCAAAGCTGGGTCTATTTGCAATTCCGATCGGATCCAATGATGTATTTCAAAAGCCGTGGGACGCGGAAATTCGCGATCAAACAACAACTGAATAGTATTAGACCGGTTGTACGACACCATTTTCCACAATAAATCCTTGAAAAACTTACAAAAAGAGAAGAAACACGCTGAGTATAGACACCAGGCCGCTGCAAACCACGACGGCCAACGATGTAAACACAGCTGCTAGCGGAGCTCGCGACGGGCACGTCCGCTCGCCGCAACCACTCGGCCACGACTGCCGGTAGCGCGGTGTTGTCCCGACACATGCAACTGCTACCGTTTAAAGCACTGTGGTGTCAGAAAACGGCGTAGCTTCGTTATTTTCCGTAGCGTTTCCACCGCTACCAGACGAATCGCTACCAAAGTATTAAAATTTCCGCCCGGACAGGGACTTGAACCCTGGACCCTTAGGTTAAAAGCCTAATGCTCTACCGACTGAGCTATCCGGGCTCACACGACGCTGTGATACCTCTCACGATGCACAACTATACATTGACTCATGTCCTTTACTGTTGTGCAATCGCTGCATGGGGCCGTTACTAATAAAACGTCGCCTAAATGCTGCCTGCAAACTTATCGCACTAAGCTCGTAACACACTATCGAAGACTGCTGACACACGATGCAACAACAAATTGCAGGAGTCGTTGCGTCTCATACGTTGGAGCAGAGAATTTACATATTTTGTCGACACTCACTGGGCAATTGGAAAATTCGCAAGCATTTCGAATGCAATGTTTCCCACGTTTTCGCTCGTTTCACGGTTCCGTTGAAGACGTTCTTCACCACCTGACACAGAAAAAGGAACGCAGTCGGTAGGACTTTTTTGATTCTTTTGCTTCTAAGGGAGTTAGTTGTCTAGTGAGTCTCTCTTATGGCATGCACTAGACAACCAGAACAGCTACAGGAGAGAGTCATTTTTGTTGTCAGCGGTAGTTGCATTATCACCAACGCAGAGCAATTCCATTGGCGTCGCATCAAAACGAATACCTGCCGAAACCCGGGATCGAACCAGGGACCTTTAGATCTTCAGTCTAACGCTCTCCCAACTGAGCTATTTCGGCTGACGTTGAACGTTCCTGTTTGCATGTGTTTGTTAACCTCTGCCTCGTTGCCAATTTCACAGTCACCTTCGTCTGATAAGACACAGGGACGCTGAAAGGCGAGCAGCCGATGCAGTGAAGTCCCACACACATTTCTTCTGCTTCCATCATCGTAACAAGCAAACATGTCGACTCGACTCGTGTAATATTCACTTCGCTGACTTCACGTGACGCCGCGCTGACGCTAGAAAACCCGTGCTATATCGATGCCAGGGGCAACTCGTGTGCAGAGAACGAGACACAAGAAGGAGTGAGCCTCTCCACCGTATGAGAGGCAGTATCTAGGAGATACACACGGTAAAACATTCGAATTGCGTTAGCTCATCAATTGCTACACGTCATCGTCTGCAAGCTAAAATGGACACATCTGCACTGCCCAGTGAGGCGACACTTGTACTAACACCCGGTGGGCGGCTGTGAGACGAGGAGATGAGCTGCGGCTTCTGGGCGCGACTGTAACGCTGCGCCCTCGATCAAATAACACTGCACATTGCTGGTGACGCGCGTGTTTAGTAGTGACGCAACTGCTAGGATGCAGCTGAACGTCCATCTTTTGAGAGCGAGAAAATTTTCGCAGTCGGCAGGACTCGAACCTACGCTCCCAGAGGGAATCTGATTTCAAGTCAGACGCCTTAACCACTCGGCCACGACTGCCGGTGGCACAAGTGGAACCGCCGTCTTTAGAAGCAATCTGATGGCAGAAAGCGGCGTGGCGTCACTCTTTTCTGTAGGGTTTCCATTAGCCGTTACGACAGTGTGTTAATTTTCGCCTGGCGGGGGTTTGAGCCCGGGACCCTTTGGTTGAGGGTCTAGCGCTCTACCGACTGAGCTGTCCGGTCCCTCGGCCGAGCGTTGTGGTGCATGCTACATGGTGTGCGAGTGATTCGCATGTTGTAATTACTGGCTTATGGCTCCAATGGCGACTTCACCGACTTCCCACTGACGCACCGCTGACGCTAGTTTTCTGTCGTCTTAAAACGATGGACATACCTCCAAGCAGCTGCGAGATCTTAAGAAAAGAAACGCTGCACCACTGCCTTTGCCGCACTCGAATGATTGAATTGCGATTCTTAAAAAGAAATGAATGTTCGCTCTGTCCTACACTTTCGAGCACATCTGTGTACTCACGATCTCAGCGACGGCTTTCTGCAGTCCCAGCGTCAGTGCGAGGTGAACCGATGGCCACAGTAAGCAGCGGTCGTCGCGAAACTCAGTATTCTTAAACGGAAACTTTCGTCTTGTTGAGAATGGCGTCACTGGTTTGCACCCGCATTCGCCCACGCATGTCACATGTGTGCGAAAATTTTTGCTCCTCTTTACGCAAAATCGCACGCAGCCGGTAGGATTCGAACCTACGCTCCCAGAGGGAATCTGATTTCGAGTCAGACGCCTTAACCACTCGGCCACGACTGCCGGTAGCGCGGTGTTGTCCCGACACATGCAACTGCTACCGTTTAAAGCACTGTGGTGTCAGAAAACGGCGTAGCTTCGTTATTTTCCGTAGCGTTTCCACCGCTACCAGACGAATCGCTACCAAAGTATTAAAATTTCCGCCCGGACAGGGACTTGAACCCTGGACCCTTAGGTTAAAAGCCTAATGCTCTACCGACTGAGCTATCCGGGCTCACACGACGCTGTGATACCTCTCACGATGCACAACTATACATTGACTCATGTCCTTTACTGTTGTGCAATCGCTGCATGGGGCCGTTACTAATAAAACGTCGCCTAAATGCTGCCTGCAAACTTATCGCACTAAGCTCGTAACACACTATCGAAGACTGCTGACACACGATGCAACAACAAATTGCAGGAGTCGTTGCGTCTCATACGTTGGAGCAGAGAATTTACATATTTTGTCGACACTCACTGGGCAATTGGAAAATTCGCAAGCATTTCGAATGCAATGTTTCCCACGTTTTCGCTCGTTTCACGGTTCCGTTGAAGACGTTCTTCACCACCTGACACAGAAAAAGGAACGCAGTCGGTAGGACTTTTTTGATTCTTTTGCTTCTAAGGGAGTTAGTTGTCTAGTGAGTCTCTCTTATGGCATGCACTAGACAACCAGAACAGCTACAGGAGAGAGTCATTTTTGTTGTCAGCGGTAGTTGCATTATCACCAACGCAGAGCAATTCCATTGGCGTCGCATCAAAACGAATACCTGCCGAAACCCGGGATCGAACCAGGGACCTTTAGATCTTCAGTCTAACGCTCTCCCAACTGAGCTATTTCGGCTGACGTTGAACGTTCCTGTTTGCATGTGTTTGTTAACCTCTGCCTCGTTGCCAATTTCACAGTCACCTTCGTCTGATAAGACACAGGGACGCTGAAAGGCGAGCAGCCGATGCAGTGAAGTCCCACACACATTTCTTCTGCTTCCATCATCGTAACAAGCAAACATGTCGACTCGACTCGTGTAATATTCACTTCGCTGACTTCACGTGACGCCGCGCTGACGCTAGAAAACCCGTGCTATATCGATGCCAGGGGCAACTCGTGTGCAGAGAACGAGACACAAGAAGGAGTGAGCCTCTCCACCGTATGAGAGGCAGTATCTAGGAGATACACACGGTAAAACATTCGAATTGCGTTAGCTCATCAATTGCTACACGTCATCGTCTGCAAGCTAAAATGGACACATCTGCACTGCCCAGTGAGGCGACACTTGTACTAACACCCGGTGGGCGGCTGTGAGACGAGGAGATGAGCTGCGGCTTCTGGGCGCGACTGTAACGCTGCGCCCTCGATCAAATAACACTGCACATTGCTGGTGACGCGCGTGTTTAGTAGTGACGCAACTGAACGTCCATCTTTTGAGAGCGAGAAATTTTCGCAGTCGGCAGGACTCGAACCTACGCTCCCAGAGGGAATCTGATTTCAAGTCAGACGCCTTAACCACTCGGCCACGACTGCCGGTGGCACAAGTGGAACCGCCGTCTTAGAAGCAATCTGATGGCAGAAAGCGGCGTGGCGTCACTCTTTTCTGTAGGGTTTC
The DNA here is from genome assembly GCF_021461395.2 of Schistocerca americana. NCBI lineage: Eukaryota > Metazoa > Arthropoda > Insecta > Orthoptera > Acrididae > Schistocerca > Schistocerca americana. The sequence continues at coordinate 896,138,048 of NC_060121.1, forward strand.
CATTAGCCGTTACGACAGTGTGTTAATTTTCGCCTGGCGGGGGTTGAGCCCGGGACCCTTTGGTTGAGGGTCTAGCGCTCTACCGACTGAGCTGTCCCGGTCCCTCGGCCGAGCGTTGTGGTGCATGCTACATGGTGTGCGAGTGATTCGCATGTTGTAATTACTGGCTTATGGCTCCAATGGCGACTTCACCGACTTCCCACTGACGCACCGCTGACGCTAGTTTTCTGTCGTCTTAAAACGATGGACATACCTCCAAGCAGCTGCGAGATCTTAAGAAAAGAAACGCTGCACCACTGCCTTTGCCGCACTCGAATGATTGAATTGCGATTCTTAAAAAGAAATGAATGTTCGCTCTGTCCTACACTTTCGAGCACATCTGTGTACTCCACGATCTCAGCGACGGCTTTCTGCAGTCCCAGCGTCAGTGCGAGGTGAACCGATGGCCACAGTAAGCAGCGGTCGTCGCGAAACTCAGTATTCTTAAACGGAAACTTTCGTCTTGTTGAGAATGGCGTCACTGGTTTGCACCCCGCATTCGCCCACGCAATGTCACATGTGTGCGAAAATTTTTGCTCCTCTTTACGCAAAATCGCACGCAGCCGGTAGGATTCGAACCTACGCTCCCAGAGGGAATCTGATTTCGAGTCAGACGCCTTAACCACTCGGCCACGACTGCCGGTAGCGCGGTGTTGTCCCGACACATGCAACTGCTACCGTTTAAAGCACTGTGGTGTCAGAAAACGGCGTAGCTTCGTTATTTTCCGTAGCGTTCCACCGCTACCAAGACGAATCGCTACCAAAGTATTAAAATTTCCGCCCGGACAGGGACTTGAACCCTGGACCCTTAGGTTAAAAGCCTAATGCTCTACCGACTGAGCTATCCGGGCTCACACGACGCTGTGATACCTCTCACGATGCACAACTATACATTGACTCATGTCCTTTACTGTTGTGCCAATCGCTGCATGGGGCCGTTACTAATAAAACGTCGCCTAAATGCTGCCTGCAAACTTATCGCACTAAGCTCGTAACACACTATCGAAGACTGCTGACACACGATGCAACAACAAATTGCAGGAGTCGTTGCGTCTCATACGTTGGAGCAGAGAATTTACATATTTTGTCGACACTCACTGGGCAATTGGAAAATTCGCAAGCATTTCGAATGCAATGTTTCCCACGTTTTCGCTCGTTTCACGGTTCCGTTGAAGACGTTCTTCACCACCTGACACAGAAAAAGGAACGCCAGTCGGTAGGACTTTTTTGATTCTTTTGCTTCTAAGGGAGTTAGTTGTCTAGTGAGTCTCTCTTATGGCATGCACTAGACAACCAGAACAGCTACAGGAGAGAGTCATTTTTGTTGTCAGCGGTAGTTGCTTATCACCAACGCAGAGCAATTCCATTGGCGTCGCATCAAAACGAATACCTGCCGAAACCCGGGATCGAACCAGGGACCTTTAGATCTTCAGTCTAACGCTCTCCCAACTGAGCTATTTCGGCTGACGTTGAACGTTCCTGTTTGCATGTGTTTGTTAACCTCTGCCTCGTTGCCAATTTCACAGTCACCTTCGTCTGATAAGACACAGGGACGCTGAAAGGCGAGCAGCCGATGCAGTGAAGTCCCCACACACATTTCTTCTGCTTCCATCATCGTAACAAGCAAACATGTCGACTCGACTCGTGTAATATTCACTTCGCTGACTTCACGTGACGCCGCGCTGACGCTAGAAAACCCCGTGCTATATCGATGCCAGGGGCAACTCGTGTGCAGAGAACGAGACACAAGAAGGAGTGAGCCTCTCCACCGTATGAGAGGCAGTATCTAGGAGATACACACGGTAAAACATTCGAATTGCGTTAGCTCATCAATTGCTACACGTCATCGTCTGCAAGCTAAAATGGACACATCTGCACTGCCCAGTGAGGCGACACTTGTACTAACACCCGGTGGGCGGCTGTGAGACGAGGAGATGAGCTGCGGCTTCTGGGCGCGACTGTAAACGCTGCGCCCTCGATCAAATAACACTGCACATTGCTGGTGACGCGCGTGTTTAGTAGTGACGCAACTGCTAGGATGCAGCTGAACGTCCATCTTTGAGAGCGAGAAAATTTTCGCAGTCGGCAGGACTCGAACCTACGCTCCCAGAGGGAATCTGATTTCAAGTCAGACGCCTTAACCACTCGGCCACGACTGCCGGTGGCACAAGTGGAACCGCCGTCTTTAGAAGCAATCTGATGGCGAAAGCGGCGTGGCGTCACTCTTTTCTGTAGGGTTTCCATTAGCCGTTACGACAGTGTGTTAATTTTCGCCTGGCGGGGGTTTGAGCCCGGGACCCTTTGGTTGAGGGTCTAGCGCTCTACCGACTGAGCTGTCCGGTCCCTCGGCCGAGCGTTGTGGTGCATGCTACATGGTGTGCGAGTGATTCGCATGTTGTAATTACTGGCTTATGGCTCCAATGGCGACTTCACCGACTCCCCACTGACGCACCGCTGACGCTAGTTTTCTGTCGTCCTTAAAACGATGGACATACCTCCAAGCAGCTGCGAGATCCTTAAGAAAAGAAACGCTGCACCCACTGCCTTTGCCGCACTCGAATGATTGAATTGCGATTCTTAAAAAGAAATGAATGTTCGCTCTGTCCTACACTTTCGAGCACATCTGTGTACTCACGATCTCAGCGACGGCTTTCTGCAGTCCCAGCGTCAGTGCGAGGTGAACCGATGGCCACAGTAAGCAGCGGTCGTCGCGAAACTCAGTATTCTTAAACGGAAACTTTCGTCTTGTTGAGAATGGCGTCACTGGTTTGCACCCGCATTCGCCCACGCATGTCACATGTGTGCGAAAATTTTGCTCCTCTTTACGCAAAATCGCACGCAGCCGGTAGGGATTCGAACCTACGCTCCCAGAGGGAATCTGATTTCGAGTCAGACGCCTTAACCACTCGGCCACGACTGCCGGTAGCGCGGTGTTGTCCCGACACCATGCAACTGCTACCGTTTAAAGCACTGTGGTGTCAGAAAAACGGCGTAGCTTCGTTATTTTCCGTAGCGTTTCACCGCTACCAGACGAATCGCTACCAAAGTATTAAAATTTCCGCCCGGACAGGGACTTGAACCCTGGACCCTTAGGTTAAAAAGCCTAATGCTCTACCGACTGAGCTATCCGGGCTCACACGGACGCTGTGATACCTCTCACGATGCACAACTATACATTGACTCATGTCCTTTACTGTTGTGCAATCGCTGCATGGGGCCGTTACTAATAAAACGTCGCCTAAATGCTGCCTGCAAACTTATCGCACTAAGCTCGTAACACACTATCGAAGACTGCTGACACACGATGCAACAACAAATTGCAGGAGTCGTTGCGTCTCATACGTTGGAGCAGAGAATTTACATATTTTGTCGACACTCACTGGGCAATTGGAAAATTCGCAAGCATTTCGAATGCAATGTTTCCCACGTTTTCGCTCGTTTCACGGTTCCGTTGAAGACGTTCTTCACCACCTGACACAGAAAAAGGAACGCAGTCGGTAGGACTTTTTTGATTCTTTTGCTTCTAAGGGAGTTAGTTGTCTAGTGAGTCTCTCTTATGGCATGCACTAGGACAACCAGAACAGCTACAGGAGAGAGTCATTTTTGTTGTCAGCGGTAGTTGCATTATCACCAACGCAGAGCAATTCCATTGGCGTCGCATCAAAACGAATACCTGCCGAAACCCGGGATCGAACCAGGGACCTTTAGATCTTCAGTCTAACGCTCTCCCAACTGAGCTATTTCGGCTGACGTTGAACGTTCCTGTTTGCATGTGTTTGTTAACCTCTGCCTCGTTGCCAATTTCTCAGTCACCTCGTCTGATAAGACACAGGGACGCTGAAAGGCGAGCAGCCGATGCAGTGAAGTCCCCACACACATTTCTTCTGCTTCCATCATCGTAACAAGCAAACATGTCGACTCGACTCGTGTAATATTCACTTCGCTGACTCACGTGACGCCGCGCTGACGCTAGAAAACCCGTGCTATATCGATGCCAGGGGCAACTCGTGTGCAGAGAACGAGACACAAGAAGGAGTGAGCCTCTCCACCGTATGAGAGGCAGTATCTAGGAGATACACACGGTAAAAACATTCGAATTGCGTTAGCTCATCAATTGCTACACGTCATCGTCTGCAAGCTAAAATGGACACATCTGCCACTGCCCAGTGAGGCGACACTTGTACTAACACCCGGTGGGCGGCTGTGAGACGAGGAGATGAGCTGCGGCTTCTGGGCGCGACTGTAACGCTGGCGCCCTCGATCAAATAACACTGCACATTGCTGGTGACGCGCGTGTTTAGTAGTGACGCAACTGCTAGGATGCAGCTGAACGTCCATCTTTTGAGAGCGAGAAAATTTTCGCAGTCGGCAGGACTCGAACCTACGCTCCCAGAGGGAATCTGATTTCAAGTCAGACGCCTTAACCACTCGGCCACGACTGCCGGTGGCACAAGTGGAACCGCCGTCTTTAGAAGCAATCTGATGGCAGAAAGCGGCGTGGCGTCACTCTTTTCTGTAGGGTTTCCATTAGCCGTTACGACAGTGTGTTAATTTTCGCCTGGCGGGGGTTTGAGCCCGGGACCCTTTGGTTGAGGGTCTAGCGCTCTACCGACTGAGCTGTCCGGTCCCTCGGCCGAGCGTTGTGGTGCATGCTACATGGTGTGCGAGTGATTCGCATGTTGTAATTACTGGCTTATGGCTCCAATGGCGACTTCACCGACTTCCCACTGACGCACCGCTGACGCTAGTTTTCTGTCGTCTTAAAACGATGGACATACCTCCAAGCAGCTGCGAGATCTTAAGAAAAGAAACGCTGCACCACTGCCTTTGCCGCACTCGAATGATTGAATTGCGATTCTTAAAAAGAAATGAATGTTCGCTCTGTCCTACACTTTCGAGCACATCTGTGTACTCACGATCTCAGCGACGGCTTTCTGCAGTCCCAGCGTCAGTGCGAGGTGAAACCGATGGCCACAGTAAGCAGCGGTCGTCGCGAAACTCAGTATTCTTAAACGGAAACTTTCGTCTTGTTGAGAATGGCGTCACTGGTTTGCACCCGCATTCGCCCACGCATGTCACATGTGTGCGAAAATTTTTGCTCCTCTTTACGCAAAATCGCACGCAGCCGGTAGGATTCGAACCTACGCTCCCAGAGGGAATCTGATTTCGAGTCAGACGCCTTAACCACTCGGCCACGACTGCCGGTAGCGCGGTGTTGTCCCGACACATGCAACTGCTACCGTTTTAAAGCACTGTGGTGTCAGAAAACGGCGTAGCTTCGTTATTTTCCGTAGCGTTTCCACCGCTACCAGACGAATCGCTACCAAAGTATTAAAATTTCCGCCCGGACAGGGACTTGAACCCTGGACCCTTAGGTTAAAAGCCTAATGCTCTACCGACTGAGCTATCCGGGCTCACACGACGCTGTGATACCTCTCACGATGCACAACTATACATTGACTCATGTCCTTTACTGTTGTGCAATCGCTGCATGGGGCCGTTACTAATAAAACGTCGCCTAAATGCTGCCTGCAAACTTATCGCACTAAGCTCGTAACACACTATCGAAGACTGCTGACACACGATGCAACAACAAATTGCAGGAGTCGTTGCGTCTCATACGTTGGAGCAGAGAATTTACATATTTTGTCGACACTCACTGGGCAATTGGAAAATTCGCAAGCATTTCGAATGCAATGTTTCCCACGTTTTCGCTCGTTTCACGGTTCCGTTGAAGACGTTCTTCACCACCTGACACAGAAAAAGGAACGCAGTCGGTAGGACTTTTTTGATTCTTTTGCTTCTAAGGGAGTTAGTTGTCTAGTGAGTCTCTCTTATGGCATGCACTAGACAACCAGAACAGCTACAGGAGAGAGTCATTTTTGTTGTCAGCGGTAGTTGCATTATCACCAACGCAGAGCAATTCCATTGGCGTCGCATCAAAACGAATACCTGCCGAAACCCGGGATCGAACCAGGGACCTTTAGATCTTCAGTCTAACGCTCTCCCAACTGAGCTATTTCGGCTGACGTTGAACGTTCCTGTTTGCATGTGTTTGTTAACCTCTGCCTCGTTGCCAATTTCACAGTCACCTTCGTCTGATAAGACACAGGGACGCTGAAAGGCGAGCAGCCGATGCAGTGAAGTCCCACACACATTTCTTCTGCTTCCATCATCGTAACAAGCAAACATGTCGACTCGACTCGTGTAATATTCACTTCGCTGACTTCACGTGACGCCGCGCTGACGCTAGAAAACCCGTGCTATATCGATGCCAGGGGCAACTCGTGTGCAGAGAACGAGACACAAGAAGGAGTGAGCCTCTCCACCGTATGAGAGGCAGTATCTAGGAGATACACACGGTAAAACATTCGAATTGCGTTAGCTCATCAATTGCTACACGTCATCGTCTGCAAGCTAAAATGGACACATCTGCACTGCCCAGTGAGGCGACACTTGTACTAACACCCGGTGGGCGGCTGTGAGACGAGGAGATGAGCTGCGGCTTCTGGGCGCGACTGTAACGCTGCGCCCTCGATCAAATAACACTGCACATTGCTGGTGACGCGCGTGTTTAGTAGTGACGCAACTGCTAGGATGCAGCTGAACGTCCATCTTTTGAGAGCGAGAAAATTTTCGCAGTCGGCAGGACTCGAACCTACGCTCCCAGAGGGAATCTGATTTCAAGTCAGACGCCTTAACCACTCGGCCACGACTGCCGGTGGCACAAGTGGAACCGCCGTCTTTAGAAGCAATCTGATGGCAGAAAGCGGCGTGGCGTCACTCTTTTCTGTAGGGTTTCCATTAGCCGTTACGACAGTGTGTTAATTTTCGCCTGGCGGGGGTTTGAGCCCGGGACCCTTTGGTTGAGGGTCTAGCGCTCTACCGACTGAGCTGTCCGGTCCCTCGGCCGAGCGTTGTGGTGCATGCTACATGGTGTGCGAGTGATTCGCATGTTGTAATTACTGGCTTATGGCTCCAATGGCGACTTCACCGACTTCCCACTGACGCACCGCTGACGCTAGTTTTCTGTCGTCTTAAAACGATGGACATACCTCCAAGCAGCTGCGAGATCTTAAGAAAAGAAACGCTGCACCACTGCCTTTGCCGCACTCGAATGATTGAATTGCGATTCTTAAAAAGAAATGAATGTTCGCTCTGTCCTACACTTTCGAGCACATCTGTGTACTCACGATCTCAGCGACGGCTTTCTGCAGTCCCAGCGTCAGTGCGAGGTGAACCGATGGCCACAGTAAGCAGCGGTCGTCGCGAAACTCAGTATTCTTAAACGGAAACTTTCGTCTTGTTGAGAATGGCGTCACTGGTTTGCACCCGCATTCGCCCACGCATGTCACATGTGTGCGAAAATTTTTGCTCCTCTTTACGCAAAATCGCACGCAGCCGGTAGGATTCGAACCTACGCTCCCAGAGGGAATCTGATTTCGAGTCAGACGCCTTAACCACTCGGCCACGACTGCCGGTAGCGCGGTGTTGTCCCGACACATGCAACTGCTACCGTTTAAAGCACTGTGGTGTCAGAAAACGGCGTAGCTTCGTTATTTTCCGTAGCGTTTCCACCGCTACCAGACGAATCGCTACCAAAGTATTAAAATTTCCGCCCGGACAGGGACTTGAACCCTGGACCCTTAGGTTAAAAGCCTAATGCTCTACCGACTGAGCTATCCGGGCTCACACGACGCTGTGATACCTCTCACGATGCACAACTATACATTGACTCATGTCCTTTACTGTTGTGCAATCGCTGCATGGGGCCGTTACTAATAAAACGTCGCCTAAATGCTGCCTGCAAACTTATCGCACTAAGCTCGTAACACACTATCGAAGACTGCTGACACACGATGCAACAACAAATTGCAGGAGTCGTTGCGTCTCATACGTTGGAGCAGAGAATTTACATATTTTGTCGACACTCACTGGGCAATTGGAAAATTCGCAAGCATTTCGAATGCAATGTTTCCCACGTTTTCGCTCGTTTCACGGTTCCGTTGAAGACGTTCTTCACCACCTGACACAGAAAAAGGAACGCAGTCGGTAGGACTTTTTTGATTCTTTTGCTTCTAAGGGAGTTAGTTGTCTAGTGAGTCTCTCTTATGGCATGCACTAGACAACCAGAACAGCTACAGGAGAGAGTCATTTTTGTTGTCAGCGGTAGTTGCATTATCACCAACGCAGAGCAATTCCATTGGCGTCGCATCAAAACGAATACCTGCCGAAACCCGGGATCGAACCAGGGACCTTTAGATCTTCAGTCTAACGCTCTCCCAACTGAGCTATTTCGGCTGACGTTGAACGTTCCTGTTTGCATGTGTTTGTTAACCTCTGCCTCGTTGCCAATTTCACAGTCACCTTCGTCTGATAAGACACAGGGACGCTGAAAGGCGAGCAGCCGATGCAGTGAAGTCCCACACACATTTCTTCTGCTTCCATCATCGTAACAAGCAAACATGTCGACTCGACTCGTGTAATATTCACTTCGCTGACTTCACGTGACGCCGCGCTGACGCTAGAAAACCCGTGCTATATCGATGCCAGGGGCAACTCGTGTGCAGAGAACGAGACACAAGAAGGAGTGAGCCTCTCCACCGTATGAGAGGCAGTATCTAGGAGATACACACGGTAAAACATTCGAATTGCGTTAGCTCATCAATTGCTACACGTCATCGTCTGCAAGCTAAAATGGACACATCTGCACTGCCCAGTGAGGCGACACTTGTACTAACACACCGGTGGGCGGCTGTGAGACGAGGAGATGAGCTGCGGCTTCTGGGCGCGACTGTAACGCTGCGCCCTCGATCAAATAACACTGCACATTGCTGGTGACGCGCGTGTTTAGTAGTGACGCAACTGCTAGGATGCAGCTGAACGTCCATCTTTTGAGAGCGAGAAAATTTTCGCAGTCGGCAGGACTCGAACCTACGCTCCCAGAGGGAATCTGATTTCAAGTCAGACGCCTTAACCACTCGGCCACGACTGCCGGTGGCACAAGTGGAACCGCCGTCTTTAGAAGCAATCTGATGGCAGAAAGCGGCGTGGCGTCACTCTTTTCTGTAGGGTTTCCATTAGCCGTTACGACAGTGTGTTAATTTTCGCCTGGCGGGGGTTTGAGCCCGGGACCCTTTGGTTGAGGGTCTAGCGCTCTACCGACTGAGCTGTCCGGTCCCTCGGCCGAGCGTTGTGGTGCATGCTACATGGTGTGCGAGTGATTCGCATGTTGTAATTACTGGCTTATGGCTCCAATGGCGACTTCACCGACTTCCCACTGACGCACCGCTGACGCTAGTTTTCTGTCGTCTTAAAACGATGGACATACCTCCAAGCAGCTGCGAGATCTTAAGAAAAGAAACGCTGCACCACTGCCTTTGCCGCACTCGAATGATTGAATTGCGATTCTTAAAAAGAAATGAATGTTCGCTCTGTCCTACACTTTCGAGCACATCTGTGTACTCACGATCTCAGCGACGGCTTTCTGCAGTCCCAGCGTCAGTGCGAGGTGAACCGATGGCCACAGTAAGCAGCGGTCGTCGCGAAACTCAGTATTCTTAAACGGAAACTTTCGTCTTGTTGAGAATGGCGTCACTGGTTTGCACCCGCATTCGCCCACGCATGTCACATGTGTGCGAAAATTTTTGCTCCTCTTTACGCAAAATCGCACGCAGCCGGTAGGATTCGAACCTACGCTCCCAGAGGGAATCTGATTTCGAGTCAGACGCCTTAACCACTCGGCCACGACTGCCGGTAGCGCGGTGTTGTCCCGACACATGCAACTGCTACCGTTTAAAGCACTGTGGTGTCAGAAAACGGCGTAGCTTCGTTATTTTCCGTAGCGTTTCCACCGCTACCAGACGAATCGCTACCAAAGTATTAAAATTTCCGCCCGGACAGGGACTTGAACCCTGGACCCTTAGGTTAAAAGCCTAATGCTCTACCGACTGAGCTATCCGGGCTCACACGACGCTGTGATACCTCTCACGATGCACAACTATACATTGACTCATGTCCTTTACTGTTGTGCAATCGCTGCATGGGGCCGTTACTAATAAAACGTCGCCTAAATGCTGCCTGCAAACTTATCGCACTAAGCTCGTAACACACTATCGAAGACTGCTGACACACGATGCAACAACAAATTGCAGGAGTCGTTGCGTCTCATACGTTGGAGCAGAGAATTTACATATTTTGTCGACACTCACTGGGCAATTGGAAAATTCGCAAGCATTTCGAATGCAATGTTTCCCACGTTTTCGCTCGTTTCACGGTTCCGTTGAAGACGTTCTTCACCACCTGACACAGAAAAAGGAACGCAGTCGGTAGGACTTTTTTGATTCTTTTGCTTCTAAGGGAGTTAGTTGTCTAGTGAGTCTCTCTTATGGCATGCACTAGACAACCAGAACAGCTACAGGAGAGAGTCATTTTTGTTGTCAGCGGTAGTTGCATTATCACCAACGCAGAGCAATTCCATTGGCGTCGCATCAAAACGAATACCTGCCGAAACCCGGGATCGAACCAGGGACCTTTAGATCTTCAGTCTAACGCTCTCCCAACTGAGCTATTTCGGCTGACGTTGAACGTTCCTGTTTGCATGTGTTTGTTAACCTCTGCCTCGTTGCCAATTTCACAGTCACCTTCGTCTGATAAGACACAGGGACGCTGAAAGGCGAGCAGCCGATGCAGTGAAGTCCCACACACATTTCTTCTGCTTCCATCATCGTAACAAGCAAACATGTCGACTCGACTCGTGTAATATTCACTTCGCTGACTTCACGTGACGCCGCGCTGACGCTAGAAAACCCGTGCTATATCGATGCCAGGGGCAACTCGTGTGCAGAGAACGAGACACAAGAAGGAGTGAGCCTCTCCACCGTATGAGAGGCAGTATCTAGGAGATACACACGGTAAAACATTCGAATTGCGTTAGCTCATCAATTGCTACACGTCATCGTCTGCAAGCTAAAATGGACACATCTGCACTGCCCAGTGAGGCGACACTTGTACTAACACCCGGTGGGCGGCTGTGAGACGAGGAGATGAGCTGCGGCTTCTGGGCGCGACTGTAACGCTGCGCCCTCGATCAAATAACACTGCACATTGCTGGTGACGCGCGTGTTTAGTAGTGACGCAACTGCTAGGATGCAGCTGAACGTCCATCTTTTGAGAGCGAGAAAATTTTCGCAGTCGGCAGGACTCGAACCTACGCTCCCAGAGGGAATCTGATTTCAAGTCAGACGCCTTAACCACTCGGCCACGACTGCCGGTGGCACAAGTGGAACCGCCGTCTTTAGAAGCAATCTGATGGCAGAAAGCGGCGTGGCGTCACTCTTTTCTGTAGGGTTTCCATTAGCCGTTACGACAGTGTGTTAATTTTCGCCTGGCGGGGGTTTGAGCCCGGGACCCTTTGGTTGAGGGTCTAGCGCTCTACCGACTGAGCTGTCCGGTCCCTCGGCCGAGCGTTGTGGTGCATGCTACATGGTGTGCGAGTGATTCGCATGTTGTAATTACTGGCTTATGGCTCCAATGGCGACTTCACCGACTTCCCACTGACGCACCGCTGACGCTAGTTTTCTGTCGTCTTAAAACGATGGACATACCTCCAAGCAGCTGCGAGATCTTAAGAAAAGAAACGCTGCACCACTGCCTTTGCCGCACTCGAATGATTGAATTGCGATTCTTAAAAAGAAATGAATGTTCGCTCTGTCCTACACTTTCGAGCACATCTGTGTACTCACGATCTCAGCGACGGCTTTCTGCAGTCCCAGCGTCAGTGCGAGGTGAACCGATGGCCACAGTAAGCAGCGGTCGTCGCGAAACTCAGTATTCTTAAACGGAAACTTTCGTCTTGTTGAGAATGGCGTCACTGGTTTGCACCCGCATTCGCCCACGCATGTCACATGTGTGCGAAAATTTTTGCTCCTCTTTACGCAAAATCGCACGCAGCCGGTAGGATTCGAACCTACGCTCCCAGAGGGAATCTGATTTCGAGTCAGACGCCTTAACCACTCGGCCACGACTGCCGGTAGCGCGGTGTTGTCCCGACACATGCAACTGCTACCGTTTAAAAGCACTGTGGTGTCAGAAAACGGCGTAGCTTCGTTATTTTCCGTAGCGTTTCCACCGCTACCAGACGAATCGCTACCAAAGTATTAAAATTTCCGCCCGGACAGGGACTTGAACCCTGGACCCTTAGGTTAAAAGCCTAATGCTCTACCGACTGAGCTATCCGGGCTCACACGACGCTGTGATACCTCTCACGATGCACAACTATACATTGACTCATGTCCTTTACTGTTGTGCAATCGCTGCATGGGGCCGTTACTAATAAAACGTCGCCTAAATGCTGCCTGCAAACTTATCGCACTAAGCTCGTAACACACTATCGAAGACTGCTGACACACGATGCAACAACAAATTGCAGGAGTCGTTGCGTCTCATACGTTGGAGCAGAGAATTTACATATTTTGTCGACACTCACTGGGCAATTGGAAAATTCGCAAGCATTTCGAATGCAATGTTTCCCACGTTTTCGCTCGTTTCACGGTTCCGTTGAAGACGTTCTTCACCACCTGACACAGAAAAAGGAACGCAGTCGGTAGGACTTTTTTGATTCTTTTGCTTCTAAGGGAGTTAGTTGTCTAGTGAGTCTCTCTTATGGCATGCACTAGACAACCAGAACAGCTACAGGAGAGAGTCATTTTTGTTGTCAGCGGTAGTTGCATTATCACCAACGCAGAGCAATTCCATTGGCGTCGCATCAAAACGAATACCTGCCGAAACCCGGGATCGAACCAGGGACCTTTAGATCTTCAGTCTAACGCTCTCCCCAACTGAGCTATTTCGGCTGACGTTGAACGTTCCTGTTTGCATGTGTTTGTTAACCTCTGCCTCGTTGCCAATTTCACAGTCACCTTCGTCTGATAAGACACAGGGACGCTGAAAGGCGAGCAGCCGATGCAGTGAAGTCCCACACACATTTCTTCTGCTTCCATCATCGTAACAAGCAAACATGTCGACTCGACTCGTGTAATATTCACTTCGCTGACTTCACGTGACGCCGCGCTGACGCTAGAAAACCCGTGCTATATCGATGCCAGGGGCAACTCGTGTGCAGAGAACGAGACACAAGAAGGAGTGAGCCTCTCCACCGTATGAGAGGCAGTATCTAGGAGATACACACGGTAAAACATTCGAATTGCGTTAGCTCATCAATTGCTACACGTCATCGTCTGCAAGCTAAAATGGACACATCTGCACTGCCCAGTGAGGCGACACTTGTACTAACACCCGGTGGGCGGCTGTGAGACGAGGAGATGAGCTGCGGCTTCTGGGCGCGACTGTAACGCTGCGCCCTCGATCAAATAACACTGCACATTGCTGGTGACGCGCGTGTTTAGTAGTGACGCAACTGCTAGGATGCAGCTGAACGTCCATCTTTTGAGAGCGAGAAAATTTTCGCAGTCGGCAGGACTCGAACCTACGCTCCCAGAGGGAATCTGATTTCAAGTCAGACGCCTTAACCACTCGGCCACGACTGCCGGTGGCACAAGTGGAACCGCCGTCTTTAGAAGCAATCTGATGGCAGAAAGCGGCGTGGCGTCACTCTTTTCTGTAGGGTTTCCATTAGCCGTTACGACAGTGTGTTAATTTTCGCCTGGCGGGGGTTTGAGCCCGGGACCCTTTGGTTGAGGGTCTAGCGCTCTACCGACTGAGCTGTCCGGTCCCTCGGCCGAGCGTTGTGGTGCATGCTACATGGTGTGCGAGTGATTCGCATGTTGTAATTACTGGCTTATGGCTCCAATGGCGACTTCACCGACTTCCCACTGACGCACCGCTGACGCTAGTTTTCTGTCGTCTTAAAACGATGGACATACCTCCAAGCAGCTGCGAGATCTTAAGAAAAGAAACGCTGCACCACTGCCTTTGCCGCACTCGAATGATTGAATTGCGATTCTTAAAAAGAAATGAATGTTCGCTCTGTCCTACACTTTCGAGCACATCTGTGTACTCACGATCTCAGCGACGGCTTTCTGCAGTCCCAGCGTCAGTGCGAGGTGAACCGATGGCCACAGTAAGCAGCGGTCGTCGCGAAACTCAGTATTCTTAAACGGAAACTTTCGTCTTGTTGAGAATGGCGTCACTGGTTTGCACCCGCATTCGCCCACGCATGTCACATGTGTGCGAAAATTTTTGCTCCTCTTTACGCAAAATCGCACGCAGCCGGTAGGATTCGAACCTACGCTCCCAGAGGGAATCTGATTTCGAGTCAGACGCCTTAACCACTCGGCCACGACTGCCGGTAGCGCGGTGTTGTCCCGACACATGCAACTGCTACCGTTTAAAGCACTGTGGTGTCAGAAAACGGCGTAGCTTCGTTATTTTCCGTAGCGTTTCCACCGCTACCAGACGAATCGCTACCAAAGTATTAAAATTTCCGCCCGGACAGGGACTTGAACCCTGGACCCTTAGGTTAAAAGCCTAATGCTCTACCGACTGAGCTATCCGGGCTCACACGACGCTGTGATACCTCTCACGATGCACAACTATACATTGACTCATGTCCTTTACTGTTGTGCAATCGCTGCATGGGGCCGTTACTAATAAAACGTCGCCTAAATGCTGCCTGCAAACTTATCGCACTAAGCTCGTAACACACTATCGAAGACTGCTGACACACGATGCAACAACAAATTGCAGGAGTCGTTGCGTCTCATACGTTGGAGCAGAGAATTTACATATTTTGTCGACACTCACTGGGCAATTGGAAAATTCGCAAGCATTTCGAATGCAATGTTTCCCACGTTTTCGCTCGTTTCACGGTTCCGTTGAAGACGTTCTTCACCACCTGACACAGAAAAAGGAACGCAGTCGGTAGGACTTTTTTGATTCTTTTGCTTCTAAGGGAGTTAGTTGTCTAGTGAGTCTCTCTTATGGCATGCACTAGACAACCAGAACAGCTACAGGAGAGAGTCATTTTTGTTGTCAGCGGTAGTTGCATTATCACCAACGCAGAGCAATTCCATTGGCGTCGCATCAAAACGAATACCTGCCGAAACCCGGGATCGAACCAGGGACCTTTAGATCTTCAGTCTAACGCTCTCCCAACTGAGCTATTTCGGCTGACGTTGAACGTTCCTGTTTGCATGTGTTTGTTAACCTCTGCCTCGTTGCCAATTTCACAGTCACCTTCGTCTGATAAGACACAGGGACGCTGAAAGGCGAGCAGCCGATGCAGTGAAGTCCCACACACATTTCTTCTGCTTCCATCATCGTAACAAGCAAACATGTCGACTCGACTCGTGTAATATTCACTTCGCTGACTTCACGTGACGCCGCGCTGACGCTAGAAAACCCGTGCTATATCGATGCCAGGGGCAACTCGTGTGCAGAGAACGAGACACAAGAAGGAGTGAGCCTCTCCACCGTATGAGAGGCAGTATCTAGGAGATACACACGGTAAAACATTCGAATTGCGTTAGCTCATCAATTGCTACACGTCATCGTCTGCAAGCTAAAATGGACACATCTGCACTGCCCAGTGAGGCGACACTTGTACTAACACCCGGTGGGCGGCTGTGAGACGAGGAGATGAGCTGCGGCTTCTGGGCGCGACTGTAACGCTGCGCCCTCGATCAAATAACACTGCACATTGCTGGTGACGCGCGTGTTTAGTAGTGACGCAACTGCTAGGATGCAGCTGAACGTCCATCTTTTGAGAGCGAGAAAATTTTCGCAGTCGGCAGGACTCGAACCTACGCTCCCAGAGGGAATCTGATTTCAAGTCAGACGCCTTAACCACTCGGCCACGACTGCCGGTGGCACAAGTGGAACCGCCGTCTTTAGAAGCAATCTGATGGCAGAAAGCGGCGTGGCGTCACTCTTTTCTGTAGGGTTTCCATTAGCCGTTACGACAGTGTGTTAATTTTCGCCTGGCGGGGGTTTGAGCCCGGGACCCTTTGGTTGAGGGTCTAGCGCTCTACCGACTGAGCTGTCCGGTCCCTCGGCCGAGCGTTGTGGTGCATGCTACATGGTGTGCGAGTGATTCGCATGTTGTAATTACTGGCTTATGGCTCCAATGGCGACTTCACCGACTTCCCACTGACGCACCGCTGACGCTAGTTTTCTGTCGTCTTAAAACGATGGACATACCTCCAAGCAGCTGCGAGATCTTAAGAAAAGAAACGCTGCACCACTGCCTTTGCCGCACTCGAATGATTGAATTGCGATTCTTAAAAAGAAATGAATGTTCGCTCTGTCCTACACTTTCGAGCACATCTGTGTACTCACGATCTCAGCGACGGCTTTCTGCAGTCCCAGCGTCAGTGCGAGGTGAACCGATGGCCACAGTAAGCAGCGGTCGTCGCGAAACTCAGTATTCTTAAACGGAAACTTTCGTCTTGTTGAGAATGGCGTCACTGGTTTGCACCCGCATTCGCCCACGCATGTCACATGTGTGCGAAAATTTTTGCTCCTCTTTACGCAAAATCGCACGCAGCCGGTAGGATTCGAACCTACGCTCCCAGAGGGAATCTGATTTCGAGTCAGACGCCTTAACCACTCGGCCACGACTGCCGGTAGCGCGGTGTTGTCCCGACACATGCAACTGCTACCGTTTAAAGCACTGTGGTGTCAGAAAACGGCGTAGCTTCGTTATTTTCCGTAGCGTTTCCACCGCTACCAGACGAATCGCTACCAAAGTATTAAAATTTCCGCCCGGACAGGGACTTGAACCCTGGACCCTTAGGTTAAAAGCCTAATGCTCTACCGACTGAGCTATCCGGGCTCACACGACGCTGTGATACCTCTCACGATGCACAACTATACATTGACTCATGTCCTTTACTGTTGTGCAATCGCTGCATGGGGCCGTTACTAATAAAACGTCGCCTAAATGCTGCCTGCAAACTTATCGCACTAAGCTCGTAACACACTATCGAAGACTGCTGACACACGATGCAACAACAAATTGCAGGAGTCGTTGCGTCTCATACGTTGGAGCAGAGAATTTACATATTTTGTCGACACTCACTGGGCAATTGGAAAATTCGCAAGCATTTCGAATGCAATGTTTCCCACGTTTTCGCTCGTTTCACGGTTCCGTTGAAGACGTTCTTCACCACCTGACACAGAAAAAGGAACGCAGTCGGTAGGACTTTTTTGATTCTTTTGCTTCTAAGGGAGTTAGTTGTCTAGTGAGTCTCTCTTATGGCATGCACTAGACAACCAGAACAGCTACAGGAGAGAGTCATTTTTGTTGTCAGCGGTAGTTGCATTATCACCAACGCAGAGCAATTCCATTGGCGTCGCATCAAAACGAATACCTGCCGAAACCCGGGATCGAACCAGGGACCTTTAGATCTTCAGTCTAACGCTCTCCCAACTGAGCTATTTCGGCTGACGTTGAACGTTCCTGTTTGCATGTGTTTGTTAACCTCTGCCTCGTTGCCAATTTCACAGTCACCTTCGTCTGATAAGACACAGGGACGCTGAAAGGCGAGCAGCCGATGCAGTGAAGTCCCACACACATTTCTTCTGCTTCCATCATCGTAACAAGCAAACATGTCGACTCGACTCGTGTAATATTCACTTCGCTGACTTCACGTGACGCCGCGCTGACGCTAGAAAACCCGTGCTATATCGATGCCAGGGGCAACTCGTGTGCAGAGAACGAGACACAAGAAGGAGTGAGCCTCTCCACCGTATGAGAGGCAGTATCTAGGAGATACACACGGTAAAACATTCGAATTGCGTTAGCTCATCAATTGCTACACGTCATCGTCTGCAAGCTAAAATGGACACATCTGCACTGCCCAGTGAGGCGACACTTGTACTAACACCCGGTGGGCGGCTGTGAGACGAGGAGATGAGCTGCGGCTTCTGGGCGCGACTGTAACGCTGCGCCCTCGATCAAATAACACTGCACATTGCTGGTGACGCGCGTGTTTAGTAGTGACGCAACTGCTAGGATGCAGCTGAACGTCCATCTTTTGAGAGCGAGAAAATTTTCGCAGTCGGCAGGACTCGAACCTACGCTCCCAGAGGGAATCTGATTTCAAGTCAGACGCCTTAACCACTCGGCCACGACTGCCGGTGGCACAAGTGGAACCGCCGTCTTTAGAAGCAATCTGATGGCAGAAAGCGGCGTGGCGTCACTCTTTTCTGTAGGGTTTCCATTAGCCGTTACGACAGTGTGTTAATTTTCGCCTGGCGGGGGTTTGAGCCCGGGACCCTTTGGTTGAGGGTCTAGCGCTCTACCGACTGAGCTGTCCGGTCCCTCGGCCGAGCGTTGTGGTGCATGCTACATGGTGTGCGAGTGATTCGCATGTTGTAATTACTGGCTTATGGCTCCAATGGCGACTTCACCGACTTCCCACTGACGCACCGCTGACGCTAGTTTTCTGTCGTCTTAAAACGATGGACATACCTCCAAGCAGCTGCGAGATCTTAAGAAAAGAAACGCTGCACCACTGCCTTTGCCGCACTCGAATGATTGAATTGCGATTCTTAAAAAGAAATGAATGTTCGCTCTGTCCTACACTTTCGAGCACATCTGTGTACTCACGATCTCAGCGACGGCTTTCTGCAGTCCCAGCGTCAGTGCGAGGTGAACCGATGGCCACAGTAAGCAGCGGTCGTCGCGAAACTCAGTATTCTTAAACGGAAACTTTCGTCTTGTTGAGAATGGCGTCACTGGTTTGCACCCGCATTCGCCCACGCATGTCACATGTGTGCGAAAATTTTTGCTCCTCTTTACGCAAAATCGCACGCAGCCGGTAGGATTCGAACCTACGCTCCCAGAGGGAATCTGATTTCGAGTCAGACGCCTTAACCACTCGGCCACGACTGCCGGTAGCGCGGTGTTGTCCCGACACATGCAACTGCTACCGTTTAAAGCACTGTGGTGTCAGAAAACGGCGTAGCTTCGTTATTTTCCGTAGCGTTTCCACCGCTACCAGACGAATCGCTACCAAAGTATTAAAATTTCCGCCCGGACAGGGACTTGAACCCTGGACCCTTAGGTTAAAAGCCTAATGCTCTACCGACTGAGCTATCCGGGCTCACACGACGCTGTGATACCTCTCACGATGCACAACTATACATTGACTCATGTCCTTTACTGTTGTGCAATCGCTGCATGGGGCCGTTACTAATAAAACGTCGCCTAAATGCTGCCTGCAAACTTATCGCACTAAGCTCGTAACACACTATCGAAGACTGCTGACACACGATGCAACAACAAATTGCAGGAGTCGTTGCGTCTCATACGTTGGAGCAGAGAATTTACATATTTTGTCGACACTCACTGGGCAATTGGAAAATTCGCAAGCATTTCGAATGCAATGTTTCCCACGTTTTCGCTCGTTTCACGGTTCCGTTGAAGACGTTCTTCACCACCTGACACAGAAAAAGGAACGCAGTCGGTAGGACTTTTTTGATTCTTTTGCTTCTAAGGGAGTTAGTTGTCTAGTGAGTCTCTCTTATGGCATGCACTAGACAACCAGAACAGCTACAGGAGAGAGTCATTTTTGTTGTCAGCGGTAGTTGCATTATCACCAACGCAGAGCAATTCCATTGGCGTCGCATCAAAACGAATACCTGCCGAAACCCGGGATCGAACCAGGGACCTTTAGATCTTCAGTCTAACGCTCTCCCAACTGAGCTATTTCGGCTGACGTTGAACGTTCCTGTTTGCATGTGTTTGTTAACCTCTGCCTCGTTGCCAATTTCACAGTCACCTTCGTCTGATAAGACACAGGGACGCTGAAAGGCGAGCAGCCGATGCAGTGAAGTCCCACACACATTTCTTCTGCTTCCATCATCGTAACAAGCAAACATGTCGACTCGACTCGTGTAATATTCACTTCGCTGACTTCACGTGACGCCGCGCTGACGCTAGAAAACCCGTGCTATATCGATGCCAGGGGCAACTCGTGTGCAGAGAACGAGACACAAGAAGGAGTGAGCCTCTCCACCGTATGAGAGGCAGTATCTAGGAGATACACACGGTAAAACATTCGAATTGCGTTAGCTCATCAATTGCTACACGTCATCGTCTGCAAGCTAAAATGGACACATCTGCACTGCCCAGTGAGGCGACACTTGTACTAACACCCGGTGGGCGGCTGTGAGACGAGGAGATGAGCTGCGGCTTCTGGGCGCGACTGTAACGCTGCGCCCTCGATCAAATAACACTGCACATTGCTGGTGACGCGCGTGTTTAGTAGTGACGCAACTGCTAGGATGCAGCTGAACGTCCATCTTTTGAGAGCGAGAAAATTTTCGCAGTCGGCAGGACTCGAACCTACGCTCCCAGAGGGAATCTGATTTCAAGTCAGACGCCTTAACCACTCGGCCACGACTGCCGGTGGCACAAGTGGAACCGCCGTCTTTAGAAGCAATCTGATGGCAGAAAGCGGCGTGGCGTCACTCTTTTCTGTAGGGTTTCCATTAGCCGTTACGACAGTGTGTTAATTTTCGCCTGGCGGGGGTTTGAGCCCGGGACCCTTTGGTTGAGGGTCTAGCGCTCTACCGACTGAGCTGTCCGGTCCCTCGGCCGAGCGTTGTGGTGCATGCTACATGGTGTGCGAGTGATTCGCATGTTGTAATTACTGGCTTATGGCTCCAATGGCGACTTCACCGACTTCCCACTGACGCACCGCTGACGCTAGTTTTCTGTCGTCTTAAAACGATGGACATACCTCCAAGCAGCTGCGAGATCTTAAGAAAAGAAACGCTGCACCACTGCCTTTGCCGCACTCGAATGATTGAATTGCGATTCTTAAAAAGAAATGAATGTTCGCTCTGTCCTACACTTTCGAGCACATCTGTGTACTCACGATCTCAGCGACGGCTTTCTGCAGTCCCAGCGTCAGTGCGAGGTGAACCGATGGCCACAGTAAGCAGCGGTCGTCGCGAAACTCAGTATTCTTAAACGGAAACTTTCGTCTTGTTGAGAATGGCGTCACTGGTTTGCACCCGCATTCGCCCACGCATGTCACATGTGTGCGAAAATTTTTGCTCCTCTTTACGCAAAATCGCACGCAGCCGGTAGGATTCGAACCTACGCTCCCAGAGGGAATCTGATTTCGAGTCAGACGCCTTAACCACTCGGCCACGACTGCCGGTAGCGCGGTGTTGTCCCGACACATGCAACTGCTACCGTTTAAAGCACTGTGGTGTCAGAAAACGGCGTAGCTTCGTTATTTTCCGTAGCGTTTCCACCGCTACCAGACGAATCGCTACCAAAGTATTAAAATTTCCGCCCGGACAGGGACTTGAACCCTGGACCCTTAGGTTAAAAGCCTAATGCTCTACCGACTGAGCTATCCGGGCTCACACGACGCTGTGATACCTCTCACGATGCACAACTATACATTGACTCATGTCCTTTACTGTTGTGCAATCGCTGCATGGGGCCGTTACTAATAAAACGTCGCCTAAATGCTGCCTGCAAACTTATCGCACTAAGCTCGTAACACACTATCGAAGACTGCTGACACACGATGCAACAACAAATTGCAGGAGTCGTTGCGTCTCATACGTTGGAGCAGAGAATTTACATATTTTGTCGACACTCACTGGGCAATTGGAAAATTCGCAAGCATTTCGAATGCAATGTTTCCCACGTTTTCGCTCGTTTCACGGTTCCGTTGAAGACGTTCTTCACCACCTGACACAGAAAAAGGAACGCAGTCGGTAGGACTTTTTTGATTCTTTTGCTTCTAAGGGAGTTAGTTGTCTAGTGAGTCTCTCTTATGGCATGCACTAGACAACCAGAACAGCTACAGGAGAGAGTCATTTTTGTTGTCAGCGGTAGTTGCATTATCACCAACGCAGAGCAATTCCATTGGCGTCGCATCAAAACGAATACCTGCCGAAACCCGGGATCGAACCAGGGACCTTTAGATCTTCAGTCTAACGCTCTCCCAACTGAGCTATTTCGGCTGACGTTGAACGTTCCTGTTTGCATGTGTTTGTTAACCTCTGCCTCGTTGCCAATTTCACAGTCACCTTCGTCTGATAAGACACAGGGACGCTGAAAGGCGAGCAGCCGATGCAGTGAAGTCCCACACACATTTCTTCTGCTTCCATCATCGTAACAAGCAAACATGTCGACTCGACTCGTGTAATATTCACTTCGCTGACTTCACGTGACGCCGCGCTGACGCTAGAAAACCCGTGCTATATCGATGCCAGGGGCAACTCGTGTGCAGAGAACGAGACACAAGAAGGAGTGAGCCTCTCCACCGTATGAGAGGCAGTATCTAGGAGATACACACGGTAAAACATTCGAATTGCGTTAGCTCATCAATTGCTACACGTCATCGTCTGCAAGCTAAAATGGACACATCTGCACTGCCCAGTGAGGCGACACTTGTACTAACACCCGGTGGGCGGCTGTGAGACGAGGAGATGAGCTGCGGCTTCTGGGCGCGACTGTAACGCTGCGCCCTCGATCAAATAACACTGCACATTGCTGGTGACGCGCGTGTTTAGTAGTGACGCAACTGCTAGGATGCAGCTGAACGTCCATCTTTTGAGAGCGAGAAAATTTTCGCAGTCGGCAGGACTCGAACCTACGCTCCCAGAGGGAATCTGATTTCAAGTCAGACGCCTTAACCACTCGGCCACGACTGCCGGTGGCACAAGTGGAACCGCCGTCTTTAGAAGCAATCTGATGGCAGAAAGCGGCGTGGCGTCACTCTTTTCTGTAGGGTTTCCATTAGCCGTTACGACAGTGTGTTAATTTTCGCCTGGCGGGGGTTTGAGCCCGGGACCCTTTGGTTGAGGGTCTAGCGCTCTACCGACTGAGCTGTCCGGTCCCTCGGCCGAGCGTTGTGGTGCATGCTACATGGTGTGCGAGTGATTCGCATGTTGTAATTACTGGCTTATGGCTCCAATGGCGACTTCACCGACTTCCCACTGACGCACCGCTGACGCTAGTTTTCTGTCGTCTTAAAACGATGGACATACCTCCAAGCAGCTGCGAGATCTTAAGAAAAGAAACGCTGCACCACTGCCTTTGCCGCACTCGAATGATTGAATTGCGATTCTTAAAAAGAAATGAATGTTCGCTCTGTCCTACACTTTCGAGCACATCTGTGTACTCACGATCTCAGCGACGGCTTTCTGCAGTCCCAGCGTCAGTGCGAGGTGAACCGATGGCCACAGTAAGCAGCGGTCGTCGCGAAACTCAGTATTCTTAAACGGAAACTTTCGTCTTGTTGAGAATGGCGTCACTGGTTTGCACCCGCATTCGCCCACGCATGTCACATGTGTGCGAAAATTTTTGCTCCTCTTTACGCAAAATCGCACGCAGCCGGTAGGATTCGAACCTACGCTCCCAGAGGGAATCTGATTTCGAGTCAGACGCCTTAACCACTCGGCCACGACTGCCGGTAGCGCGGTGTTGTCCCGACACATGCAACTGCTACCGTTTAAAGCACTGTGGTGTCAGAAAACGGCGTAGCTTCGTTATTTTCCGTAGCGTTTCCACCGCTACCAGACGAATCGCTACCAAAGTATTAAAATTTCCGCCCGGACAGGGACTTGAACCCTGGACCCTTAGGTTAAAAGCCTAATGCTCTACCGACTGAGCTATCCGGGCTCACACGACGCTGTGATACCTCTCACGATGCACAACTATACATTGACTCATGTCCTTTACTGTTGTGCAATCGCTGCATGGGGCCGTTACTAATAAAACGTCGCCTAAATGCTGCCTGCAAACTTATCGCACTAAGCTCGTAACACACTATCGAAGACTGCTGACACACGATGCAACAACAAATTGCAGGAGTCGTTGCGTCTCATACGTTGGAGCAGAGAATTTACATATTTTGTCGACACTCACTGGGCAATTGGAAAATTCGCAAGCATTTCGAATGCAATGTTTCCCACGTTTTCGCTCGTTTCACGGTTCCGTTGAAGACGTTCTTCACCACCTGACACAGAAAAAGGAACGCAGTCGGTAGGACTTTTTTGATTCTTTTGCTTCTAAGGGAGTTAGTTGTCTAGTGAGTCTCTCTTATGGCATGCACTAGACAACCAGAACAGCTACAGGAGAGAGTCATTTTTGTTGTCAGCGGTAGTTGCATTATCACCAACGCAGAGCAATTCCATTGGCGTCGCATCAAAACGAATACCTGCCGAAACCCGGGATCGAACCAGGGACCTTTAGATCTTCAGTCTAACGCTCTCCCAACTGAGCTATTTCGGCTGACGTTGAACGTTCCTGTTTGCATGTGTTTGTTAACCTCTGCCTCGTTGCCAATTTCACAGTCACCTTCGTCTGATAAGACACAGGGACGCTGAAAGGCGAGCAGCCGATGCAGTGAAGTCCCACACACATTTCTTCTGCTTCCATCATCGTAACAAGCAAACATGTCGACTCGACTCGTGTAATATTCACTTCGCTGACTTCACGTGACGCCGCGCTGACGCTAGAAAACCCGTGCTATATCGATGCCAGGGGCAACTCGTGTGCAGAGAACGAGACACAAGAAGGAGTGAGCCTCTCCACCGTATGAGAGGCAGTATCTAGGAGATACACACGGTAAAACATTCGAATTGCGTTAGCTCATCAATTGCTACACGTCATCGTCTGCAAGCTAAAATGGACACATCTGCACTGCCCAGTGAGGCGACACTTGTACTAACACCCGGTGGGCGGCTGTGAGACGAGGAGATGAGCTGCGGCTTCTGGGCGCGACTGTAACGCTGCGCCCTCGATCAAATAACACTGCACATTGCTGGTGACGCGCGTGTTTAGTAGTGACGCAACTGCTAGGATGCAGCTGAACGTCCATCTTTTGAGAGCGAGAAAATTTTCGCAGTCGGCAGGACTCGAACCTACGCTCCCAGAGGGAATCTGATTTCAAGTCAGACGCCTTAACCACTCGGCCACGACTGCCGGTGGCACAAGTGGAACCGCCGTCTTTAGAAGCAATCTGATGGCAGAAAGCGGCGTGGCGTCACTCTTTTCTGTAGGGTTTCCATTAGCCGTTACGACAGTGTGTTAATTTTCGCCTGGCGGGGGTTTGAGCCCGGGACCCTTTGGTTGAGGGTCTAGCGCTCTACCGACTGAGCTGTCCGGTCCCTCGGCCGAGCGTTGTGGTGCATGCTACATGGTGTGCGAGTGATTCGCATGTTGTAATTACTGGCTTATGGCTCCAATGGCGACTTCACCGACTTCCCACTGACGCACCGCTGACGCTAGTTTTCTGTCGTCTTAAAACGATGGACATACCTCCAAGCAGCTGCGAGATCTTAAGAAAAGAAACGCTGCACCACTGCCTTTGCCGCACTCGAATGATTGAATTGCGATTCTTAAAAAGAAATGAATGTTCGCTCTGTCCTACACTTTCGAGCACATCTGTGTACTCACGATCTCAGCGACGGCTTTCTGCAGTCC